>NC_090929.1:3295000-3595000 GCF_040938575.1 Ambystoma mexicanum | reverse complement strand
CCTAACCCTCTTCCCCCCACTGGCTGCCACATGGTATCCTGTCGTTATAAATCAGGTATCTGTGCAACCTCTCCCTAACCCTCTTCCCCCCACTGGCTGCCACATGGTATCCTGTCGTTATAAATCAGGTATCTGTGCAACCTCTCCCTAACCCTCTTTCCCCCACTGGCTGCCACATGGTATCCTGTCGTTATAAATCAGGTATCTGTGCAACCTCTCCCTAACCCTCTTCCCCCCACTGGCTGCCACATGGTATCCTGTCGTTATAAATCAGGTATCTGTGCAACCTCTCCCTAACCCTCTTCCCCCCACTGGCTGCCACATGGTATCCTGTCTTTATAAATCAGGTATCTGTGCAACCTCTCCCTAACCCTCTTCCCCCAACTGGCTGCCACAGGGTATCCTGTCGTTATAAATCAGGTATCTGTGCAACCTCTCCCTAACCCTCTTCCCCCCACTGGCTGCCACAGGGTTTCCTGTCGTTATAAATCAGGTATCTGTGCAACCTCTCCCTAACCCTGTTCCCCCACTGGCTGCCACAGGGTTTCCTGTCGTTCAGGTATCTGTGCAACCTCTCCCTAACCCTATTCCCCCCACTGGCTGCCACAGGGTTTCCTGTCGTTATAAATCAGGTATCTGTGCAACCTCTCCCTAACCCTCTTCCCCCCACTGGCAACCACAGGGTTTCCTGTCGTTATAAATCAGGTATCTGTGCAACCTCTCCCTAACCCTCTTCCCCCCTCTGGCTGCCACAGGGTTTCCTGTCGTTATAAATCAGGTATCTGTGCAACCTCTCCCTAACCCTCTTCCCCCCACTGGCTGCCACAGGGTTTCCTGTCGTTATAAATCAGGTATCTGTGCAACCTCTCCCTAACCCTCTTCCCCCCACTGGCTGCCACAGGGTTTCCTGTCGTTATAAATCAGGTATCTGTGCAACCTCTCCCTAACCCTCTTCCCCCCACTGGCTGCCACATGGCTTCCTGTCGTTATAAATCAGGTATCTGTGCAACCTCTCCCTAGCCCTCTTCCCCCCACTGGCTGCCACATGGTTTCCTGTCGTTATAAATCAGGTATCTGTGCAACCTCTCCCTAACCCTCTTCCCCCCACTGGCTGCCACATGGTTTCCTGTCGTTATAAATCAGGTATCTGTGCAACCTCTCCCTAACCCTCTTCCCCCCACTGGCTGCCACATGGTTTCCTGTCGTTATAAATCAGGTATCTGTGCAACCTCTCCCTAACCCTCTTCCCCCCACTGGCTGCCACATGGTTTCCTGTCGTTATAAATCAGGTATCTGTGCAACCTCTCCCTAACCCTCTTCCCCCCACTGGCTGCCACATGGTTTCCTGTCGTTATAAATCAGGTATCTGTGCAACCTCTCCCTAACCCTCTTCCCCCCACTGGCTGCCACATGGTTTCCTGTCGTTATAAATCAGGTACCTGTGCAACCTCTCCCTAACCCTCTTCCCCCCACTGGCTGCCACATGGGATCCTGTCGTTATAAATCAGGTACCTGTGCAACCTCTCCCTAACCCTCTTCCCCCCACTGGTTGCCACATGGGATGCTGTCGTTATAAATCAGGTATCTGTGCAACCTCTCCCTAACCCTCTTCCACCCACTGGCTGCCACATGGGATCCTGTCGTTATAAATCAGGTATCTGTGCAACCTCTCCCTAACCCTCTTCCCCCCACTGGCTGCCACATGGGATCCTGTCGTTATAAATCAGGTATCTGTGCAACCTCTCACTAACCCTCTTCCCCCCACTGGCTGCCACATGGTTTCCTGTCGTTATAAATCAGGTATCTGTGCAACCTCTCCCTAACCCTCTTCCCCCCACTGGCTGCCACATGGTTTCCTGTCGTTATAAATCAGGTATCTGTGCAACCTCTCCCTAACCCTCTTCCCCCCACTGGCTGCCACATGGTTTCCTGTCGTTATAAATCAGGTATCTGTGCAACCTCTCCGTAACCCCCTTCCCCCCACTGGCTGCCACATGTTTTCCTGTCGTTATAAATCAGGTATCTGTGCAACCTCTCCCTAGCCCTCTTCCCCCCACTGGCTGCCACATGTTTTCCTGTCGTTATAAATCAGGTATCTGTGCAACCTCTCCCTAGCCCTCTTCCCCCCACTGGCTGCCACATGGTTTCCTGTCGTTATAAATCAGGTATCTGTGCAACCTCTCCCTAGCCCTCTTCCCCCCACTGGCTGCCACATGGTTTCCTGTCGTTATAAATCAGGTATCTGTGCAACCTCTCCCTAGCCCTCTTCCCCCACTGGCTGCCACATGGTTTCCTGTCGTTATAAATCAGGTATCTGTGCAACCTCTCCCTAGCCCTCTTCCCCCCACTGGCTGCCACATGGTTTCCTGTCGTTATAAATCAGGTATCTGTGCAACCTCTCCCTAACCCTCTTCCCCCCTCTGGCTGCCACATGGTTTCCTGTCGTTATAAATCAGGTATCTGTGCAACCTCTCCCTAACCCTCTTCCCCCCACTGGCTGCCACATGGTTTCCTGTCGTTATAAATCAGGTATCTGTGCAACCTCTCGCCTAACCCTCTTCCCCCCACTGGCTGCCACATGGTTTCCTGTCGTTATAAATCAGGTATCTGTGCAACCTCTCCCTAACCCTCCTCCCCCCACTGGCTGCCACATGGTTTCCTGTCGTTATAAATCAGGTATCTGTGCACCCTCTCCCTAACCCTCCTCCCCCCACTGGCTGCCACATGGTTTCCTGTCGTTATAAATCAGGTATCTGTGCAACCTCTCCCTTACCCTCCTCCCCCCACTGGCTGCCACATGGTTTCCTGTCGTTATAAATCAGGTATCTGTGCAACCTCTCCCTTACCCTCCTCCCCCCACTGGCTGCCACATGGTTTCCTGTCGTTATAAATCAGGTATCTGTGCAACCTCTCCCTTACCCTCCTCCCCCCACTGGCTGCCACATGGTTTCCTGTCGTTATAAATCAGGTATCTGTGCAACCTCTCCCTAACCCTCCTCCCCCCACTGGCTGCCACATGGTTTCCTGTCGTTATAAATCAGGTATCTGTGCAACCTCTCCCTAACCCTCCTCCCCCCACTGGCTGCCACATGGTTTCCTGTCGTTATAAATCAGGTATCTGTGCAACCTCTCCCTAACCCTCTTCCCCCCACTGGCTGCCACATGGTTTCCTGTCGTTATAAATCAGGTATCTGTGCAACCTCTCCCTAACCCTCTTCCCCCCACTGGCTGCCACATGGTATCCTGTCGTTATAAATCAGGTATCTGTGCAACCTCTCCCTAACCCTCTTTCCCCCACTGGCTGCCACATGGTATCCTGTCGTTATAAATCAGGTATCTGTGCAACCTCTCCCTAACCCTCTTCCCCCCACTGGCTGCCACATGGTATCCTGTCGTTATAAATCAGGTATCTGTGCAACCTCTCCCTAACCCTCTTCCCCCCACTGGCTGCCACATGGTATCCTGTCGTTATAAATCAGGTATCTGTGCAACCTCTCCCTAACCCTCTTCCCCCAACTGGCTGCCACAGGGTATCCTGTCGTTATAAATCAGGTATCTGTGCAACCTCTCCCTAACCCTCTTCCCCCCACTGGCTGCCACAGGGTTTCCTGTCGTTATAAATCAGGTATCTGTGCAACCTCTCCCTAACCCTGTTCCCCCACTGGCTGCCACAGGGTTTCCTGTCGTTCAGGTATCTGTGCAACCTCTCCCTAACCCTCTTCCCCCCACTGGCTGCCACAGGGTTTCCTGTCGTTATAAATCAGGTATCTGTGCAACCTCTCCCTAACCCTCTTCCCCCCACTAGCAGCCACAGGGTTTCCTGTCGTTATAAATCAGGTATCTGTGCAACCTCTCCCTAACCCTCTTCCCCCCACTAGCAGCCACAGGGTTTCCTGTCATTATAAATCAGGTATCTGTGCAACCTCTCCCTAACCCTCTTCCCCCCTCTGGCTGCCACAGGGTTTCCTGTCGTTATAAATCGGGTATCTGTGCAACCTCTCCCTAACCCTCTTCCCCCCACTGGCTGCCACATGGTATCCTGTCTTTATAAATCAGGTATCTGTGCAACCTCTCCCTAACCCTCTTCCCCCAACTGGCTGCCACAGGGTATCCTGTCGTTATAAATCAGGTATCTGTGCAACCTCTCCCTAACCCTCTTCCCCCCACTGGCTGCCACAGGGTTTCCTGTCGTTATAAATCAGGTATCTGTGCAACCTCTCCCTAACCCTGTTCCCCCACTGGCTGCCACAGGGTTTCCTGTCGTCCAGGTATCTGTGAAACCTCTCCCTAACACTATTCCCCCCCACTGGCTGCCACAGGGTTTCCTGTGGTTATAAATCAGGTATCTGTGCAACCTCTCCCTAACCCTCTTCCCCCCACTGGCTGCCACAGGGTTTCCTGTCGTTATAAATCAGGTATCTGTGCAACCTCTCCCTAACCCTCTTCCCCCCACTGGCTGCCACATGGCTTCCTGTCGTTATAAATCAGGTATCTGTGCAACCTCTCCCTAGCCCTCTTCCCCCCACTGGCTGCCACATGGTTTCCTGTCGTTATAAATCAGGTATCTGTGCAACCTCTCCCTAACCCTCTTCCCCCCACTGGCTGCCACATGGTTTCCTGTCGTTATAAATCAGGTATCTGTGCAACCTCTCCCTAACCCTCTTCCCCCCACTGGCTGCCACATGGTTTCCTGTCGTTATAAATCAGGTATCTGTGCAACCTCTCCCTAACCCTCTTCCCCCCACTGGCTGCCACATGGTTTCCTGTCGTTATAAATCAGGTATCTGTGCAACCTCTCCCTAACCCTCTTCCCCCCACTGGCTGCCACATGGTTTCCTGTCGTTATAAATCAGGTATCTGTGCAACCTCTCCCTAACCCTCTTCCCCCCACTGGCTGCCACATGGTTTCCTGTCGTTATAAATCAGGTACCTGTGCAACCTCTCCCTAACCCTCTTCCCCCCACTGGCTGCCACATGGGATCCTGTCGTTATAAATCAGGTACCTGTGCAACCTCTCCCTAACCCTCTTCCCCCCACTGGCTGCCACATGGGATGCTGTCGTTATAAATCAGGTATCTGTGCAACCTCTCCCTAACCCTCTTCCCCCCACTGGCTGCCACATGGGATCCTGTCGTTATAAATCAGGTATCTGTGCAACCTCTCCCTAACCCTCTTCCCCCCACTGGCTGCCACATGGTATCCTGTCGTTATAAATCAGGTATCTGTGCAACCTCTCCCTAACCCTCTTCCCCCCACTGGCTGCCACATGGTATCCTGTCGTTATAAATCAGGTATCTGTGCAACCTCTCCCTAACCCTCTTCCCCCCACTGGCTGCCACATGGTATCCTGTCGTTATAAATCAGGTATCTGTGCAACCTCTCCCTAACCCTCTTCCCCCCACTGGCTGCCACATGGTATCCTGTAGTTATAAATCAGGTATCTGTGCAACCTCTCCCTAACCCTCTTCCCCCCACTGGCTGCCACATGGTATCCTGTCGTTATAAATCAGGTATCTGTGCAACCTCTCCCTAACCCTCTTCCCCCCCACTGGCTGCCACATGGTATCCTGTCGTTATAAATCAGGTATCTGTGCAACCTCTCCCTAACCCTCTTTCCCCCACTGGCTGCCACATGGTATCCTGTCGTTATAAATCAGGTATCTGTGCAACCTCTCCCTAACCCTCTTCCCCCCACTGGCTGCCACATGGTATCCTGTCGTTATAAATCAGGTATCTGTGCAACCTCTCCCTAACCCTCTTCCCCCCACTGGCTGCCACATGGTATCCTGTCTTTATAAATCAGGTATCTGTGCAACCTCTCCCTAACCCTCTTCCCCCAACTGGCTGCCACAGGGTATCCTGTCGTTATAAATCAGGTATCTGTGCAACCTCTCCCTAACCCTCTTCCCCCCACTGGCTGCCACAGGGTTTCCTGTCGTTATAAATCAGGTATCTGTGCAACCTCTCCCTAACCCTGTTCCCCCACTGGCTGCCACAGGGTTTCCTGTCGTTCAGGTATCTGTGCAACCTCTCCCTAACCCTATTCCCCCCACTGGCTGCCACAGGGTTTCCTGTCGTTATAAATCAGGTATCTGTGCAACCTCTCCCTAACCCTCTTCCCCCCACTGGCAGCCACAGGGTTTCCTGTCGTTATAAATCAGGTATCTGTGCAACCTCTCCCTAACCCTCTTCCCCCCTCTGGCTGCCACAGGGTTTCCTGTTGTTATAAATCAGGTATCTGTGCAACCTCTCCCTAACCCTCTTCCCCCCACTGGCTGCCACAGGGTTTCCTGTCGTTATAAATCAGGTATCTGTGCAACCTCTCCCTAACCCTCTTCCCCCCACTGGCTGCCACAGGGTTTCCTGTCGTTATAAATCAGGTATCTGTGCAACCTCTCCCTAACCCTCTTCCCCCCACTGGCTGCCACATGGCTTCCTGTCGTTATAAATCAGGTATCTGTGCAACCTCTCCCTAGCCCTCTTCCCCCCACTGGCTGCCACATGGTTTCCTGTCGTTATAAATCAGGTATCTGTGCAACCTCTCCCTAACCCTCTTCCCCCCACTGGCTGCCACATGGTTTCCTGTCGTTATAAATCAGGTATCTGTGCAACCTCTCCCTAACCCTCTTCCCCCCACTGGCTGCCACATGGTTTCCTGTCGTTATAAATCAGGTATCTGTGCAACCTCTCCCTAACCCTCTTCCCCCCACTGGCTGCCACATGGTTTCCTGTCGTTATAAATCAGGTATCTGTGCAACCTCTCCCTAACCCTCTTCCCCCCACTGGCTGCCACATGGTTTCCTGTCGTTATAAATCAGGTATCTGTGCAACCTCTCCCTAACCCTCTTCCCCCCACTGGCTGCCACATGGTTTCCTGTTGTTATAAATCAGGTACCTGTGCAACCTCTCCCTAACCCTCTTCCCCCCACTGGCTGCCACATGGGATCCTGTCGTTATAAATCAGGTACCTGTGCAACCTCTCCCTAACCCTCTTCCCCCCACTGGTTGCCACATGGGATGCTGTCGTTATAAATCAGGTATCTGTGCAACCTCTCCCTAACCCTCTTCCCCCCACTGGCTGCCACATGGGATCCTGTCGTTATAAATCAGGTATCTGTGCAACCTCTCCCTAACCCTCTTCCCCCCACTGGCTGCCACATGGGATCCTGTCGTTATAAATCAGGTATCTGTGCAACCTCTCACTAACCCTCTTCCCCCCACTGGCTGCCACATGGTTTCCTGTCGTTATAAATCAGGTATCTGTGCAACCTCTCCCTAACCCTCTTCCCCCCACTGGCTGCCACATGGTTTCCTGTCGTTATAAATCAGGTATCTGTGCAACCTCTCCCTAACCCTCTTCCCCCCACTGGCTGCCACATGGTTTCCTGTCGTTATAAATCAGGTATCTGTGCAACCTCTCCGTAACCCCCTTCCCCCCACTGGCTGCCACATGTTTTCCTGTCGTTATAAATCAGGTATCTGTGCAACCTCTCCCTAGCCCTCTTCCCCCCACTGGCTGCCACATGTTTTCCTGTCGTTATAAATCAGGTATCTGTGCAACCTCTCCCTAGCCCTCTTCCCCCCACTGGCTGCCACATGGTTTCCTGTCGTTATAAATCAGGTATCTGTGCAACCTCTCCCTAGCCCTCTTCCCCCCACTGGCTGCCACATGGTTTCCTGTCGTTATAAATCAGGTATCTGTGCAACCTCTCCCTAGCCCTCTTCCCTCACTGGCTGCCACATGGTTTCCTGTCGTTATAAATCAGGTATCTGTGCAACCTTACCCTAGCCCTCTTCCCCCCACTGGCTGCCACATGGTTTCCTGTCGTTATAAATCAGGTATCTGTGCAACCTCTCGCCTAACCCTCTTCCCCCCACTGGCTGCCACATGGTTTCCTGTCGTTATAAATCAGGTATCTGTGCAACCTCTCCCTAACCCTCCTCCCCCCACTGGCTGCCACATGGTTTCCTGTCGTTATAAATCAGGTATCTGTGCAACCTCTCCCTTACCCTCCTCCCCCCACTGGCTGCCACATGGTTTCCTGTCGTTATAAATCAGGTATCTGTGCAACCTCTCCCTTACCCTCCTCCCCCCACTGGCTGCCACATGGTTTCCTGTCATTATAAATCAGGTATCTGTGCAACCTCTCCCTAACCCTCCTCCCCCCACTGGCTGCCACATGGTTTCCTGTCGTTATAAATCAGGTATCTGTGCAACCTCTCCCTAACCCTCCTCCCCCCACTGGCTGCCACATGGTTTCCTGTCGTTATAAATCAGGTATCTGTGCAACCTCTCCCTAACCCTCCTCCCCCCACTGGCTGCCACATGGTTTCCTGTCGTTATAAATCAGGTATCTGTGCAACCTCTCCCTTACCCTCCTCCCCCCACTGGCTGCCACATGGTTTCCTGTCGTTATAAATCAGGTATCTGTGCAACCTCTCCCTTACCCTCCTCCCCCCACTGGCTGCCACATGGTTTCCTGTCATTATAAATCAGGTATCTGTGCAACCTCTCCCTAACCCTCTTCCCCCCACTGGCTGCCACATGGTATCCTGTCGTTATAAATCAGGTATCTGTGCAACCTCTCCCTAACCCTCTTTCCCCCACAGGCTGCCACATGGTATCCTGTCGTTATAAATCAGGTATCTGTGCAACCTCTCCCTAACCCTCTTCCCCCCACTGGCTGCCACATGGTATCCTGTCGTTATAAATCAGGTATCTGTGCAACCTCTCCCTAACCCTCTTCCCCCCCCTGGCTGCCACATGGTATCCTGTCGTTATAAATCAGGTATCTGTGCAACCTCTCCCTAACCCTCTTCCCCCAACTGGCTGCCACAGGGTATCCTGTCGTTATAAATCAGGTATCTGTGCAACCTCTCCCTAACCCTCTTCCCCCCACTGGCTGCCACAGGGTTTCCTGTCGTTATAAATCAGGTATCTGTGCAACCTCTCCCTAACCCTGTTCCCCCACTGGCTGCCACAGGGTTTCCTGTCGTTCAGGTATCTGTGCAACCTCTCCCTAACCCTCTTCCCCCCACTGGCTGCCACAGGGTTTCCTGTCGTTATAAATCAGGTATCTGTGCAACCTCTCCCTAACCCTCTTCCCCCCACTAGCAGCCACAGGGTTTCCTGTCGTTATAAATCAGGTATCTGTGCAACCTCTCCCTAACCCTCTTCCCCCCACTAGCAGCCACAGGGTTTCCTGTCGTTATAAATCAGGTATCTGTGCAACCTCTCCCTAACCCTCTTCCCCCCTCTGGCTGCCACAGGGTTTCCTGTCGTTATAAATTGGGTATCTGTGCAACCTCTCCCTAACCCTCTTCCCCCCACTGGCTGCCACAGGGTTTCCTGTCGTTATAAATCAGGTATCTGTGCAACCTCTCCCTAACCCTCTTCCCCCCACTGGCTGCCACAGGGTTTCCTGTCGTTATAAATCAGGTATCTGTGCAACCTCTCCCTAGCCCTCTTCCCCCCACTGGCTGCCACATGGCTTCCTGTCGTTATAAATCAGGTATCTGTGCAACCTCTCCCTAGCCCTCTTCCCCCCACTGGCTGCCACATGGTTTCCTGTCGTTATAAATCAGGTATCTGTGCAACCTCTCCCTAACCCTCTTCCCCCCACTGGCTGCCACATGGTTTCCTGTCGTTATAAATCAGGTATCTGTGCAACCTCTCCCTAACCCTCTTCCCCCCACTGGCTGCCACATGGTTTCCTGTCGTTATAAATCAGGTATCTGTGCAACCTCTCCCTAACCCTCTCCCCCCACTGGCTGCCACATGGTTTCCTGTTGTTATAAATCAGGTATCTGTGCAACCTCCCCCTAACCCTCTTCCCCCCACTGGCTGCCACATGGTTTCCTGTCGTTATAAATCAGGTATCTGTGCAACCTCTCCCTAACCCTCTTCCCCCCACTGGCTGCCACATGGTTTCCTGTCGTTATAAATCAGGTACCTGTGCAACCTCTCCCTAACCCTCTTCCCCCCACTGGCTGCCACATGGGATCCTGTCGTTATAAATCAGGTACCTGTGCAACCTCTCCCTAACCCTCTTCCCCCCACTGGCTGCCACATGGGATGCTGTCGTTATAAATCAGGTATCTGTGCAACCTCTCCCTAACCCTCTTCCCCCCACTGGCTGCCACATGGGATCCTGTCGTTATAAATCAGGTATCTGTGCAACCTCTCCCTAACCCTCTTCCCCCCACTGGCTGCCACATGGGATCCTGTCGTTATAAATCAGGTATCTGTGCAACCTCTCACTAACCCTCTTCCCCCCACTGGCTGCCACATGGTTTCCTGTCGTTATAAATCAGGTATCTGTTCAACCTCTCCCTAACCCTCTTCCCCCCACTGGCTGCCACATGGTTTCCTGTCGTTATAAATCAGGTATCTGTGCAACCTCTCCCTAACCCTCTTCCCCCCACTGGCTGCCACATGGTTTCCTGTCGTTATAAATCAGGTATCTGTGCAACCTCTCCCTAACCCTCTTCCCCCCACTGGCTGCCACATGTTTTCCTGTCGTTATAAATCAGGTATCTGTGCAACCTCTCCCTAACCCTCTTCCCCCCACTGGCTGCCACATGTTTTCCTGTCGTTATAAATCAGGTATCTGTGCAACCTCTCCCTAGCCCTCTTCCCCCCACTGGCTGCCACATGGTTTCCTGTCGTTATAAATCAGGTATCTGTGCAACCTCTCCCTAGCCCTCTTCCCCCCACTGGCTGCCACATGGTTTCCTGTCGTTATAAATCAGGTATCTGTGCAACCTCTCCCTAGCCCTCTTCCCCCCACTGGCTGCCACATGGTTTCCTGTCGTTATAAATCAGGTATCTGTGCAACCTCTCCCTAGCCCTCTTCCCCCACTGGCTGCCACATGGTTTCCTGTCGTTATAAATCAGGTATCTGTGCAACCTCTCCCTAGCCCTCTTCCCCCCACTGGCTGCCACATGGTTTCCTGTCGTTATAAATCAGGTATCTGTGCAACCTCTCCCTAACACTCTTCCCCCCTCTGGCTGCCACATGGTTTCCTGTCGTTATAAATCAGGTATCTGTGCAACCTCTCCCTAACCCTCTTCCCCCCACTGGCTGCCACATGGTTTCCTGTCGTTATAAATCAGGTATCTGTGCAACCTCTCCCTAACCCTTTTCCCCCCTCTGGCTGCCACATGGTTTCCTGTCGTTATAAATCAGGTATCTGTGCAACCTCTCCCTAACCCTCTTCCCCCCACTGGCTGCCACATGGTTTCCTGTCGTTATAAATCAGGTATCTGTGCAACCTCTCCCTAACCCTCCTCCCCCCACTGGCTGCCACATGGTTTCCTGTCGTTATAAATCAGGTATCTGTGCACCCTCTCCCTAACCCTCCTCCCCCCACTGACTGCCACATGGTTTCCTGTCGTTATAAATCAGGTATCTGTGCAACCTCTCCCTTACCCTCCTCCCCCCACTGGCTGCCACATGGTTTCCTGTCGTTATAAATCAGGTATCTGTGCAACCTCTCCCTTACCCTCCTCCCCCCACTGGCTGCCACATGGTTTCCTGTCGTTATAAATCAGGTATCTGTGCAACCTCTCTCTTACCCTCCTCCCCCCACTGGCTGCCACATGGTTTCCTGTCGTTATAAATCAGGTATCTGTGCAACCTCTCCCTAACCCTCCTCCCCCCACTGGCTGCCACATGGTTTCCTGTCGTTATAAATCAGGTATCTGTGCAACCTCTCCCTAACCCTCCTCCCCCCACTGGCTGCCACATGGTTTCCTGTCGTTATAAATCAGGTATCTGTTCAACCTCTCCCTAACCCTCTTCCCCCCACTGGCTGCCACATGGTTTCCTGTCGTTATAAATCAGGTATCTGTGCAACCTCTCCCTAACCCTCTTCCCCCCACAGGCTGCCACATGGTTTCCTGTCGTTATAAATCAGGTATCTGTGCAACCTCTCCCTAACCCTCTTCCCCCCACTGGCTGCCACATGGTTTCCTGTTGTTATAAATCAAGTGTGCAACCTCTCCCTAACCCTCTTCCCCCCACTGGCTGCCACATGGTTTCCTGTCGTTATAAATCAGGTATCTGTGCAACCTCTCCCTAACCCTCTTCCCCCCACTGGCTGCCACATGGTTTCCTGTCGTTATAAATCAGGTATCTGTGCAACCTCTCCCTAACCCTCTTCCCCCCACTGGCTGCCACATGGTTTCCTGTCGTTATAAATCAGGTATCTGTGCAACCTCTCCCTAACCCTCCTCCCCCCACTGGCTGCCACATGGTTTCCTGTCGTTATAAATCAGGTATCTGTGCAACCTCTCCCTAACCCTCCTCCCCCCACTGGCTGCCACATGGTTTCCTGTCGTTACAAATCAGGTATCTGTGCAACCTCTCCCTAACCCTCCTCCCCCCACTGGATGCCACATGGTTTCCTGTCGTTACAAATCAGGTATCTGTGCAACCTCTCCCTAACCCTCTTCCCCCCACTGGCTGCCACATGGTTTCCTGTCGTTACAAATCAGGTATCTGTGCAACCTCTCCCTAACCCTCTTCCCCCCACTGGCTGCCACATGGTTTCCTGTCGTTATAAATCAGGTATCTGTGCAACCTCTCCCTAACCCTCCTCCCCCCACTGGCTGCCACATGGTTTCCTGTCGTTACAAATCAGGTATCTGTGCAACCTCTCCCTAACCCTCCTCCCCCCACTGGCTGCCACATGGTTTCCTGTCGTTACAAATCAGGTATCTGTGCAACCTCTCCCTAACCCTCTTCCCCCCCACTGGCTGCCACATGGTTTCCTGTCGTTACAAATCAGGTATCTGTGCAACCTCTCCCTAACCCTCTTCCCCCCACTGGCTGCCACATGGTATCCTGTCGTTACAAATCAGGTATCTGTGCAACCTCTCCCTAACCCTCTTCCCCCCACTGGCTGCCACATGGTTTCCTGTCGTTACAAATCAGGTATCTGTGCAACCTCTCCCTAACCCTCTTCCCCCCACTGGCTGCCACATGGTTTCCTGTCGTTACAAATCAGGTATCTGCGCAACCTCTCCCTAACCCTCTTCCCCCCACTGGCTGCCACATGGTTTCCTGTCGTTACAAATCAGGTATCTGCGCAACCTCTCCCTAACCCTCTTCCCCCCACTGCCTGCCACATGGTTTCCTGTCGTTACAAATCAGGTATCTGCGCAACCTCTCCCTAACCCTCTTCCCCCCACTGGCTGCCACATGGTTTCCTGTCGTTACAAATCAGGTATCTGCGCAACCTCTCCCTAACCCTCTTCCCCCCACTGGCTGCCACATGGTTTCCTGTCGTTACAAATCAGGTATCTGCGCAACCTCTCCCTAACCCTCTTCCCCCCACTGGCTGCCACATGGTTTCCTGTCGTTACAAATCAGGTATCTGTGCAACCTCTCCCTAACTCTCTTCCCCCCACTGGCTGCCACATGGTTTCCTGTCGTTACAAATCAGGTATCTGTGCAACCTCTCCCTAACCCTCTTCCCCCCACTGGCTGCCACATGGTTTCCTGTCGTTACAAATCAGGTATCTGTGCAACCTCTCCCTAACCCTCTTCCCCCCACTGGCTGCCACATGCTTTCCTGTCGTTACAAATAAGGTATCTGTGCAACCTCTCCCTAACCCTCTTCCCCCCACTGGCTGCCACATGGGATCCTGTCGTTACAAATCAGGTATCTGTGCAACCTCTCCCTAACCCTCTTCCCCCCACTGGCTGCCACATGGTTGCCTGTCATTACAAATCACGTATCTGTGCAACCTCTCACTAACCCTCTTCCCCCCACTGGCTGCCACATGGGATCCTGTCATTACAAATCAGGTATCTGTGCAACCTCTCCCTAACCCTCTTCCCCCCACTGGCTGCCACATGGTTTCCTGTCATTACAAATCAGGTATCTGTGCAACCTCTCCCTAACCCTCTTCCCCCCACTGGCTGCCACATGGGATCCTGTCATTATAAATCAGGTATCTGTGCACCCTCTCCCTAACCCTCTTGCCCCCACTGGCTGCCACTCTTCCCCCCACTGGCTGCCACATGGTTTCCTGTCATTATAAATCAGGTATCTGTGCCAACCACGGGTTGAAAATCAAAATCTGATGTTAATAGAAACATATCCAAAACTGATTTCAGTGCTTATTAACATTATATGAAACACAAGAAATTAATCTCTCCATTAATGCCTCAAGGGTCCACGGCATCAAGTCACGCGATCTAAAAGGTTTCCCTTTGGTCTATCTTTTTGTCCACATCTTCATATGCATTATGCTTAATGACTGTTTTTACTATTTGGAAGCGAATTTGGGAATGTTGTGCCTCCTTTCGAACCAATGACAAGCTACCGCCAAATTCATGTTACCATTCCTGATACAGCATCGGTGCTCATTCCATCTTAGTTTTCCTTGTTGCTTAGACTGTCCAACATAGTATATCCCACATGGCTTTTTGATTGTGTAGATGATATTCCCAGTGTTGCATGTAGCAAAGCTGTTGATTCTAATCTTTTCTCCTGTTCTTGGACGATTCATTGTGTTTCCCTTGGTTACAAAACTACAGTTTCTGCAATGTAAACATCGAAAAAAAGTCTCAGCCCGTGTTGTCATGCGTTGTTTCCTTTCTGGTCTTGTCTTAACAAGATGCTCTCTGAAATGAGTACTTCTTTGGTATGCCATTCAACAAACTTTCATTCGGCATGTGCCTTCAAGTCAAACATAAAACATTTAAAAGATAAAATAATACATAATGGATGCAAATATATATAAAAGTACAACATTGATACACAGTTGGTAAAGGGAAAATATATAGTTGTTATGACTTGATGGTCATGAAGATTATGGGGCCTCTGTCCACAACGTCGCGCCGCATCGAAGGCCACCGGCACCAGCGTTTAAGTAGGTCCAGAGTTCACTGTTGCCCAGGGTGGCCATGGATGGGAGCATCATGAGACTGTCAAAGACTGACAGAAACTCATGATAAACTAGGGGTATGTTGGCAAAGACAGCACCAACCATGTGCGAAGTGGAAGAGTGGTGTTCATCAGTCACAGACAGGGCCAGACGTGCTACTGCACCCAA
This sequence comes from Ambystoma mexicanum, assembly GCF_040938575.1. Lineage (NCBI taxonomy): Eukaryota > Metazoa > Chordata > Amphibia > Caudata > Ambystomatidae > Ambystoma > Ambystoma mexicanum. The sequence continues at coordinate 3,579,933 of NC_090929.1, read as the reverse complement.
CACTGCAGCAGGTGTATCAATTACCTCCTCTCTCTCGATAAGACAAAAATGTTGGCATACTTCTGATTCAAAACAGACCTGGCCAGTACCCCAATTGATTAGCGGGTTATGTTTTCTTAACCAAGGGATGCCAAGAATGATACCAAACTGAGGGGTGGTTATGAGATCAAAGGCAAGCGTTTCCCTATGTGTTTCCTGGATGACCACTTCCAGAGGAGCAGCCTGTTGCCAAATAGGTCCAGAAGCAAGGGAGGTCCCATCCACAGTCTGTACAGGCTCGGGATATTCCTTGGTAACTAGTGGAAGGTTCAAGGCATAAGCCATTTGTATGTCGATAAAGCAGCCAGTGGCCCCGGAATCAATGATAATCTGAACGGGGTGCATTGTGTCAGGAGTAGGCTTTAGTAAGGCGTGGACTGTGACTGGTCTAATAGGCCCAAATGCCGGAGGAGAGAAAGAGGGGGACTGTGGAGAGCTCGTCCTGGCCCCCATATTCAGGGACGAGCAGTCGGAAAACCCGGATTCTTTTGTTTTGGGCGGCGTGGACAATTCTTGACGTAATGTCCATTAAGTCCACAAAAAAAACAGGCGATGTCGGTTCTCCGCCTTTCACGTTCCGTCATAGTTATAGGGCTACGTATTACACCCACTTGCATGGGTTCGCTGGCTACATCAGGTGGAACTGACAACTGTGTACCCGAGAATCTGGCTTCTGCCTTGCGCTCGGTGCGTTGAGCGTCTAACTGGAGTGTTAGGTCAACCAGATCAGAGTACTGAGTCGAAGTGACGGCACCACTGCCAAGGTGTCCTTAATGGAGCCGCTTAGACCTCTGTAAAATACCACAGCCTTTTTGTTTTTGGGCCAGGATGTTTCTGCCGCTAACTGGTTGAATCGTGTAATGTATTCTATAAGGGTGCTTCTCCCCTGAGAGGGATCAATCTCTGGATTGAGCTTTGTGTCTGGTGTAAAAAACCTTGGACATTTCGGACACTAGGAGGTCAAAGTCATAAAGGGCTGGATGATCGTTTTCAAGTAATGGGTTGGCCCATGTAGCGGCGATGCCAGACAAATAGGAAAAGAACGCGGCCTTGGTAGGTGCATCAGGGAACGCTGAAGGTCTACAAAGGAAGTGTAATTTACATTGATTCAAAAATGTGCGAAACTTCCTGGGGTCTCCCTGGAATCTCTCAGGGGGTGCTAAAGGAAAAGGAGTGGAAGCTATCACTGGTGTGATGGTGGAAGGGGTGGCAGAAGGACCAGGGGTTGGAGGTGTGGGTTCCCCAAATTCAGAATCAGGAGGTAAGGGATGGCGAGCACTCTGGAGGGAGTCAAGGCGGTGGTGCATAGCCGTGGTGGCTGCGGCCATATCGGCCCTCAAGGTAGTAACTGCTTGCAGTAGAGCGGCCATGGGTTCCCCAGCTGACGCCTCCATAATCTGGACGACCTGTTCGCTTCACAGTCTGTTATGACTTGATGTTCGTGAAGATTATGGGGCCTCTGTCCACAAGTTCCACTCAGAAAGGTACAAATAACTTCCTGAGCGATCCTTGAGGCCACAGGTATTTGAGTGCCAAAGAACGCCAGGAACCAGGAACACTGTTGACCCCCGCGACCGCTGCAAAGCAAACAATGGGTCAGTATAATGGCAAACAATTCACTGAATAGCAAGGTAACAAGTATCAAGGGGCTTACCAAGGTACAAAGGCATCTGGAGACAGAAAGAGCACAGAGGAAATGGAGGTGTTCCATGTGGCTGCAGTGTGGAGCAAGCGGCAGCGGGAAGGCGCAGTGCTGGAAGATTGCTGCGGAATTTGGCACTGCAAAACCTGTATAGAGAGGGCACTTTGAAAGGTAACAGAAGAGGAAAATCCGAAAACAGTCCGTTAAGAGTTCCAAGGTCAGAAGCCAGCCAAGTTCGTTGAAACCAGGGGTAATCCAAAGGAATCCAAAACACAGTCCAAAAGGTCCTGAAACAGCAGAGCAAAACAGTATCCGAGGGCTTGACAGGAAAATCCAAGAAGAGCAGTCCGTAGTCCAGAATCGAGATGTGGAGACAGGAAGACCCCGAACAGTGCCTCATTGGGTCAGCTGTGAAGCACTGAATGAGCGTTCCCTCTCCGGTTTTGAAGGGGCTGAGGAGTGTCACATGACCCCATCACGTGACCGATGATGTAGCACTTTCCTTGTCACATGACCCAAGTTGTCAAAATGCTGCCGGGTCTTCCTGGGGGCGTGATGAATCAAAGAAAAAAGCCGGCGTCTCCGTCGACTGTCTCCACGACACCAGGGTAGCTGCCAACGTTGCAATGAAAGGAACGAGTGAGTATGACCATAGCGCGTTGGATGCCCTCGTGTGTTCTTGTTGTATAGCATGGTCCGCCGCTGCCGTGCAGCTTGAGGGAGTGAGGACATGAGGTTAGAAGGGGAAGGAAGATCAGGACCTGAGAGGGAGGGTTTAGTGGCTGCACGGGCATTCGTCCGCGCAAGGCGACCAGTGGATGGTGTAACAATAGTTCAGAGAAGTGATAAAATCTAATAAACAGGTATATTTGATCAAAGTGACTTAAAAGCAACGAGGAGATCCCTGCTCGCAACCTCAATACACATTGTTACCATGATTTATTTATACATAAGTGGTAGTTAGAATCGCAATCCTACTTCCTACCATACATGCTTTTGACACTTAAACATACTCAGGTAGGCCTCAAACTCAGCAGCTTCTTCCTTAAAAGCCAAGATCTATGAATACACCACAAAGGGGTCTAAACTCTGTCTCACATACATTCGTCTTAGATGCTTGGATTTTTCATATAATAACATGAAATGAATGACCGTTTCTTCTGTGTTGCCACACATCGGACACTGATCTGTATTAACTGTGGACCATGATTTCATGAAAACAGCCACTGGTAGCGTGCCTATTCTTAGGCGTAAGTATAGAGACTTTTCAAATGATGGCCATATGTATTCCAGATCAGTTTTATAGCCAAAAGGGGTGGACTTGAGGTAGGCCATGTCTGTTTTGAGTTTCTTAGCCTCATACAACAGTTCATCACGGGCATTGTTGGCTTGTGCCTCTTTAATCCTTTTCTTTAAGCCCATGGGCTGGCTCTCTGGATTACTCCACAAGTTGGCTTCACCCACTTCAAGGACTGCCTTATTATTGTTTGATTGTCGAAGCTTGCTCCCATCTTAAATGTAGGTGTAGATTAGGCATTTTTCCAACCTTCCTATACAGTTTAATAAACACCCTTGTTAATAGTGTCATCTGGAGTATCGAGAACGGTGAACGTTGTTCGGTGGTTGTTTGCCGAAGAGAGTGCACCCACCTGGGCACTCTCTATAATATAGCCTAAAACTTCAAATCAATTTCATAATCTTTATTGCGTAAAGTAATCTTGACAATTGGTGACGAGGATGGTGAGAGCCCCAGAGAGTGACAGACCGCAACCCGTGGTTGTGTGGAAGCTACGAGTACCCGCAACTCAATAGGAAACGCAGAAATGCCAGCCTGCAGGGATACCAGGAGCATTCAAGTGGTATGCGCAGAAATGGAAGCTGATACATAAAGAAGGGAAAAGACGTACCGTAGGCCAGGGGAGTTGCTAGGTCTGGAAAAGACCCGGGGCTAAGCTGATGTCGGAACAGTTGGGACTGGGGGCTAACTAGTCTTTTGTCTGTAGCTCCTGAGATTCTATCCGGGGCTACAACCAAAAGATCAGGGGCTATAGCCCCCTTAGCCCCCCCCTAGCAACGCCCCTGCCGTAGGCATTGCGCTGCACGCATACGGCGTTGACTCAAACTGTGAGTCATGTGAGAGTATTTCACCTCGAGAAACGTGAGCAACACTACTGCCATTTTGTTTGCAACAACGTTCCCTGGGCAACCTGTTTCCCAGCCCGGCTGCAAGGTTACGGAAGAGGCATTACGTTTCAATGAATGGTGCTAGCAGCGACAAGTCGAACAATGCACCTTTGTAACAGCAAATGAAATATACCATATCAAGTGATACAGACTTAGGCCACATCCTAAATGAGGAAGGGATCACATCTAAGAAGAGTTTGGTGGATACCATAACGAACATTCCAACTCCGTCTAACAAGGATCACCTAGGCAGTGTTCTTGGTCTAACCGAATATTATTCCAAGTTCATATTGCATTTCACAGATGAAACGATGCATATGAGGGAACTAATGAACAAATCTAACAAGTTTATATGGTCAAATGAGTGCAAAAACGAATTTTAATGTATGCAAATGTGTGTGAACAGCGCACGACACTGCAGATGTCCCTCCTGCAACATAATTTCAGTGGATGCCAGCAACATTGGTTGAGGCAGAGTGCTGGAACAAATCCAGGAAGGGAACACAGTGCCAATTGCTTTTGCCTCAAGAGTATAGAAGGGAGCAGAGCAAAATTATTCTACTATGAAGAAAGAAGCGCTGGGTGTAAGATGGATCCTGGACCATTTTAGGGGTTTGATTTGGGGTCTTCCCATAGAGTTGAGAACAGATCACAAACCCGCGATTCATGTTCTAAACTCTAAGAATCCGCATTTGGTATCACCCAGGATCCAGAGATGGATATTTGATATAATGCAATTTAATTTTAAAATAGTATATACCCCAGGCAGCTCTAATGTGGTAGCAGATTGTCTATCAAGATTGCCTTGTTATGATAGAGAACTAGAGGATGTAAACAGTGATGAGGTAGATACAGAGTGCATCTTTGCGCAGATTGAGTCAAGCATTCTGAAAGAGCAATGGATCAAGACATCTTCAGACGATGCGGAACAAGGCCTATTATGTCAAGCTATACTAGAGGGATGGAAAAGGATTGTTTGTTTGTTTGTTTATTTATTTATTATGCGTGCCAGACCCAAAGGTATCAGGGTGCAGGAAAAAACAAGAATGCTTTAAACTTAGGTTCCAACAATCAAATACAGCGATACAGGTACATATATACAGGTGAAGGAGATACAGATACAGGTGGGTGGCTATATACAAGAGAATAGAGTGCATGCGACAAGTAAAATGCAACATGAACATAATTTAAGATAACAATCTGGAAGCTACATACAATACAGATATAGATATATACATTCACGGTCGTTCTCTTTGAACCAGTTGATGAGGTTCTTTCTGAAATTTGGGTAGGTTTGGTCCGCTCTCAAGGGAGGGGAAAGAGAGTTCCAAAGCTGGGAAGCTTTGACTGGACAACTATTTCCTCCCACTTTGCATAGTTTAAATCTTGGGACAGTCAGATAGTTAGTGTTGGCTATTCTAGCGGGCCTGCTTGAGGATTTTCTAGTGAGTCTCTTGGAAAGGTAGCGCGGCGCCGTTTTGTTCAGGCATTTATAGGTGAGTGAAGTGGTTTTCAGTCTAATTATGTCACTAGTGGAGAGCCAGTTAGTCGTTCTCCTTACTTCCGATATATGCTCGTTCCTTGCTATACCCAGGGCAGCTCTGAGGGCATTAGTCTGGAGAGCCTGTATTCTCCTGATAATGTACTTGCTAGCCCCAATGTGTAAGGAGTTGCAATAGTCCAGTTTGGACAGGATTAGTGCTCTAGCCAGAATAATACAGCTATTCTTGGAAAGGAATGGTTTGCTAGCTGATTAATTTACCTGTATATGCAGTGGCAGAGGCCATGGAATGAACTTGTTTGGCAAAGGTGAGGGTGGGATCCAGATAAAAGCCTAGAACTTTTACCACTTTGGCTACTTTGATCAGATTACTGTTGATGTTAAAGGATGTGTACTTAGGGCCAAGCTTGTTAAGGTTGGACGTGGTGAACAGGATGATAAGCTCATTTTTGTCATCATTCAGGCATTTACCGGGGACGGCCATCCATGCCTGAATGATGAGATAGACACTATTTACAAAGGCCAAATCCTTGTAGTAGTCCCCAGTAAGTGTTCGGAGAATCTGAGTATCATCTGCATAGTTGGTGTAGGTGATACCAAGATGGTCCAGATCATCGAAAAAGGGCTTGGTGAATATGTTGTACATAGTAGGAGATACGCAAGAGCCCTGGGGCACTCCGCACGTGATCGGGATAGGGTCTGCCACTGCTGATGCTGAAAAGACTCGCATGGTCCTATTACTTAGGAAGGACTGATTCCAACCAATGGCCTCCAGAGAGAAATGCATTGCTACGTCCAGATGGGTACAAAGTACCTCATGGTCTACCAAGTCAAACGCAGCCGAAAGGTCAAGAAGGAGAAGGAAGGCTGATTTCCCTTGGTCCCTAAGCTCATCAATTTGGGTCTTGGGGTCGATTAACACTGTTTCAGTGCCATGTTGTGGCCTGAATCCTGATTGCCGGGTTCCTAGGAGATGGTTGTGCTCCAGATACTTCGGTGGTATCCAGGCATTGCATTGAATACATAGTTTCGAATGCAAAAGCTTCGAAAAAATGCATTTTTTTTGTAGGTAAAGTCTTTTTATTTTACTATAATGGGTTTTAAGGGGTAAAAAAACAGGGGTTGGGGGGACCCCCCCATTAAATTTTTTTTTTAAATGCATTTTTTGGTGCATTTTTTTCCGAATGTTTTGCATTCAAAGCTTCTGTATTCGATGCAATCACTAGGAACCTACTTCTGTATTAAAATATAGGCCACCTTGTCCAAGATTTTGAGAACGAATGGCACTGTTGTGCTAGGCCTGTAATTAGTCGGTATAGTAGGATCTAGTGTCTGTTTTGATGAAGGGGAGTACCCAAGACTCTTTTAGGTTTGCTGGGGTAGTGCCCGAGGAGAATGAAGCATTGATTAATTTTGATATGAAAGGGGCCAGATCTCTCGCAGCATCTCTAATTAATTGGGCCGGACATTGATCGCCTTGGCAGTTCGAAGGTTTGAGGGAAAGGATTACTTTTTCGACTTCGAGAATGGAGATTTTAGAGAAACTGAAGCTGAGTGGAGGTTTACGAGCAGTGATGGCGGTACTGTCTGGTGAAGTCATGTTTGTTAAGGAAGTTTTTTTTGGCAATCTTGTCCTGAAGGGTGGTGACTTTGTTGGTTAGTGCTAGCTGAATATTGGAGCACCAGGTATTGTCCTTTGCACAGCTGTCTTGCACTGGGATAGAGTTTTCTAGTTCTTTTAGAATTACATATAATTCCTTAGTGCTAGAGTTTGCTTGCAGAATTCTATTGTTGTAGGTTTCTTTCTTAGCTGAGGGAATTTCTTTCTTGTAATGGGAAGATATGTTAATGAGATTAGTTCTATTTTCAGCGGAGGGTAATAGCCTCCATGAAGCTTTGCATTTTCTTTTTTCTGTTCTCAGGTCTTTTAGGTGTGGTGTGAACCATGAGTAGAGATGGGCTTTGGGTTTACTTCTTCTCATTTTCTGCGGGGCGATGGAGTCTAATGCAGAGGTCATAACTTAGTTGTTTGTATTCATCGACTAGCATGTTGGGGTCGGTGGTCTCGGGTAATGCGTTGAGTGTAGGTAGGGTTAAAGGTAAGAGTTTGTCTGTCGTAATGTTCTTTTTGTTCCTTGTTAGGGTGGTAGGAGCTGATGGAATATTTTTGGTGGTGGGCCTCTTGGTTGCTAGAGTGAAAGATAAGAGGTGGTGGTCAGTCCATACCCGAAGGGTTATGGCAGTAATCAAGGCGCTGCAGTTATAGTCCGACAGCCAGTCAAGTGTTCTCCCCTTATCGTGTGTAGGTGAATTCACTCTTTGGGTGAGACAAATTCTGAGAGGATATTAGTGATGACAGTTGCTTGATGGTCATTGGAATCATTAAATCCCAGATTAAGATCCCCTAGCAGAAGTACTTGTGATGTGTTTTTTTTAGTTTATCAGAGATAATGGTAGAGATATCCTCCTCAAAAGAACCAATGGGTCCTGGAGGCCTATAGATGAGATGGATGGTAAGTGTTTGGGAGTTGGCGGTAGGTAGTTTGGCTATAAGGGATTCACAGGATTTGATGACTAGTGAAGGGGCTAAGTGCTGGTGGTATCGAAGGCTTTTATCTAAAATGGGGCAAGCAGAATCTACTTTGCTCACGCTGAGAGCGCTCTGTAGAAAACATGTTACAATTTAGTTATATACAAAAAAACGTGATCAGCTGTGGGAAGGCCTAAGGGGCACAAGAGTAATTGGGATGGACACTAAGGGCCTCATTACACGGACGGCGGTGGACCAAGGTGCTATTAGCACCTTGGTCCATGCCAGTAAAATACCGGCACCGCCTTGGTGGAAAGGGGAATTACCGCACTATTCCAAGGTTGGTGGGGCGGTAATTCCCCCTTCCCCCATTGCCCTTCCCCATTCCCATTTTTGCCCCATAAGGCATAATGGGAATGGGGAAGGTGCTAATTACGGCACCGCAAATTGCGGTACCGTAATTAGCTCCCTGGTCCCTTTGCGGGTTGGTTTTTAACGCCTGCAAAAAGCAGGCGCTAAATTCTCCAACCCACAAATGGAATTCGTAGTAAGGCGGTAAGGGTTAACGGCCACCAGTACCATTAACGATGACCGTTAACCCTTACCGCCGTCCGTGTAATGAGGCCCTAAGAGTGGACACCTATAGGTGCGATAGGGTCGGAGGTATTCGGTTGGCCTGAAGGCACGTGGTGAGATGACATGGTGTCCCGGGTCAATCGGTCAGCTGGGCTCATCGGGTTGGTATGCCATGTTGACACTTATGTTTCTTCTGTTTTACTAACCATGTGACATTTGCCCTTGTGGCCACACACTCCCATTCGTTCACTACCATAATCTGTTTGTCCGGTAACCTCAGAGACATGTATCTTAAACTCTTGTGAAAGCATGGTTCAAAGGCAGGTTATTTATTACTGATCATAGATTAAGCTTCACCCATTAAATACTGCGCTCGACCTGTTTAGACAATTCAGGATATATTGACTAAGGGGTAGAGCTTATGGGGTCATTGTATGGTCTGGGGTGTCCGCCTGATAACAACAAAGAGGATTCTAAATGTATGGCTGACATGACTGGGTCACAAAAGGCACATACCATCATGGGTATACATTTCATTGTGGAGGTCCAGTGATCGAATGTCCAAACACCATTAACTCTCTGATGACCTATTTTGACACCATGATGGGCATGAGAGAATCGAGACTTCTTTGCGGTATGGGTCCTCGTTGCAGAACGAAACAGGCCTTTAGAACACAATTTTACACACAGGCTTTTTACACGTGACTTGCTGTGTTGCACTCAAGTCATACTGGTTTCAAGCATACTATATTATCCATTTGGCTAGACACTCTCATCATAACACAGAGAAACAAACATAAAACATTTACTTGAATCAATGTTCATCCTTTATATATGTAAGGAAATAGGCAGTTCATAGCTTGGGGCCTGTGTATGCTTCCTTAGCAGGGATTATGGTTTGTCGAGAGTGATTAGCTTATGGACTTATGAAACTGAGGTAGCTTAGTACTGGCGTGTACAGTGTTATATTGGTTATGTATTAAGTTGTTGCAGTGTATTTCCATGAGCACTCTTATGTCCCATGTTAATATACACGCTCCTCTTTTGCCGTTTGAATCCATACGTGGCACTCGTCATTAGGTGCATACAAACTAGAAGCATGGGGACTGGTCAGTTACGTTGTGCCCCCTTTTGAGGTACTTACCCAACTTACCAATTGAAAGGGAACTGAATACATGGCTCCCTCCCAGACTGTTCCAGTCCTGTGACACCTACGGCAAGGTGGTAAAGTACTACCCCATCTACCGTATTTTGTTTCTTATTAACTGGTTATCAAATTATGAAATACACCAGCTTGGAGGAACCTAAGACTGTCCTGATGAATGTGGTTTTATCAAAGTTATGCCACTGAAACCGGTCGACGGTGTTTGCTACACTTAAAAAAGGCGCCAATTAGCCTATTGTTGAGAGTTTGAGCAAACCTTTTTACATTGTCCTACTTCCCCCCCAGTTACAAACAGCTCTAGATGGGAAGTAGTGATTGTATTGTCTTTGTGTCCTAGGAAGAGGGAAATTCCTTGTTCCTTGTATATGTGTCTTTTTAACCTTAGCAATCCAGGGTTAGTGCGACAATCTATGGGCCATTAAAGGTTTGTTATCCCAGTAGATGCCCCACGAGTGTTTAGAAAGGAAAAATATCCTTTCTATCTTCCCTGGTATGCTTTTTCTTTCCCTTTAGTCTCTTCCCACTTATATATTTTTGGAAGAGAGTGGTATGGGATTTACAAGGCTGAATGTGTTACATACTATAGAAGTTGGTAATTTCACTCTTATTCTGTCACTATTAGACAGGCGTTCTAACACCGCAACGTAGTTGAGAGTGCACTTTAGGCAGGGATAGTATACTTTTCGTTCTATCCTTCTGTCTTCCTTCACAGCCTTGACTCTATTTTGGCCATAACCACCTTCCATTTGTAGTCCATAGCACAGGTTTTTGGCTTTGCCAACTGGACCAATCCTGGTTCCACTTGGCTGCTAATAGTTTACAACACAGATGTGTTTTGCCTATTTATTGTGTCCATGTTAATATACAGCACACGTTCGTCGTTGAGGTCGTTAAGGTTTAGCATACGGGCTTTCGATTATGCATATATATGATATTTGCTCACTCGTATTCACAATGGGCCACATTAGGTTTATATAATCCTGCTGCATGCAAGAAGCACGTTGGCTCTGTCTATATTAGAGCCCGAATAATCAAAATTAACTCAAGGGTCACTCCTAACTAGTGACTCCATCCTACGGGGCATGAGGATTATGTTTTTTATGGCCAGGGTCTGTGGGGGTGTCGGGCAGGTTTAGAGAGACAGATAGCTTTCGCTCTGGCCCCTGCTCAGGGCTGTATCTGGGTCAATGAAGTAAGACGGAAGACAGAAGACACAGTATGGATTTTGTTGCATTCTCACAGCCAGTCTTCTTATGGGAACCGAACAACTGCAGGGACGGCAAAGGGGAGGAGGCGGGGGGAGGAACTCGCTCACTGTGCGTGCCTGGCTGCGTGCCTGGCTGGGAGGGCTTGCGTTGAAACCTCACTGTTGTTTTAATATTGCAAAATGGAGTTGGTGATTTACAAAATGGAGTCTTATCCACCTCTGGTCTTATACTATTATGAGGGGTGTCACAAGGGGGGATCACAGTTCCCAGGGGTATTCCCGCACAAGGGCTCCAGGGCCGTGGCCCTGAACCCAAAGCAGCCGCGACTGGGCCTACCTAGGAAGTGTAGGAATAGGGGAGGGGGGTTCAAAATATCCCCTCTTTCCACTCAAACCGCAAAGAGGGCTTAGAGCATCTGAGAAATCAGTGGTACTTGCTCTCTGCTCTTCATATTCTGTACTGCAAATGTAACTAATGCTCTTAGCACCCATATGCCTTAGGGTTAGGTCGCGCTATACAAATAATAAACTAAACTACTAGAAGATGGTAAGAGATGGTTATGTAATTATGTGGTGTTGTCAGGGAAGGACGATGCAAAGAATATGATACGACCGTCATTGGGTGATGATCAAGATCTCATCAGTAATGAAAATCAAAGATTGGTCATACACATGAACACCAAGACAAATAAGGAAGGTAAAGATGGTAATGTGATGTCATCCGGGAACAGAAGAATTTTGCAGAATTACAAGAAAGACTATGTATATTATTAAAACCCATTCATGTCAGCCCACATGGGACAACCGTGTAAAGGACCAGAAGTTTATCAAGTGGTCAACACTTGGTGTATCCTTTACAGTTAATATATTCATGTTGTTTCCTCTTTACTTCCCCCCTCTTAATGTGTTTCATATCCTCACTTCCCTTTCAACCTATCCAACCTGGCGGGTCCTCCGTTTCTCTGTTTATTAAGGAGGGGAGATGTTATGATGTTGCATATACGTATTTGTTCATAGTGTCATCATGCCGTTATCGAGCTCCTGGAGTTCAAGAATGGTGAACGTTGTTTGGTAGTTGTTTGCCGAAGAGAGTTCACCCACCCTGGGGCTTGCTATAATAAAGCCTAAAACTCCCAATCAATCTCATAATCTTTATTGCGTAAAGTAAACTTGACAACCCTTGAACTGTAATCACTTGTGTCTGTCTTTACTGTTGCCACCATGAGTTCCTTACATATTGTGTTAGAGTGGGCTGTGACTCAATTGAAATTAATTGGGGAACCCTACCATTTCATAAACTTAGTCAGAGAGCCTCTAACTCTTCCAGTGCCACCAAGGAATCAATAGGGTTTGTTATATGCAGTAGTACGGAAGCTATTATCCCTCCTGGGAAAAGAGGAATGATTCCTCCAGACTTGGTCCTGATACTTCCTCTAGGGTGTTACATACGATTGGCCCCGAAATCTGGCCTAGCTTGGAAGTTCGGGATAGATGTCTTAGTAGGCGTTATTGATCCCAACTTCCAGGGAGATGTGAAGGTTCTCTTACAGAATCATAGTGAGATCCATTTTGAGTTACAAGGAGATCACATTGCCCAGGGAATTTTAGAAAGAGCGTTATTCATTCAGTTTAAAGAAAGTGAACCAGATAAAATAGAGAGAGGCAACTTAGGCTTTGGGGAGGCTGATGAATCTCTTAATAACGAAGAGAAAAAAAGAAGAGCCGACCATCTATCGTGACCTAGCATTCACCCAGCGGAATGGTCCAGCTCTCACTGAAGTTTTTCTACCAGCAATCCCAGAAGGAGAAGGCTTAGAAAAGGGAAGTCACTTTTTCTCCTTAAAACAAGGATTGCTTTATAGAAGAGAGCCATCCATGGAAGGATTAGTAAAAACACAATTGGTAATACCCAAGAGCCAGCAAAAGGTTGTACTGGAAATTGTGCACTACCACCTTACCGGGGGGCATTTAGGACAATCTAAAACCCAGGCGCATATTAGTGGAAGATTTACCTGGCCAGGTATCCACGCTGATGTCAAAACATTCATCCAGACATGCGAAACCTGTCAAAAGACCAGTCCACACATCCCATTACCTGCCCCTCTGAACCCACTGCCAATCATTGAAATCTCGTTTTCAAGAATCAGTATGGACATAATTGGTCCTCTAGAAACATCCTGATTAGGCAATAAATATGTCTTGGTGATTGTGGATTACAGGACCAGATATCCTGAGGCCTTCACGAAGCAAAATAATACCACACAGCAGATCCTCAAACATCTTCTAGCATATTTCAGTTTTCCCAAGGCAATACTAACAGACCAGTGTTCAAACTTTATGAGTAAGCTTATGGCCGAAGTCAAACAGCTACTGCACATTACCACCCTACGAACTTCTGTGTAACATCCGCAAACCAATGGCTTGGTAGAAATATTCAATAAGACCCTGAAACTGATTTTACGAAAATTGGTAGACAAGGACCGGAAAGACTGGGATCGAATGATCCCATTGACGCTATTTGCCGGGAGGAAACCCCCCAAACTTTCACTGGGTTCTCTCCCTTCGAACTGCTCTATGGTAGAGACCCCAGAGATGTCCTGGACATGCTCCCGGAAACCTGGGCGGAACGAGAGGATGCTCCCATTCCCATCTGGCAAACCGCCACTAGAATGCGAGAACATATAAAATTAGTCCGAGACTTGGTTTGTACACATATGGAAAAGGCCCAGAGCCAACAGAAATACACTTATGACAGAAAAGTGAACCTAAGATCATTTTCTGTAGGACAGAAAGTACAGGTCCTCTTACCCACATCAGAAAACAAACTTGTCTCCAAGTGGCAAGGACCTTATGAAATCGTAGAGCGAACCGGAACTTGTACTTACAAAGTAGCCCAACCAGACAGAAAACATAAAATCCATTTATATCACATATTTATCGCATCTAGATAGGACTGTGAACGTTGGCATACGCCACACTTAGATGGAATTTCAAAGTTAGCATGTCCAACATTTAGATGGAATGGTGAACATTAGCCTGCATCGCATCTAGACAGGATTGTAAATGTTAGCATCTGTCACACTTAGATGGAATTGTGAAGGTTAGCAAGTGCAGGAAGGTAAGTAAGTGGGCACCACCTGTTTAAATTCACTTTCAAACGGATCAAAAAAAATTGAGGTTATAAATCATCTTCAAAGAATTCACAGGAGCTGGCTACGATGAGTCTGGAGACACCCTGACTCGTGGAACACAAAAATATACAGAAGACCAGGTAACAAACCTGGCCACACAGCCGCTCTCTGTATAAGCCCTACCAAGGGCAGTGCAATTTGCAAAATTAGAGTCAACTAGTAAATGTTCACTGTATTTACAGAATGTAACCCATCCAAATAAATCTCTTAGTCGGGTCCAAAAGTAATATGCGTTTATCAAAAAGAAAATTCCAAGTTGGTCACTAATAAAATCTTAGTGAGGCCGCGGCTAACTCATCCCATAATTGTTATAGACATAAAGTGCCAATGCATTTCGGAGCATACAGCTCCTTCATCAGGGCAGGTCCAATTTACACAAACTGTGCAACATTTATACCAAAAGCATCAAGTTTTGAAAAACATAAACAAAATCGTGATTGTGTTACAAAATATAACCATGCGTGAAAACAATATAAAAATAACATACCAATTTTCGATGAGTTGCAAGGTATATGGAAAAGGTGAATGAAGCCACACAGTAGGGAAAAGAAAAGATGCCAAAATAAATAATGTGTAAATGAAATAACACAGTTAGTTTGAACATGATCAGAAAACCAAGGAAAGTTACCTCAAGGGATCGAGGTAGCCCGTGGAAAAAATGTGCGGGGAGTTGACAACAACTTCACGCAAGATCAAAGGTCTGGAAACCAGACCAAATCAATTCTTCAATCTGTAGGTGCAACGACATGTGTTTTAGTGGGTTGTCTCAGAATTTGTCATAGAAACTAGTTGTAGAGGTCTCCAGGCTTACCTGTACTCGTAAAGCTACGAGTGTACTGAGGCTGGGATTGCGGTCAAGCAGGGGACGCCATTCCGCATTGCCAGGGAACAGCGTTCCCAAGGTTACTCATACTAATATAAACACGTGACCCAAATGTGTCCATTGATCGACACGATGCCGATAGGCAGTTGCACTCTAAGCAATCAGGCAATCAAGGCTAAGAATCATGGAAATAAAGAATTTGCAGTAGAGCTGATGATAATTACGGAATTATAGAAGGAAACAAAATCGAAAATTAAATATGAGAAAAACGGCTGATAGACATAGAAAACATACTGCCGATTACACTCTATGTAATCAGACAATTCAAGCCAAGAATCCAAATAAAAAAGAATTTACAGTAAAGCTGGTGATGATTGCGGAATTATACATGGAAACCAATCGAAATATTTATGAGAAAAAAAGGCTGATAGACATAGAAAACATACTGACGATTGCACTCTATGCAATCAGGCAATTCAAGCCAGGAATCCAGATGAAAAAGAATTTACAGTGAAGCTACTGATAAATGTAGAATTGTAAAAGGAAAAAAACAGAAAATTGAATATGAGAAAAAAGGCTAATAGACATAGAAAACATACTGACATACTGACAATTGTGTATAAATGAGTGAAAATGTCATATAGATAAGGAGAAAACAGCGTTCTCAATGCCTCTAGCATTATTTCAATTTAAAGTGCTGCCTTTTGGCTTACGTGGTGCGCCAGCCACTTTCCACCGCCTCATGGATCAAATCCTGAAACCCTACTCTGATTTCTGTGGAGCTTACACTGATGAAATCCTCATTTATAGCAAGACCTGGGAGGACCATCTCTTACATCTTTATATCATCATGAAAGTCCTCAGAAACGCTGGACTAACTGCTAATCCAGCTAAGTGCAGATTGGCCCAGTCAGCCGTAAACTACCTATGCTTCTTCATGGGGGATGGGAATGCACAACCACAATAGGGTTCAGTATGGAACCTCCTGATTGGACCTCAGGTCCCCTAGGAATCAGCATGGAGCCTCCTGATGGGACCTCAGGTCCCCTAGGAATCAGCATGGAGCATCCTGATGGGACCTCAGGTCTGCTAGGATTCAGCATGGAGCCTCCTGATGGCACCTCAAGTCCGCTTGGATTCAGCATGGAGCCTCCTGCAGGCACCTTAAGTTCGCTTGGATTCAGCATGGAGCCTCTTGGTCAGCGTGGAGCCTCCTGATGAGACCTTAAGTCCCCTAGGAATCCGCGAGGACCCTCCTGATGGGACTTCAGGTCCCTTTAGATTCAGTCTGAAGCATACTGATGGGACCTCAGGTCCCCTAATATTCAGCATGGAGCCTCCTGATGAGACCTGAGATCCCCTAGGATTCAGCATACAACCTCCTGATGGGACCTCAGGTCCCCTAATATTCAGTATGGAGCCTCCTGATGGGACCTCAAGTCCGCTAGGATTCAGCGTGGAGCCTCCTGATGGAACCTCAGATTCTCAAGGAATGAGCATGGAGCCTCCTGATGGGACCTCAGGTCCTAAAGAATTGAGCATGGAGCCTCCTGATGGGACCTCAGGTCCCCTAGGAATCAGCATGGAGCCTCCTGATGGGACCTCAGGTCCAGTAGGAATCATCATGGAGCCTCCTGATGGCACCTCAAGTCTGCTAGGATTCAGCATGGAGCCTCCTGATGGCACCTTAAGTCCGCTTGGATTCAGCACGGAGCCTCTTGGTCAGCGTGGAGCCTCCTGATGAGACCTTAAGTCCCCTAGGAATCCGCGAGGAGCCTCCTGATGGGACTTCAGGTCCCTTTAGATTCAGTCTGAAGCATACTGATGGGACCTCAGGTCCCCTAATATTCAGCATGGAGCCTCCTGATGAGACCTGACATCCCCTAGGATTCAGCATACAACCTCCTGATGGGACTTCAGGTCCCCTAATATTCAGTATGGAGCCTCCTGATGGGACCTCAAGTCCGCTAGTATTCAGCGTGGAGCCTCCTGATGGAACCTCAGATTCTCAAGGAATGAGCATGGAGCCTCCTGATGGGACCTCAGGTCCTAAAGAATTGAGCATGGAGCTTCCTGATGGGACGTCAGGTCCCGTAGGAATCATCATGGAGCCTCCTGATAGCACCTCAAGTCTGCTAGGATTCAGCATGGAGCCTCCTGATGGCACCTCAAGTCCGCTTGGATTCAGCATGGAGCCTCTTGGTCAGCGTGGAGCCTCCTGATCAAACCTTAAGTCCCCTAGGAATCCGCGAGGAGCCTCCTGATGGGACATCAAGTCCCTTAAGATTCAGTCTGAAGCATACTGATGGGACCTCAGGTCCCCTAATATTCAGCATGGAGCCTCCTGATGAGACCTGAGGTCCCCTAGGATTCAGCATGCAACCTCCTGAAGGGACCTCAGGTCCCCTAATATTCAGTATGGAGCCTCCTGATGGGACCTCAGGTCCTGTAGGAATCATCATGGAGCCTCCTGATGGCACCTCAAGTCTGCTAGGATTCAGCATGGAGCCTCCTGATGGCACCTCAAGTCCGCTTGGAGTCAGCATGGAGCCTTTTGGTCAGCGTGGAGCCTCCTGAACAAACCTTAAGTCCCCTAGGAATCCGCGAGGAGCCTCCTGATGGGACATCAAGTCCCTTAAGATTCAGTCTGAAGCATACTGATGGGACCTCAGGTCCCCTAATATTCAGCATCGAGCCTCCTGATGAGACCTGAGGTCCCCTAGGATTCAGCATGCAACCTCCTGATGGAACCTCAGGTCCCCTAATATTCAGTATGGAGCCTCCTGATGGGACCTCAGGTCCCATATGAATCAGCATGGAGACTACTGATGGGACTTCAAGTCCCCTAAAATTCAGCATGGAGACTCCCGATGGTACGCAAGGTCCCCTACGATTGAGCATGGAGACTCCCAATGGTATGTGAGGTCCCCTACGATTCAGCATGGAGCCTCCTGATGAGATGTCAGGTCCCCTACGATTCAGAATGGAACCTCCTGATGGGATGTCAGGTCCCCTACGATTCAGCATGGAGCCTCCTGATGGGATATCAGGTCCCCTAGGATTCAGCATGGAGCCTCCTGATTGGACCTCAGGTCCTCTAGGAATCAGCATGGAACCTCCTGATGGTACGTCAGGTCCCTTACTATTAAGCATGGAGCCTCCTGATGGGACCTCAGGTCCCTTAATATTCAGCATGTAGACTCCTGATGAGACCTGAGTTCCCCTAGTATTCAGCATGGAGCCTCCTTAAGGGACGTCAGGTCCCCTAAATTTCTGTATGGAGCTTCCTGATGGGACCTCAGGTACCCTACGATTCACAATGGAGCCTCCTAATGGGACTTCCGGTCCCCTAGGATTCACCATGGAGCCTCCTAGGATTCAGCATTGAGCCTTCTGATGGGATGTCCTGATGGGACCTCAGGTCTCCTAGGGTTCAGTATGGAGCCTCCTGAGGGGACCTCAGGTCCCCTAGGATTCAGCGTGGAGCTTCCTGATGGAACCTCAGGTCCTCTAGAAATCAGCATGGAGCCTCCTGATTGGACCACAGTACCCTAGTGTTAGGGAGAATTCTCTGTAAAGGCTAATTTCCCAAACCTAGTGAGTCCCCCAGCAGCTTTGCTGGGTTTTTGGGGTTTATTTTTTTCTCCTGCTAAGAGTGAGACTCTTTTACTCCCACTCTTAGACATGATTTGAGGTGTTCCTTTATCTTTCCATGTGTTTTATGGGCTATGGGGTCTTTTACTCCATAGGGTCTCATGTGTTTTTGATGTGGGTTACACAGCACCCTCCGTGCCGTAACCCAGGGGTGTTGTAGCGACCCCCCAACATAGACTCCATACCCTGGGACTGACTACTGTCTCCCAGGGCATGTAAAGTCACCATTGGCTTTACTAGTCCCAAATTATGAACAGAAACCAGTACAAACCATCATATTGTGGACGTACTGGTCGGACCAATTCGATTGCCCCGGGGTCTGTTGTTCAAGGGGGCACGTCTCTGTCCCCCCTGATCGAGTTTTGGCTGGTGGCAGTGGATACTACGTTTTATATTCGACCGCGTATATATCTCTATGGGATTTTCTCATTGTTCGAGGCTACCAACTTCAATTATTTAATTCCTATAGCCTCGAACATACCGCTGGTTTATTTATTTAATATTAATTCACCGGTTGGCATTTTTCACCAGAACTCGATTCTAAAATGGCGTTTGTGTTCTCTTCTATGACTCCAACCCAAGTCGAGCCCTTTGTTCCACCTTTTGGTGGGCTTCTCCACAGAAGCCTCCAAAAGTGGTGCCACTCTGTCTGGGTACCACAGGGGGTGTGGAAGGGTGTTTAGGCACCCTGGACTGAGTTGCCTTGGCAACTCAAGTCGCACTCTTGTGTGATTGGCCCAAGTGGTGAGCCGGCCGGCTCACCACTTAGCATGTTTGATTGACAGCTAGGCTGAATGAATGGGGGTGTGCTGCATAAAAGCAGGGCTTTGGGGACTGGCACTTCAGAAGTCGCCACAGGACCTAAGAATCTGAGGAGGGAGAAGCTGAGCCGACCTGCAATGACAACACCACCGGTGGAGCCCTGCTGAACCGTCTCACCACTTTTCCCGACGACAGAGGAGATCTCCAGTCCGGAGAGTCTTCTTCCTTTGACTGGTGGTGATAACCAGTTTTGCCTTCTTTTCACCTTCTTGGAGCATCTCGTGGCTGCCTTGCCCGTGCCAAGCACCCCGGCAACCGGAGTACCACGGTTTACCACTACCGCGAAGAGAAGGGAAGTACCTTTTAACCGAATAACTCCGCGGCTGGTTTCTTCCCTGGCAGTGCAGCGACCTTCATCTTTCCTCCACGGCGAGACCTCCTCTTCCTCTGGACGAAACACTGACTTGCACCCGCTGCCAGGAACAACTGCCCCCGCTGGAGCTTCCTTCACATTTAAGGTACTGTGTCCCGCCTGGTTTCCCTTGCGACAGATCTTTTGGGGTGACAGTAAAGCCTCGACTTTCTAACCTGGGCTGGCCTGGGACAACCTAGGTAACTTTTCCTGACTTTTATTTCATCCTTTTTGTGCGAACTATCTACAAGACTCTTTGGGCATAACCCCACTGTGTGAACCTGGACCCCTTCTGCTTGCTCTCTTCAAGAGTGGGCCTTGCAATTGACCTCCTTGCTCTCCAGTAGAACTCTGCCTATCCTGCCTTACTGTAGTTCTTTTAAAAGTATTGAAACTTGTGTGCTTCCATAACTCTGCTTTTTTCCCTCCCTTTTTAATAACTTATTAGAGTGCCATCTTATGTTAAGCGCTCACCTCTGTCTGAAAATAAGTGGTGTTTCTCACTAAGACTTGTCTAATAAGTAATTAGGGTTGTATATATATAATAGTGACTGTGTGCTGAATTTACTTACCTCTTTTGTGCTAGTGTAATTTTCAAGTGTGTCTTTAAATAAATAACTATACACTTTTACACCAAAGCTTTGGTCAGTGTTTGCTTGTGCTACTGTATCTCTGTACCTATTGTGTATACTCTATATACTGCCTAACTCTTCTTGAGGGAAGTCTGACTGCTCAGCCACAGCTACCAAGTGAATCTGTGTGGTACACACTGCTACCAGGTGGGTTTACTGCCAAACACCTGTAGTCTTAAATCTTTTGCAGTGGTCCCTAAGGGAATTGCACAGGTTTCTGCCTAACACCTAGGAATCAGCATGGAGCCTCCTGATGGGACCTCAGGTCCCGTAGGAATCAGCATGGAGCCTCCCGATGGGACTTGAAGTCTGATAGGATTCAGCATGGAGCCTCCTGATGAGACCTTAGGTCCCTTAAGATTCAGTCTGAAGCCTCCTGATCGGACTTCAGGTACGCTAGGATTCAGCGTGGAGCCTCCTGAGGGAACCTCAGGTCCTCAAGGAATGAGCATGGAGCCTCCTGATTGTACCTCAGGTCCCCTAGGAATCAGCATAGAGCCTCCCGATGGGACCTCAGGTCCTGTAGGAATCAGCATGGAGCCTCCTAATGGGACCTCAAGTCTGCTAGGATTCAACATGGAGCCTCCTGATGGTGCCTCAAGTCCCCTAGGATTCAACATGGAGCCTCCTGATGGGACTTTAGGACCATTAAGATTCAGTCTGAAGCCTCCTGATGGGACCTCAAGTCCGCTAGGATTCAAGGTGGAGCCTCCTGATGGAACCTCAGATTCTCAAGGAATGAGCATGGAGCCTCCTGATGGGACCTCAGGTCCTAAAGAATTGAGCATGGAGCCTGCTGATGGGACGTCAGGTCCCCTAGGAATCAGCATGGAGCCTCCTGATGGGACCTCAGGTCCCCTAGGATTCAACATGGAGCCTCCTGATGGGACTTTAGGACCATTAAGATTCAGTCTGAAGCCTCCTGATGGGACCTCAAGTCCGCTAGGATTCAAGGTGGAGCCTCCTGATGGAACCTCAGATTCTCAAGGAATGAGCATGGAGCCTCCTGATGGGACCTCAGGTCCTAAAGAATTGAGCATGGAGCCTGCTGATGGGACGTCAGGTCCCCTAGGAATCAGCATGGAGCCTCCTGATGGGACCTCAGGTCCCGTAGGAATCATCATGGAGCCTCCTGATGGCACCTCAAGTCTGCTAGGATTCAGCATGGAGCCTCCTGATGGGACCTCAGGTCCCGTAGGAATCAGCATGGAGCCTCCTAATGAAACCTCAAGTCTGCTAGGATTCAACATGGAGCCTCCGGATGGTGCCTTAAGTCCGCTTGGATTCAGCATTTAGCATCTTGGTCAGCGTGGAGTCTCCTGATGAGACATTAGGACCCCTAGGATTCACCATGGAGCCTCCTGATGGGACCTCAGGTCCCCTAGAATTCACCATTGAACCTCCTGATGGGATGTCAGGTCCCTTGAGATTCAGCATGGAGCCTTCTGATGGGATCTCATGTCTCCTAGGATTCACCATGGAGCCTCCTGATGGGACCTCAGGTCCCCTAGGATTCAACATGGAGCCTCCTGATGGGACTTTAGGACCATTAAGATTCAGTCTGAAGCCTCCTGATGGGACCTCAAGTCCGCTAGGATTCAACGTGGAGCCTCCTGATGGAACCTCAGATTCTCAAGGAATGAGCATGGAGCCTCCTGATGGGACCTCAGGTCCTAAAGAATTGAGCATGGAGCCTGCTGATGGGACGTCAGGTCCCCTAGGAATCAGCATGGAGCCTCCTGATGGGACCTCAAGTCCCGTAGGAATCATCATGGAGCCTCCTGATGGCACCTCAAGTCCGCTTGGATTCAGCATGGAGCCTTTTGGTCAGCGTGGAGCCTCCTGATCAAACATTAAGTCCCCTAGGAATCCGCGAGGAGCCTCCTGATGGGACATCAAGTCCCTTAAGATTCAGTCTGAAGCATACTGATGGGACCTCAGGTCCCCTAATATTCAGCATGGAGCCTCCTGATGAGACCTGAGGTCCCCTAGGATTCAGCATGCAACCTCCTGATGGGACCTCAGGTCCCCTAATATTCAGTATGGAGCCTCCTGATGGGACCTCAGGTCCCATATGAATCAGCATGGAGACTACTGATGGGACTTCAAGTCCCCTAAAATTCAGCATGGAGACTCCCGATGGTACGCAAGCTCACCTACAATTCAGCATGGAGACTCCCAGTGGTATGTGAGGTCCCCTACGATTCAGCATGGAGCCTCCTGATGAGATATCAGGTCCCCTACGATTCAGAATGGAACCTCCTGATGGGATGTCAGGTCCCCTACGATTCAGCATGGAGCCTCCTGATGGGATATCAGGTCCCCTAAGATTCAGCATGGAGCCTCCTGATTGGACCTCAGGTCCTCTAGGAATCAGCATGGAGCCTCCTGACGGTACGTCAGGTTCCTTACTATTAAGCATGGAGCCTCCTGATGGGACCTGAGGTCCCTTAATATTCAGCATGTAGACTCCTAATGAGACCTGAGTTCCCCTAGTATTCAGCATGGAGCCTCCTTACGGGACGTCAGGTCCCCTAAGTTTCTATATGGAGCTTCCTGATGGGACCTCAGGTACCCTAGGATTCACAATAGAGCCTCCTGATGGGACTTCCGGTCCCCTAGGATTCACCATGGAGCCTCCTTATGGGACCTGAGGTCCCCTAGGATTCAGCATGGAGCCTTCTGATGGGATGTCCTGATGGGACCTCAGGTCTCCTAGGGTTCAGTATGGAGCCTCCTGAGGGGACCTCAGGTCCCTAGGATTCAGCTTGGAGCCTCCTGATGGAACCTCAGGTCCTCTAGAAATCAGCATGGAGCCTCCTGAGTGGACCTCAGGTACCCTAGGAATCAGCATGGAGCCTCCTGATGGGACCTCAGGTCCCGTAGGAATCAGCATGGAGCCTCCTGATGGGATGTCCTGATGGGACCTCAGGTCTCCTAGGGTTCAGTATGGAGCCTCCTGAGGGGACCTCAGCTCCCTAGGATTCAGCGTGGAGCCTCCTGATGGAACCTCAGGTCCTCTAGAAATCAGCATGGAGCCTCCTGATTGGACCTCAGGTACCCTAGGAATCAGCATGGAGCCTCCTGATGGGACCTCAGGTCCCGTAGGAATCACCATGGAGCGTCCTGATGGGACTTGAAGTCTGATAGGATTCAGCATGGAGCCTCCTGATTGCACCTCAAGTCTGCTAGGATTAGGCATGGAGCCTCTTGGTCAGCATGGAGCCTCCTGATGAGACCTTAGGTCCCTTAAGATTCAGTCCGAAGCCTTCGGATCGGACTTCAGGTACGCTAGGATTCAGCTTGGAGACTCCTGAGGGAAACTCAGGTCCTCAAGGAATGAGCATGGAGGCTCCTGATGGGACCTCAGGTCCTCTAGGAATGAGCATGGAGCCTCTTGATTGTACCTCAGGTCCTCTAGGAATCAGCATGGAGCCTCCTGATGGGACATCATGTCCCGTAGGAATCAGCATGGAGCCTCCTAATGAAATCTCAAGTCTGCTAGGATTCAACATGGAGCCTCCTGATGGTGCCTTAAGTCCGCTTGGATTCATCATTTAGCATCTTGGTCAGCGTGGAGTCTCCTGATGAGACATTAGGACCCCTAGGATTCAGCATGGAGCCTCCTGATGGGACCTCAGGTCCCCTAGGAATCAGCATGGAGCCTCCTGATGGGACCTCAGGTCCCGTAGGAATCATCATGGAGCCTCCTGATGGCACCTCAAGTCTGCTAGGATTCAGCATGGAGCCTCCTGATGGCACCTCAAGTCCGCTTGGAGTCAGCATGGAGCCTTTTGGTCAGTGTGGAGCCTCCTGAACAAACCTTAAGTCCCCTAGGAATCCGCGAGGAGCCTCCTGATGGGACATCAAGTACCTTAAGATTCAGTCTGAAGCATACTGATGGGACCTCAGGTCCCCTAATATTCAGCATGGAGCCTCCTGATGAGACCTGAGGTTCCCTAGGATTCAGCATGCAACCTCCTGATGGGACCTCAGTCCCCTAATATTCAGTATGGAGCCTCCTGATGGGACCTCAGGTCCCATATGAATCAGCATGGAGACTACTGATGGGACTTCAAGTCCCCTAAAATTCAGCATGGAGACTCCCGATGGTACGCAAGGTCCCCTACGATTCAGCATGGAGACTCCCAATGGTATGTGAGGTCCCCTACGATTCAGCATGGAGCCTCCTGATGAGCTATCAGGTCCCCTACGATTCAGCATGGAGCCTCCTTATGGGATATCAGGTCCCCTACGATTCAGCATGGAGCCTCCTGATTGGACCTCAGGTCCTCTAGGAATCAGCATGGAGCCTCCTGATGGTACGTCAGGTCCCTTACTATTAAGCATGGAGCCTCCTGATGGGACCTGAGGTCCCTTAATATTCAGCATGTAGACTCCTGATGAGACCTGAGTTCCCCTCGTATTCAGCATGGAGCCTCCTTACGGGACGTCAGGTCCCCTAAGTTTCTGTATGGAGCTTCCTGATGGGACTTCAGGTACCCTAGGATTCACAATGGAGCCTACTGATGGGACTTCCAGTCCCCTAGGATTCACCATGGAGCCTCCTTATGGGACCTGAGGTCTCCTAGGATTCAGAATTGAGCCTTCTGATGGGATCTCCTGATGGGAACTCAGGTCTCCTAGGGTTCAGTATGGAGCCTCCTGAGGGGACCTCAGGTCCCCTATGATTCAGCATGGAGCCTCCTGATTGGACCTCAGGTACCCTAGGAATCAGCATGGAGCCTCCTGATGGGATCTGAAGTCTGTTAGGATTCAGCATGGAGCCTCCTGATGGCACCTCAAGTCTGCTAGGATTAGGCATGGAGCCTCTTGGTCAGCATGGAGCCTCCTGATGAGACCTTAGGTCCCTTAAGATTCAGTCTGAGGCCTCCTGATCGGACTTCAGGTATGCTAGGATTCAGCGTGGAGACTCCTGAGGGAAACTCAGGTCCTCTAGGAATGAGCATGGAGCCTCTTGATTGTACCTCAGGTCCTCTAGGAATCAGCATGGAGCCTCCTGATGGGACCTCAGGTCCCGTAGGAATCAGCATGGAGCCTCCTAATGAAACCTCAAGTCTGCTAGGATTCAACATGGAGCCTCCTGATGGTGCCTTAAGTCCGCTTGGATTCAGCATTTAGCATCTTGGTCAGCGTGGAGTCTCCTGATGGGATGTCAGGTCCCTTGAGATTCAGCATGGAGCCCCCTGATGGGATCCCATGTCTCCTAGGATTCACCATGGAGCCTCCTGATGGGACCTCAGGTCCCCTAGGATTCAACATGGAGCCTCCTGATGGGACTTCAGGACCCTTAAGATTCAGTCTGAAGCCTCCTGATGGGACCTCAAGTCCGCTAGGATTCAGCATGGAGCCTCCTGATGGAACCTCAGATTCTCAAGGAATGAGCATGGAGCCTCCTGATGGGACCTCAGGTCCTAAAGAATTGAGCATGGAGCCTCCTGATGGGACCTCAGGTCCTCTAGGAATCAGCATGGAGCCTCCTGATGGGACCTCAGGTCCCGTAGGAATCAGCATGGAGCCGCCTGATGGGACCTCAGGTCCCGTAGGAATCATCATGGAGCCTCCTGATGGCACCTCAAGTCTGCTAGGATTCAGCATGGAGCCTCCTGATGGCACCTCAAGTCCGCTTGGATTCATCATTTAGCATCTTGGTCAGCGTGGAGTCTCCTGATGAGACATTAGGACCCCTAGGATTCAGCATGGAGCCTCCTGATGGGACCTCAGGTCCCCTAGGAATCAGCATGGAGCCTCCTGATGGGACCTCAGGTCCCGTAGGAATCATCATGGAGCCTCCTGATGGCACCTCAAGTCTGCTAGGATTCAGCATGGAGCCTCCTGATGGCACCTCAAGTCCGCTTGGAGTCAGCATGGAGCCTTTTGGTCAGTGTGGAGCCTCCTGAACAAACCTTAAGTCCCCTAGGAATCCGCGAGGAGCCTCCTGATGGGACATCAAGTCCCTTAAGATTCAGTCTGAAGCATACTGATGGGACCTCAGGTCCCCTAATATTCAGCATGGAGCCTCCTGATGAGACCTGAGGTCCCCTAGGATTCAGCATGCAACCTCCTATTGGGACCTCAGGTCCCCTAATATTCAGTATGGAGCCTCCTGATGGGACCTCAGGTCCCATATGAATCAGCATGGAGACTACTGATGGGACTTCAAGTCCCCTAAAATTCAGCATGGAGACTCCCGATGGTGCGCAAGGTCCCCTACGATCCAGCATGGAGACTCCCAATGGTATGTGAGGTCCCCTACGATTCAGCATGGAGCCTCCTGATGAGATATCAGGTCCCCTACGATTCAGAATGGAACCTCCTGATGGGATGTCAGGTCCCCTACGATTCAGCATGGAGCCTCCTGATGGGATATCAGGTCCCCTACGATTCAGCATGGAGCCTCCTGATTGGACCTCAGGTCCTCTAGGAATCAGCATGGAGCCTCCTGATGGTACATCAGGTCCCTTACTATTAAGCATGGAGCCTCCTGATGGGACCTGAGGTCCCTTAATATTCAGCATGTAGACTCCTGATGAGACCTGAGTTCCCCTAGTATTCAGCATGGAGCCTACTTACGGGACTTCAGGTCCCCTAAGTTTCTGTATGGAGCTTCCTGATGGGACTTCAGGTACCCTAGGATTCACAATGGAGCCTCCTGATGGGACTTCCAGTCCCCTAGGATTCACCATGGAGCCTCCTTATGGGACCCAAGGTCTCCTAGGATTCAGCATTGAGCCTTCTGATGGGATCTCCTGATGGGACCTCAGGTCTCCTAGGGTTCAGTATGGAGCCTCCTGAGGGGACCTCAGGTCCCCTAGGATTCAGCATGGAGCCTCCTAATGGAACCTCAGGTCCTCTAGAAATCAGCATGGAGCCTCCTGATTGGACCTCAGGTACCCTAGGAATCAGCATGGAGCCTCCTGATGGGATCTGAAGTCTGCTAGGATTCAGCATGGAGCCTTCTGATGGCACCTCAAGTCTGCTAGGATTAGGCATGGAGCCTCTTGGTCAGCATGGAGCCTCCAGATGAGACCTTAGGTCCCTTAAGATTCAGTCTGAAGCCTCCTGATCGGACTTCAGGTATGCTAGGATTCAGCTTGGAGCCTCCTGAGGGAACCTCAGGTCCTCAAGGAATGAGCATGGAGGCTCCTGATGGGACCTCAGGTCCTCTAGGAATGAGCATGGAGCCTCCTGATTGGACCTCAGGTCCCCTAGGAATCAGCATGGAGCCTCCTGATGGGATATCAGGTCCCCTACGATTCAGCATGGAGCCTCCTGATTGGACCTCAGGTCCTCTAGGAATCAGCATGGAGCCTCCTGATGCTACGTCAGGTCCCTTACTATTAAGCATGGAGCCTCCTGATGGGACCTGAGGTCCCTCAATATTCAGCATGTAGACTCCTGATGAGACCTGAGTTCCCCTAGTATTCAGCATGGAGCCTCCTTATGGGACGTCAGGTCCCTTAAGTTTATGTATGGAGCTTCCTGATGGGACTTCAGGTACCCTAGGATTTACAATGGAGCCTCCTGATGGGACTTCCAGTCCCCTAGGATTCACCATGGAGCCTCCTTATAGGACCTGAGGTCCCCTAGGATTCAGCATTGAGCCTTCTGATGGGATCTCCTGATGGGACCTCAGGTCTCCTAGGGTTCAGTATGGAGCCTCCTGAGGGGACCTCAGGTCCCCTAGGATTCAGCGTGGAGCCTCCTGATGGGACTTCAGGTACGCTAGGATTCAGCATGGAGCCTCCTGATGGAACCTCAGGTCCTCTAGAAATCAGCATGGAGCCTCCTGATTGGACCTCAGGTACCCTAGGAATCAGCATGGAGCCTCCTGATGGGATCTGAAGTCTGCTAGGATTCAGCATGGAAGCCTCCTGATGGCACCTCAAGTCTGCTAGGATTAGGCATGGAGCCTCTTGGTCAGCATGGAGCCTCCTGATGAGACCTTAGGTCCCTTAAGATTCAGTCTGAAGCCTCCTGATCGGACTTCAGGTACGCTATGATTCAGCTTGGAGCCTCCTGAGGGAACCTCAGGTCCTCAAGGAATGAGCATGGAGGCTCCTGATGGGACCTCAGGTCCTCTAGAAATGAGCATGGAGCCTCCTGATTGTACCTCAGGTCCTCTAGGAATCAGCATGGAGCCCCCTGATGGGACCTCAGTTCCCGTAGGAATCAGCATGGAGCCTCCTAATGTGACCTCAAGTCTGCTAGGATTCAGCATGGAGCCTCCTGATGGAGCCTCAAGTCCGCTTGGATTCAGGATTCAGCATTTAGCAGCTTGGTCAGCGTGGAGTCTCCTGATGAGACATTAGGACCCCTAGGATTCAGCATGGAGCCTCCTGATGGGACCTCAGGTCCCCTAGAATTCACCATGGAGCCTCCTGATGGGATGTCAGGTCCCTTGAGATTCAGCATGGAGCCTCCTGATGGGATCTCATGTCTCCTAGGATTCACCATGGAGCCTCCTGATGGGACCTCAGGTCCCCTAGAATTCACCATGGAACCTCCTGATGGGATGTCGGGTCCTTTGAGATTCAGCATGGAGCCTCCTGATGGGATCTCATGTCTCCTAGGGTTCAGCATGGAGCCTCCTGATGGTACCTCAGGTCCCCTAGGATTCAGCATGGAGCCTCCTGATGGGACTTCAGGACCCTTAAGATTCAGTCTGAAGCCTCCTGATGGGACCTCAAGTCCGCTAGGATTCAGCGTGGAGCCTCCTGATGGAACCTCAGGTTCTCAAGGAATGAGCATGGAGCCTCCTGATGGGACCTCTGGTCCTCAAGAAATGAGCATGAAGCCTCCTGATGGGACCTCAGGTCCCCTAGGAATCAGCATGGAGCCTCCTGATGGGACCTCAAGTCTGCTAGGATTCAGCATGGAGCATCCTGATGGCACCTCAAGTCCTCCAGGATTCAGTTTGGAGCCTCTTGGTCAGTGTGGAGCCTCCTGATGAGACCTTAGGTCCTTTAACATTAATTCTGAAGCCTCCTGATCGGACTTCAGGTACGCTAGGATTCAGCCTGGAGCCTCCTGATGGAACCTCAGGTCCTCAAGGAATGAGCATGGAGCCTCCTGATTGCACCTCAAGACCACTAAGATTAAGCATGGAGCCTCTTGGTCAGCGTGGAGCCTCCTGATGAGACCTTAGGTCCCCTAGGAATCCATGTGGAGCCTCCTGATGGGACTTCAGGTCCCTTAAGATTCAGTCTGAAGCCTCCTGATGGGACCTTGGGTACCCTAATATTAAGCATGGAGCCTCCTGATGGGACTTCAGGTCCCTTAAGATTCAGTCTGAAGCCTCTTGATGAGACCTCAGGTCCCCTAATATTCAGTATGGAGCCTACTGATGTCACCGGAGGTCCCCTAGGATTCAGCATGCAACCTCCTGATGGGACCTCAGGTCCCCTAATATTCAGTATGGAGCCTCCTGATGGGACCTCAGGTCCCATATGAATCAGCATGGAGACTCCTGATGAGACCTGAGGTTGCCTATGATTCAGCATGGAGCCTCCTGATGGGCTGTCAGGTCCCCTAGGATTCAACATGGAGCCTCCTGATTGGACCTTAGGTCCTCTAGGAATCAGCATGGAGCCTCCTGATGGTGTTAGGGAGAATTCTCTCTTTAGGCTGAATTTCCTAACCCAGTGAGTCCCCCAGCAGCTTTGCTGGATTTCTGGAGTTTGTTTTTTTCTCCTGCCAAGAGTGAGACTCTTTTTTCTCCCACTCTTGGACACAATTGATGGTGTTCCTTTGACTGTTAATGTGTTTTATGGGCTATGGGGTCCCTTACTCCATAGGGTCTCATGTGTTTTTACTATGTGTGGTACACAGCACCCTCCGTGCCGTAACACAGGGGTGTCATAGTGACACCCCACCATACACTCCATACCCTGGGACTGACTACTGTCTCCCAGGGCATGTAAAGTCACCATTGGCTTTACTAGTCCCAAATTATTAACAGAAACCAGTACAAACCATCATATTGTGTACGTACTGGTCGAGGCAATTCGATTGCCCCGGGGTCTGTTAGTCGAGGGGGCACGCCTCCGTCCCCCCTGATCGAGTTTTGGCTGGTGGCAGTGGAAACTACTTTTTATATTCGACTGCGAATATTTCCCTATGGGATTTTCCCATTGTTCGAGGCTACCAACTTTAATTATTTAATTCTCATAGCCTCGAACATACCGCCGGTTGATTTATTTAAAATTAATTCGCCGGTTGGTATTTTTTGCCAAGACTCGAGCCGGCCGGCTCACCACTTAGCATGTTTGATTGACAGCTAGGCTGAGTGAATGGGGGTATGCTGCATAAAAGCAGGGCTTTGGGGACTGGAACATCAGAAGTCGCCACAGGACCTGAGAATCCGACGAGGGAGAAGCTGAGCCGACCTACCACGACGACATCACCGGTGGAGACCTGCGGAACCGACTCAATACTTCCCGACGACAGAGAAGATCTCCCGGCTGGAGAGGCTTCTTCCCCTGACTGGTGGGCACAACCAGTTTACCTTCTTTCTTCACACCGCAGACCAGTTTGTGGTCGAACTGCCCGTGC
This sequence comes from Ambystoma mexicanum, assembly GCF_040938575.1. Taxonomy (NCBI): domain Eukaryota; kingdom Metazoa; phylum Chordata; class Amphibia; order Caudata; family Ambystomatidae; genus Ambystoma; species Ambystoma mexicanum. The sequence goes on along the minus strand of NC_090929.1, from coordinate 3,549,040 downwards.
CAAGCACCCCGGCGGCCGGATAGCCACTCACCACTGAACCGCGAACCAACGGACCGCTCCTTGTACCTGAGAAAATTCTGCGGCTGGTTTCTTCCCTGGCAGTGCAACGGACTCCTGTCTTCCTCCCCGACGAGATCCTCTCTTCCCCCGGACGAAGCACCGACTTGCACCCGCTGCCAGGAACAACTGCCCCCGGTGGAGTGTTCTCACCACTTTAAGGTACCGTGTCCGCCAGGCCTCCCTTTCTAAAGGTTGCTACAAGGTAATAATAACCCCTTAACTTTCTGGACTGGGCTGGCCACCTTGACCCTCTAACTGGTCCCTCTCTTTGATCCAACTCCTTTTTGAACCGGTACAAGACTTTTGTGCACTGCAACCGAGTGACCTTGGACACATTTTGTTTGGATCCTCTTAAGCGGATCCGGCCTACTGACTCTGAATTCCTAGTGTTACTTTGCCTTCCTCCCATGTTGCGTTCGTGAAAAAGTGTTGGGATCTGTTTCAATTTATTCTCTGCTTTTCTCTCCCTTTTAAAACAAACTATTAAAGTGCCATCTGCGTTAAATGCTCACCACTGTCTGAAAATAAGTGGGGCTTTACTTAAGACTTGTCTAATATTCTTTTAAGGGAGTGTATATCTTTTGGTGACCGTGTTTTTGAATTGCTTAATATTAGTGCCTGTGTGCTTTTCTAGATGTGGTTTTAAATAAATAATTATATCTCTTTTACACCAAGCCCTGGTCAATGTTTACTTGTTCTATTGTGTTCTCTTGACCTATTGTGAATACTCTGTATACTGCCTAACTCTTCTTGAGGGAAGACTGACTGCTCAGCCACAGCTACCAAGTGAATCTGTGTGGTACATACTGCTACCAAGTGGGTTTACTGCCAAACACCTGTAGTCCTAAATCTTTTGCAGTGGTCCCAGAGGGAACTGCACAGGTTTCTGCCTAACAGATGGGACCTCAGGTCTCCTAATATTCAGTATGGAGACTCCTGATGAGACCTGAGGTCCCCTAGGATTCAGCATGCAACCTCCTGATGGGACCTCGGGTCCCCTAATATTCAGAATGGCGCCTCCTGATTGGACCTCAGGTCCCAAATGAATCAGCATGGAGCCTCCTGATGGGACCTCAGGTCTCCTAATATTCAGTATGGAGACTCCTGATGAGACCTGAGGTCACCTAGGATTCAGCATGGAGCCTCCTGATGGGATATCAGGTCCCCTAGGATTCAACATGGAGCCTCCTGATGGAACCTCAGGTCCTCTAGTAATCAGCATGGAGCCTCCTGATTGGACCACAGGTACCCTAGGAATCAGCATGGAGCCTCCTGATGGGACCTCAGGTCCCGTAGGAATCAGCATGGAGCCTCCTGATGGGACCTCAAGTCTGCTAGGATTCAGCATGGAGCAACCTGATGGCACCTCAAGTCTGCTAGGATTCAGCATGGAGCAACCTGATGGCACCTCAAGTCCGCCAGGATTCAGTATGGAGCCTCCTGATGAGACCTTAGGTGCCTTAACATTAATTCTGAAGCCTCCTGATCGGACTTCAGGTACGCTAGGATTCAGCGTGGAGCCTCCTGATGGAACCTCAGGTCCTCAAGGAATGAGCATGGAGGCTCCTGATGTTACCTCAAGTCCGCCTGGATTAAGCATGGAGCCTCTTGGTCAGCGTGGAGCCTCCTGATGAGACCTTAGATCCCCTAGGAATCCTCGTGGAGCCTCCTGATGGGACTTCAGGTCCCTTAATATTCAGTCTGAAGCCTCTTGATGGGACCTCGGGTCCCCTTATATTCAGCATGGTGCCTCCTGGTGGGAACTTAGTGTGATGCTGGAAATGCATCGGAGGAACAGGGCCTCCGTATCCTTGCCCTTTACTGCTTTTTATCGTCTGTCATGTTTTCCGCGCAGGAGTTCATGTGAGACTCCTGGCGGTGCAGCTCTCTCTTTTGGTTTGGTGTACAGACCCATGGGATACCCTTATGGCACCCATGGGTGGGGGTACAACCCTGTGCCCCTAGTGTATGGTTTTGGGCACCTGTGTGTGGCCCACAGAGCAGGGTATGGGCTGGTGGCAAATCCATGTTGAATTTGACAGGTGCACTGAGTATCCTCCATTTTGGGATACCCAGGCCCTGCCATTGGAATCAGTTGATTCCTGATAGGAAACAAGATGGCCCCTGTGGCCTCTTGCTTTCTATTGCCTATTGCCTTGTTTTCCCAAAGTCCTGGGAAGCCCTGACTCTGTCCCTTCCCCCTGACTGGCTGTTGGGTGGAAGTTCCATATATGGTGTTGTTGTGAAGTCCAGGCCAGACTGGCTGGAGCCTTCCCAGTGACTATATGTTGTGGGTACACCATGTGGGTGGGACCTAGGTGAATGGAGTTTGTGACGAATACGCATTCTGTGTTGTGGGTGTTTAGTATCTGGTGTTTGACACAATGACAGAGACAGCCCTGCCCAAAACTAGTATGAATGCAGTGTGAATGGCTGGGTACTTGTCCTGTCTGAAGAGGAGTGAATGGCCTGAATGCACTATGCACCTGATTGGATGCCTGCCTGCATAAATGCCCTTCTGACCGATTGGTTGCCTGAGTGTGACCCAGCAGAATGAATGGGAGATCAAATAGTATATCTGGGGGCCTCTCACTGCTAGAATTCGTGATCACAAGCTGAGGAGAAACTGGAGCTGAAACTGAAGCTTAACCATGAAGCCCTGCTGGAAGAGAAGAATTGCTGTTGCTCTCCTTCACAATCTGAAAGCTGCTGTGTCTCCAAGAACTGACCCAGAGAGGACCTGGTAAGGCACCCTCTTCCCGGGCTACGAGGGACCATCGTGCACCAGCTGATCTTTGCCAAAGCTCCCTGGTAGACAGACCTACGACAGGCTGCCAACCGTAGATGAGGACGGCCGCGGAATCCCAAAGAGAAGCGCCCGGACTGTTGTCCGCCACTGTCGACGACCGCTGTCGCTGACTGGAGCCATTTGCCTAAGAACTTAATTTGATCCAAGGACGCTCTCGTCTGCTTCGCCGCCCTCTTTATCCCGCTGGAGAAGGCCCGACCGTCGACACGCCGAGGAGCATCCGCCGGAGGGTGTCCCGCCACCTAAAGACCACAGAGACGCTGACGACTCGACGCCCTTGCTGGGCCACAGTTCTTCAACATCTCTTTGCGGTCCAAAACTACCATCACCAAGGTGCCCCGCACGCCTATTCCTTGCAGGATGCCACCGCTCCGTCATCGACGAGCACCCCTCGGAACGAAGCTGCCACTTCACCACCGTAGTTCACCCTGTTCTCCGTCGGATGTTCGACGACCCGTGACTCCTGCCTTAAAGGGAGGGCACTCAAGAAGGGCCGTCGATTTCCTGACGACAAACTCTACACTTCCAGGTACATTGGGGATGTAGAACCATTGTAGAGGGAAATAAGACTCGTAGAACAACATATGGACTGGGCATGTGATACATTGTTGCTTTACAGGTTGCCCAGATGGGGGGATCTCCACACATAATTGTGCCTAGTTGGAGAAGGCCAGTATTCTGCCAATTGTTCGACTGTCTTGCTTTCCTTCCCCTCTCTACTGCTGGTTTCCTCTTTATTGATCTGTGTGGCATTTTGACAGTATAGTTGATGCACTTTAACGAGATCTGATAATAATTATGGTACCCCTTTAAAACTGTATATATTTACCATTATTGATTTTCTGAGCACAAAGTGAGTTATTGGGATAGTGTACATAACCTTGAATATTAATTATATAAAGACTGTGTTTTAACTAATACAGTGTGTGGACATTCCTTTGTGGGGGCTTGGGGACTACACTGTACTTAAGAACCAGCCTGCATCACCTCCTGAGAAGCTAGGCCTTGATTGCTCAACCATAGCTACCGAATAGAGAATCTTGGCTGGGGTTCTCTGTGCCTCTCCTCTACCATATAGAGAGCAGAATTACAGACACCCCCCTCCAGTCTTTACACTCAGGTCCCCTAAGAGTCAGCATGCAACTTCCTGATGGGAACTCAAGTCCGCTATGATTCCGTGTGGAGCCTCCTGATGGGACCTCAAGTCTGCTAGGACTCAGCATGGAGCCTCCTGATAGGCATGGAGCCTCCTGATGGGAGCTTAGGTCCCCTAGGAATCAGTGTGAAGCCTCCTGATGAGACCTTAGGTCCCTTAACATTAATTCTGAAGCCTCCTGATCAGACTTCAGGTACGCTAGGATTCAGCGTGGAGTCTCCTGATAGGACCTCAGGTCCCCTAGGAATGAGCATGTGATCCGTGATTTATATAGCGCTTCATGCAAGACTTCTGCAGCTTCCAAGTGCTCCACCAGGGATCAACCACATGTTGCACGACATGAACCAGATTAGCAACGGTTTTATTCTACTGCAGGGGGACCCCTGCAGTGTGTGGGACGGTGCTGCGCCATTGCTGGAGGCCCTGGACCTGGTCGTGCAGCGTGAAGGAGAAACGTCACTCCAGTTTCGCTTTCAATCTGGGTTTCCGGCTCTAGGTTTTTATTCATGCGTCACGTCCTGCTGTGCACAGTGATATGACCCGTACATAACATTCCTCCTTTTTTCCAAATAATAAAACTTGTGCTAACTATAAACCAACTGTGTTATTTCTCTACATTCTAGTCCCAACAGATAGGGTCCACATTAGCAGACATATGGGGTAATTCAGAGGTTGGTGCTAAGGGATAAACTATGCCGGTAAAGGATTACCGGCATCGATTACCGCTACGGGCTTTTCTGACCAGCCTGACTGCTATTAGCGGCATCATAATTTACGGCGTCTCTAATAGCAGCATGGGCGTGGGCACACGGGCCACCATGCCAGAATTAGCGGCATGCCGTAAACCGTAGGAGATCACAAGTTAAGCGGACATGCAAATAACGGCTCCATGAAGGCGTTAAAAGTGGTTACCGGCATGCCGTAAATACCGGCATCGCAGACCTACCGTAAAATGCAATGTGCAGTGATCCCAACTGCCACAGGTGCACACAATCAGCACAGGTGGAGGCAATGGAGTCTGGCCCACTACAAACGGAGCACACCCACACACCACACCCCCTCCCACACCAAGATGATTCCAATAGTAGTAGCATTACTGGAGCTGGAGGACATGCTTGCATTGCCACAACAGCAGCAACAACAACAACAGCCGGCACCACAGAGGAGACGCCGGAGGAGAAGGAGGGTGAGCATGCCCCACCAGTGCAGCCACCGTTACCACGCAATTCCTCGCATCAGAGCCAGTCCCTTTAACCTAACCCCTGAGCAGATCCACACCCTGTACTGCCTGGACCGGGACACCATCACTACCATTGTGGACCTGACACACGATGACATTGTCAGCCTCATAGAAATACGCACCACCGTCCCCCCTCTATTGAAGGTAGTGTCTGTGCTCCACTTCCTTGCCACAGGCACCTACCTGCACACAGTGGGGCACATGCATGGCATATCACAACCCTTATTTTCTCGGATATTGAACCAAGTGCTGGATGCCCTCCTCAAGCACACAAGGGACTACATATCCCTACCACGGTCTCCCCAGGAGATATTTGATATAAAAGTTGGCTTCCATGCACTGGCTGGCATGCCAAATTGTGTAGGTGCCCTCGATTGCACCCACGTGGAGTTGGTGGTCCCGCATGCCATGGAGGTGGTGTACCACAACCGCAAGCAATACCACTGCATCAATGAGCAGATGGTATGCAATGCCAGCAAGATCATCACACATTGTTGTGCCCGATATCCCGGATCACTCATGACTCTATGGTTCCGTGGAACTCCACGCTACCACTCTTCATGGAGCAAAATGCTGGATGACGTTCCTGGCTGATTGGTAAGTTGCATGACTGACACATGGCATTGAAATGGGAGGAGAGATGCACACACCACCATGCTGCCAAATTTGATGTGACTGCACGATGTGCACATCACCTAAAACTGTGCCCCAAAGCATCAGTAACGGTACATGACACCCAAATCCCATAGGAATGAAGTAAGGTTGACACCTATCACTACATGACTAACAGGAAACAACCCCACATCCCACAACACGAGCACCACTCATCAGCGGCCCTCACCCTCTGTAACGCCATCCTGCACCATGCAGTGCATATGCACTATGTTGCTGTCTCCAGCATATCACGACACAGGACAGGCATCCCTGGGAGTGCATTAAACTGAACCAACTAGGGGATCCACAGTCTGTCACAGGGCCACCACATCCACAGGAGTGCTGCATGTCACCATGGGAATGATCAGCGCTGATCGCACAATAATGCACACGCTACTGCCAATGCTCCCTCTAAGTAAATCTCACAGAACACAACACATCACAATTCTGACACGAACACAGCTGTATGTGTACACAATGTATGTGCAACAAGATGTCAGTGCACACCATGTATCATCTTGAAGATGCAACCCACACCATTAGTCCATGGCACAGGACACATTGAGGGCCTGAAGATGGCGTGCATACAACCAGGGACATGTGCATGTGACCAACGATAATCTGCAGGCATGTGTGCCTAGTACAGCTGTCCATCATGAATTGACTAACATTTACCTTTTATTGCCTCTCATGCAGGTGATAGTGGCTATCCATTGAAGCCGTGGCTCCTCACCCCTGTCCGAAACCCACAGAACAGGCACAAGGAGGACTACAATCGTTCCCATACCCGTACCTGTGTGGTCATCGAGCAGACCTTTTGTCATGAACTTCAGATCACGCCCCTTTTGGACCTCCTGGTCCTTGTCTCAACGGGGCTTACATTCCGTACTACTTCCAACATGGCCGTCCAGAGCTGAAGCCCTTGCTCGCTCCATGCGCTGAACGCGGCGTGATCTATTTATAGGCCACGCCTTCCGCGGCTCCGCGCGTCTCAATGCTATTGCAGAGTAGCCTCAGATGTGTGTTCGTAACTCGCAGTATTGTTTCCTTTGTCCCAGTGCTATTACCCGCTCCTGACCCTTTCCCCCTTCCTGATCCCTAGCATTACTAGCTTTTCCCAGACTCCCGGATTCCTGGACTCCGCGCTCCCGGAACTAAACGCAACCTGGTACCAGACGAGACTCGAGCAGCACTGTTAAAGACCAGGAGCGTTCGCAAGAAGGCAACGATCGAAGACACCGGCAAACACCGGACCCAGGTGAGAAGGGGGGAACTCCTTGAGAGTTTGAGACGCCACCCGATCGAACCTAAAAACGAGATGGAAGCCGCCGTGCAGGCCTTAATGCGATGCATGCCAGAATTATCAACCGAGGTCCAAAATCTTAAGGCGGAAAACGCCGCGCTCAAACAATTGGTCTTATCCCGGGATTCTGCTACAAAGGAGGGTGCCCTGTTGGGCAGTATTGTTGACAAGTATGATGGTTCGGCAAAAACACTTTGCGGATTCCTGGATTCATACCTGGTCCACTTTACCTTTAAGCCCTATTATTTCTCGACTCCTAGGGCTAAGGTGGGTTTCATCATATCCCACCTTTCCGGCAACGCCTTAACTTGGGCAACACCCCTTGTTAACTCCGGCGATGCCCTCCTAGACGACTATGATGGGTTCATACAGGCCCTTAAAGGCATGTTTGACCATCCAGAGCATGTCTATACTGCCCAAGAACGCTTGCTGGACTTTCAACAGGGCTCCCAAGATATGCTCACTTATGTGACCAGATTTAAACAATTGGCTAAGGAAGCAGACTGGTCCTCTGAGGCTAGTTTTACCCTGTTCAGGAGAGGCCTGAACGATGAGATCAAGGATGAACTGGCCAGGGTGGCCCGACCAAATTAATTCCAAGCACTAATGGACCTGGCCTTGCAAATAGACTTTCACATCCAGGAAAGGAAGGCTGAAAGGAAGAAATCCAAGGGAAACCCACCCAAGACGTCCTTTGAGAGCACAGCCAGAACAGACGCAAACCCAAGTCCAGAACCTGAACCCATGCAAATTGGAGCCTTTCGTGGACCCATATCATCTCAAGAAAGGTTGAGAAGGATCCATACGGGTTTGTGTATGTATTGTGCTTCAGACAAACATTTGGTCAGGGTATGTCCTCTGGCACCTCCTCGGCGTTCGGGAAACGCCAGCTCCCGATCTTAAATGGAGCAGAGATTCGGGAGAGAGATGTTTGCTCCACATCAATTCCATCCTTGAACTCTCCTGGACAAAACAGACTGGTTGTTCTCCAGGCATTTCTTTCACCTTCGAAGAATAAAATCTGACCCATTCTGGCCTTGGTTGACTGTGGAGCTATGGGAACCTTCATAGATCAGGAATGGGTTGTCAGTCATCAAATTCCATATGAGGCACAAAGTACCATGCAGCCTGTGGAAGCCATCGATGGAAGACCCCTCAGTTCACGGCCCATAGGCCTACAGACCAAGGAAATCCAGCTCTCAATAAACCACCATCAAGAGCTAATCAGATTCGATATCATTAAGTCCGCCCACTATCCCATGGTATTGGGTATGCCCTGGTTACAAAAACGCAATCCGTATATAAACTGGACAGCAGGATCATTATTCCTAGGCTCAGAGTTTTGTATGTCTCATTGTCTATCCCTGGAACTTCCTTAAACACCCCCTGAGGAACCACCTAAGGAGCAAGAAACCCCACTCATGGTTTCCAATATAGTACAGGTCCCGGAGGCCTACCAAGGATTTACCGATGTCTTTTCCACCTCCATAGTCCAGGCTTTACCTCCACACAGACCCGAAGACTGCGCAATTGAAACAGAACCCTCAGCAGTGATCCCTTTCGGTAGGATGTTTATCCTTTCCGAACCTGAGGAAAAGGCCCTGAAAGAATATCTGGATACAAACCTTGAAAACGGTACCATAAGACCTTCAAAGTCACCAGCAGGCGCATCTTTGTTCTTTGTTCCTAAGAAAGACACCCAGGAACTTAGACCTTGCCTCGATTATCGTGGCCTAAATCAATGCACTCTTAAGGACCGATACCCACTACCCTTGATATCGGATATCCTGGAGGCAGTGAGGGGTGCAGTAATATTCACCAAATTGGATCTCAGGGGTGCCTACCATTTGATCCGTATGCGAGAAGGAGACGAGTGAAATACCGCCTTTAGAACACCCTTTGGCCACTACGAGTACCTGGTCATGCCCTTTGGACTAGCCAATGCCCCAGCAGTATTCCAACATTTTCTGGATAGGGTGTTCTCTGATATTCCAAGGACCCTCTGAAGCATGAAGGACATGTTAAGGCAGTTCTACGAAGACTCCGGGAACATCACCTCTTAGCCAAGCCTGAAAAATGTTTGTTTCACGTTACTGTAACGCTCACCTGATTCCCGTAGAGGCGCCGGTCTTGACTGGGCGTATACCGTATCTTCAAAGGTGATGTGTAACACACGGCTGGCTCTTTGGGCTGGACCTCTGGGCACTGTATGTCTGACTCGAAGGGTAAGATGTCTGCAGATAGAAAATATGGAATTAAGGAACTGGGTTATTGAATGTCTCTCTCTTCTTCCCTTTCTCTTCTCCTGTAGAACCCCAAAGGTTAACACTCTCACCTTAGGTAAGTGAACGCCGTGCTCTCCATCTGCCTCGGGGCAGGGTGCTGTAACCAGTTTCTTCACTGGATAAGGGGAGCAGGCCTCTTGACTTCAGAGGACTGCTGTCCGTCGTTTACTGCACGAACGGTAAGTTTCAAGTAATTCTAATGTCTTTAAAGTCTTTAGTAATGATGTTTCTTGTTTTGCAGGGTTCCGGCGATGGCGGATGACGGGCTGAAGTGAGTTGAAGATGGAGCCCGTGTGATGAATAGAAGCGCCTGGAAGCACGTAAGTAAGCGCTTGTTGCCTGCTTCACGATGCGCTCTAACTGTATTTTTATTTTGCAGGTACAAGTTCGGAGCGGCTGCAGGGTGCCGGAATACCCACTGGGTTAGATGTGGAAAGGAGTAATGGCACGTGAGTATTAAAGTTCCCCAATGTCTTTAAACGCACCTTGTTTTGTCTATCAGATGCGGGATGCAGCGCCGAAGGCCTCCGGAGCGTGCGAAGAGTTGGTAAGCTTTTGTCTTTCAGATGCCGGAATGCAGTGTGAAGACCTCCGGAGCGCACGAAGAGTAGGTAAGCCTTTGTCTTTCAGATGCCAGAATGCAGCGCGAGGCGTTGGTGACAGCCGATGGACCAGGTAAGTGAAGAGCTGTCACTGAAGACCGTAATGCTAACCTGTTCTTTCTTGTCTTTATAGGTGTTGCTGAAGACTGGATTCAGGATGGTAAGCCTTTTTCCTTAGGCCCAGGATCAGATGCAGAAGACACGATGAGCGTTCTGCTGCAGAGGATGCAGAATAACGCAAAGCAAGATTCATCCATCGGGTGTGGTTTAAATAGCCTCCTGTAGTGCTTAGGTGTCTCCTTCCACAGCCACGCCTAGGTAAGAAAAGAGTTCCTGCTTTCCAGAAGAGTTCCAGTGTTCTGAATCTAGGGAGTGGCTCCTGCCCCACCCAACAGGAAAAGTAGTTCCAAACAGAAGAGGATCAGAGGCTCAACTGGCAGGCAAGTAAGCAGCATGGTCTGCTGCAGGTAAGTCCACCCAAGCATTATGAGCCCGGCGCTTCCAGCGCTGGGACTGGGCATATTTATGAGCCTGGTGCCACTGGCTCCAGGACTGGGTCCAAAAGGTCCCAATTGGGACTGGTTGGCACTCGGAACCTGGGTTATGGATCTGCTTCCAAGGGAGTTGGGAAAACCCTGACCTTTTGGAAGCAGAGATCATGACAGTACTCCCCCTCAAGGCCCCTCCCAAACCGGGCTTCTCCGGGGGTTTTGGCTTGTCAGGAAATGTTCGGTGAAATCCTTTGATTAGGTGAGGAGCGTGGACATATTCAGCAGGTTCCAAGGATCTCTCTTGGGGGCCGTAGCCTTTCCAGTCAATTAGGTAAAATAGTTTAGATTTGGAGATCTTGGAGTCCAGAATGCTTTTGACTTCAAACTCGAGTTCTCCATCAACTAGGATAGGTTTTGGAGATTTAGTTAGTCGGGTTTGAGGTTGCACGGGTTTTAATAGAGAGACGTGGAAGACCGGATGTATCTTCATGTGCGGGGGCAAGTCCAACTTGACCGCTACTGGGTTTACTATGGTAGTGATGAATAGGGACCAAGGTATCTTGGGTTGAATGTGCGTGGCCCTTTTAGAGGTAGATATTTGGTGGATAACCAGACTTGATCCCCTACTTGATATTGAGGGGCTTCCTTCCGATGTTGATCTGCTCCTTTCTTGTATTGTTCTTTAGCCCTCTGAAGGTGAGAAACAGCTTCCTTAAAGGCTTGGGTGATTGTAGAATGCAGGTAGTCTACTGCTGGTGTTTCAAGATCTTGGAGGGGATCCAACTCCGAGGTTCGAGGGTGACTGCCGTACAAAAGAAAAAACGGGGTTTTCCCAGTTCCCGAATGGACAGAGTTATTGTAGGCATATTCGGCTATCCAAAGGATGTCTTTCCAAGTTTTTTCAGTTTGTTGCAGCATGCAGCGTAAATACTGTTCCATAGTTTGATTGGTCCTCTCGGTTTGTCCGTCGGTCTGAGGGTGGTGACTGGTCGATAGTCTCACATCAATTTGAGCCGACCGACAGCAACTTCGCCAAAAATGAGAAATAAATTGACTACCTCGATCCGAAATTAGAACCGAAGGAAAACCGTGCAGTCGGACGATGTTTTCGAGAAATTCTCGGGCCAGAGTTGCTGCTGTTGGCAAGCCTTTGAGCGGAATGAAATGCGCCATCTTGGAGAATAAGTCCACGATTACCAGAATCGTATTGTATCCGGAGCATGGAGGTAGATCGGTGATGAAGTCCATAGAAAGCGTATGCCATGGGCGAGGTGGGATGTCAATAGGGCGTAAGAGGCCTGCTGGTCTTTCCTTTTGACTCTTGTTTTGGGCGCATACTGCACAGGACATTATAAAGTCTCTGATATCTTTTTTCCAAGACGGCCACCAGAAGTAGCGCTTTATCTTTTCTGAGGTCTTGGCCATACCGGGATGTCCTTCCATTAAAGAATCGTGATAACAAGAGATTACTTTTTTCTGTAAATCTGTGCTGGGTAGGTATAATCGTTCTTGGAAATACAATAAGTTGTCCTTTACTGCAAAGTCCTTTCCCTGCAGATGCCAATTCTGTATGTCTGCTGGAGTTACAAGTTGCCTGGCTTTATCCTTAACTTCCTCTATGGATTCTGTGGCGATTACACCCAGAATTCTTTGTTCGGGAATGATTGGTACAGGTTTAGGGTTGATCAAGTGTTCTTCCACTCCCATCCGAGAAAGGGCATCAGCTTTACCGTTCTTTGTACCAGGTCGATAGGTAATTATGAAGTCAAACTCGGCAAAGAATAATGCCCAACGGAGTTGTCTAGAGGATTGGGCTTTTGCGGTTTTCAAATATTGCAGGTTTCGGTGATCCGTAATCACAGTAACGGTGTGTCGGGCCCCCAGCAGATAATGCCGCCAAGCCTTAAAGGCAGACTTGATAGCCAGAAGTTCCTTGTCAGTAATCGTGTAATTGATTTCAGGAGGCGAGAATTTGCGGGACCAAAATGCCACGGGATGCAACTGATTGGTTACCGGGTCCTTTTGTGATAGAACTGCCCCCATGGCAAGGCTTGAAGCATCAGTTTCCACGATGTAGGGGAGTTCGGGGCGAGGGTGTTTTAAGATTGGTGCAGAGATAAATTTAGTCTTCAAATCCTGGAAAGCTTGTTCCGCCTCGGTAGACCATTCAAAACGTTTGTTTTTCTTTAACAAGGCAGTGATGGGCTGGACTATTCGAGAGAATTCGGGGATAAACCTGCGGTAAAAGTTAGCGAAGCCTAACATGCTTTGCACACCTTTTACGGAGGATGGTGATGGCCATTTGAGAACTGCATCGACCTTCTTTGAATCCATACGCACTCCGCCAGGTGATAATATGAATCCCAAGAATTCAACTTCAGTCACGTTGAAAACACATTTTTCCAACTTAGCGAAAAGTTTGTGTTGACGCAATCTTTCGAGGACCATTTTCACGTGTTTCCGATGTTCAGATTCCGATGAAGAATAAACGAGGATGTCGTCAATGTAAACAACAACACACACATCTATGAGCTCTCTGAGGACATTGTTCATAAAATATTGAAAGGCGGCCGGGGCATTGCAAAGTCCGAAGGGCATGACCTGATATTCAAATAGCCCATACTTGGTGCGGAAGGCCGTCTTCCATTCATCGCCCTCTTTTACTCGTACCAAGTGGTAAGCTCCTCTAAGATCCAGCTTTGTATATATGCATGCTTTTCTGACTTGGTCCAGGAGTTCAGGGATCAAAGGTAACGGATATCTATTCTTAACGGTGATCTGGTTCAGGGAGCGATAATCTATACAAGTTCTAAGGTCTCCTTCCTTTTTTGGAACGAAGAACAAAGCTGAAGAAGCAGGGGACTTGGAAGGACGAATAAACCCATTTGCCAGGTATTGATCCAGGTATTGTCGAAGGTGAAGGTTCTCAGGCTCGGTGAGGGCATAAATTCTACTACAAGGAGGAGTAGATCCAGGTATCAGGTCTATCTGGCAGTCATAAGACCTATGAGGAGGTAGAGAGTTAGCCTGATCCTTCCGGAAAACATCTTGGTATTCTAGGTATTCGGGAGGTAACTGGGGAGTCTCTGAAGAAATTGCTGCCAGTGCAACACCAGGTGGAGGGTGACAAGTAGAGACACATTCTGGAAACTGGACCGTTCTTGCTCGCCAATCGATCAGAGGATTGTGTTTCTCTAACCAAGGTATTCCTAGAATAATCTGAAACTGAGGGGCCTTGATCACATCGAACACGATCTTCTCATGGTGTCCATCTTGACTTACTAGCGTCACCTCTTGAGTGGTATGCGTTACTGGCCCGGAGGCTATCTCCGTACCATCCACCGTAGTAATGACGTCCTTTACAGCCTTGGGACAAAGAGTTAGATTCATCCTCAAAACCATTTCATGATCCACATAATTGCCGATGGCACCGCTGTCGATGTAAGCTTCAATTGCATGTAATCGATCCGGATTATCAGGGCTAATGAGGACCATAGGTATCACGAAATGCGAGGTCACGGAACTGGTTTTCACGCTCGGCAAGAGGACCTCTATTCTTGTCGGGCGAGGTTGTTTCCCTGCTCAGAGTTTGTAACTTTGGTAACTGCAGCTCCTACTGCCTTCTTGGCAGGTTTCACCGGACAGTCTCGAAGAAAGTCCCCTGAGTTTCCGCAATAGAGGCATAATTGCAACTGTTTTCTCCTTTCCCGCTCCTTTTGTGTTAGAGGACCTTTCAGACCCCCTATTTGCATGGGTTCCCCGGAGTCTACTCCTTTGGAAGGAGTTGGCGGTTTGGAAAATACTCGAGCATCAAACTTGGAACGATCGGCCTTCCTGTTCTGCAGTCTGTGATCTAATTGAACGACTAAGTCTATATAGTCCGAACAATCTTGTGGGGGATTCACTACTTGGGCTAACACATCTTTGAGCTCTCCACGTAGACCTCTATAAAACAGCGTAATCCTTTTGTCCTCAGGCCATTGAGTTTCCACTATCAGTCTGTTGAAAGACGCAATATAAGCCAAAAGGTCTTGATTACCTTGTCGCAAAGAAAGAAGCTCATTGTCCAAGGCCTGCCCCTGTGAATGTCTTGCGAACAGTTTTTCCATACTGAGCTGAAAAGCTTGAAAATCATGGAGGACCGGATCATCTTGATTTACTAGAGGGATCGACCAGTCTGCCGCATTGCCACTAAGGTACGAAAGCACAAAAGCTACTTTAGCTTGATCAGTTGGAAAGGCTGCTGGCCGGCATAAGAAATGCAACCGGCACTGATTGATAAATACTGCAAACCTCTTTGGGTCACCAGAAAATCGTTCGGGCGGAGCCAGAGGTACATTCCCAGGTAGGTTGATCTGCACTGGATTCATAGAGGATGTAGAAGGAAGATTTCCCCCAGATGCGGGTAACGGGGTCTGTCCGGCTTGTGACTGTAGCAATTGTCTAGCGAGATCATCTGTTCGCTCCTTGGAAATAATCAGTTCCCTTCTTAGAGCGTTCGTTTCCTGACGGGCTGCATGCACTTCTGCCCTTAGTTCCCCAAGTAACTGGGCTAGCTGGTCGGTATCCGAGGTTTCCATAGCGCCTGGACGGGAGTTTTGTGGTAGGCTTTGCGTTCTGTAACGCTCACCTGATTCCCGTAGAGGCGCCGGTCTTGACTGGGCGTATACCGTATCTTCAAAGGTGATGTGTAACACACGGCTGGCTCTTTGGGCTGGACCTCTGGGCACTGTATGTCTGACTCGAAGGGTAAGATGTCTGCAGATAGAAAATATGGGATTAAGGAACTGGGTTATTGAATGTCTCTCTCTTCTTCCCTTTCTCTTCTCCTGTAGAACCCCAAAGGTTAACGCTCTCACCTTAGGTAAGTGAACGCCGTGCTCTCCATCTGCCTCGGGGCAGGGTGCTGTAACCAGTTTCTTCACTGGATAAGGGGAGCAGGCCTCTTGACTTCAGAGGACTGCTGTCCGTCGTTTACTGCACGAACGGTAAGTTTCGAGTAATTCTAATGTCTTTAAAGTCTTTAGTAATGATGTTTCTTGTTTTTCAGGGTTCCGGCGATGGCGGATGACGGGCTGAAGTGAGTTGAAGATGGAGCCCGTGTGATGAATAGAAGCGCCTGGAAGCACGTAAGTAAGCGCTTGTTGCCTGCTTCACGATGCGCTCTAACTGTCTTTTTATTTTGCAGGTACAAGTTCGGAGCGGCTGCAGGGTGCCGGAATACCCACTGGGTTAGATGTGGAAAGGAGTAATGGCACGTGAGTATTAAAGTTCCCCAATGTCTTTAAACGCACCTTGTTTTGTCTTTCAGATGCGGGATGCAGCGCCGAAGGCCTCCGGAGCGTGCGAAGAGTTGGTAAGCTTTTGTCTTTCAGATGCCGGAATGCAGTGTGAAGACCTCCGGAGCGCACGAAGAGTAGGTAAGCCTTTGTCTTTCAGATGCCAGAATGCAGCGCGAGGCGTTGGTGACAGCCGATGGACCAGGTAAGTGAAGAGCTGTCACTGAAGACCGTAATGCTAACCTGTTCTTTCTTGTCTTTATAGGTGTTGCTGAAGACTGGATTCAGGATGGTAAGCCTTTTTCCTTAGGCCCAGGATCAGATGCAGAAGACACGATGAGCGTTCTGCTGCAGAGGATGCAGAATAACGCAAAGCAAGATTCATCCATCGGGTGTGGTTTAAATAGCCTCCTGTAGTGCTTAGGTGTCTCCTTCCACAGCCACGCCTAGGTAAGAAAAGAGTTCCTGCTTTCCAGAAGAGTTCCAGTGTTCTGAATCTAGGGAGTGGCTCCTGCCCCACCCAACAGGAAAAGTAGTTCCAAACAGAAGAGGATCAGAGGCTCAACTGGCAGGCAAGTAAGCAGCATGGTCTGCTGCAGGTAAGTCCACCCAAGCATTATGAGCCCGGCGCTTCCAGCACTGGGACTGGGCATATTTATGAGCCTGGTGCCACTGGCGCCAGGACTGGGTCCAAAAGGTCCCAATTGGGACTGGTTGGCACTCGGAACCTGGGTTATGGATCTGCTTCCAAGGGAGTTGGGAAAACCCTGACCTTTTGGAAGCAGAGATCATGACAGTTACCTCTGTGCACTATCTGGGATTTATCCTTAGTCCAGAGGGGATTGGCATGGACCCTTCAAAAGTAAAGGCCATTCTCGTCTGGCCTACTCCCACGTCCGTGAAACAAATCCAATCCTTCTTAGGACTAGCCAATTTCTACCGAAAGTTCATAGCCACCTTTTCCGAGATTGTACAACCTATAGTGGCTCTGCTAAAGAAGGATACCCCATTTGTCTGGTCAACATTACAAGAGACTGCATTCTAGTGTTTGAAGACCGAGTTCACACAAGCTCCCATTTTGGCTCAACCCGATACAAGTCGACCCTTTTTAGTGGAAAAGGGTGCCTCTAATTACGCTATAGGAGCAGTGTTGAAGCAGAAAACGGAGGACGATCTGGAACACCCTGTTGTTTATCTTTCAAGAACCTTAACTCCGAGTGAAACACACTACTCCGTCCTGGAAAAGAAACTCTTAGCCATTCGCCAAGCCTTCACTGAATGGCAACACCTACTCCTGGGAGCCAGACATCCTGTCCAAGTCCGTACTGATCATCAAAACCTTCAGATTCTACAGTCACTGGAGTGCAGGAACAGTTGTCAGGCACGTTGGGCCTACTTTTTTGCCCAGTATCAGTTCCACATTACTCATGTCCCTGGATCACAGAACCTGATCGCTGACGCCTTGTCTCGCCGTCCTGACTACGTGAGCACTGAAGATAAGGCATTTCCTAAAATGTTTTCTCCCACTATCTTCGTAGCCCAAGGAGTTGATCTCCTGGAAGGTGTCCGATCGCAAACCCAATCCTCAGAAATATGGAAGAACATTTCAACAAGAAATCACTGGACATTAAGAGCCAATGAAGGCTACTTATTCAAGGACAATGCACTACTCATTCCTACACAGAAGTTACAGCAAAAAAGAATAAACATTTGTCATGACACACTCCATTCCGGGCACTGAGGTATCACCAACACCCTCCGTCTTATACAGAGACAGTTCTGGTGGCCTAAAATGAAGTCTGACGTACAGCATTACATCCGGGCTTGTATAACCTGTGCCCAAAATAAACATGATAACAAAAGACCGGCGGGTCTTCTTCTGCAGCCCACTCTACTCTCTAAACCATGGGAAATCATCGCTACAGACTTCATAGTGGAGTTACCACCTTACCGAGGATATACTACCATCATGGTCACCATAGATTTGTTTACCCATATGGCCCATTTTACCCTCCTCTTCAGAGCTAGCTGGAATATTTCTGGAACACATATTCCGACTACATGGGCTTCGTTCCAAGATCATATCTGACCGGGATCCCCAATACATTTCACAATTCTGGAAACACCTCTGTCGGATACTAGGAATCCAACGTGCTCTCTCTTCAGGATATCACCCCCAAACCAACTGAGCCACAGAACGTGCAAATC
Source organism: Ambystoma mexicanum (assembly GCF_040938575.1). Classification (NCBI taxonomy): domain Eukaryota; kingdom Metazoa; phylum Chordata; class Amphibia; order Caudata; family Ambystomatidae; genus Ambystoma; species Ambystoma mexicanum. Next base: position 3,530,953 of record NC_090929.1, on the reverse strand, counting down.
AGACCCTGGACCAATATCTCTGATGTTTCGCCACCAAGGTCCAGGATGACTAGTCTCTCCTGATACCCGTTGCGGAATTCGCTTACAACAACTCCAAACACTCAGCGCTACAGACCAGCCCTTTTTAATGTAGTCAGGGGTTCCAACCATCGGTTTTACCCTCGGTTCTTCCTTACCCTACACCAGTACCTACTGTTGACTCCTGGATCGAAACTCTTATCAACATTCACCGGGAGGCTAAAGAACACTTAGAGAAAGCCAGATTACAGACCAAGAGGTATGCAGATTCCAAGAGAAGACCAGGTCCTTCCTATACGGTCGGTGACCGAGTGTGGTTGTCATCAAAACTACTCCCCCGACACTTGCGACCAAACAAGCTGGCTCCCAGCTACTATGGTCCATTTCCCATCAAGGAGATTATCAATCCTGTCTCATATCGAATCAAGCTACCTGACTCCTGGAAAATAATTCATCCAGTTTTTCATACATCCCTATTGAAGCCCTACATCCAATCCTCTTGAAAATCCAGTAGACCTCCTCCTCTACTGGTTGACAACCAGCATATGTGGTGTCCCGGATTTGTGACTCCAGGTATAAGCGGGGCCATCTTCAATACCTAGTGGAGTGGAAAGGATATCCTCCTAGCGAAAGGACCTGGGATCCTGTTTCAAATATCAAGGCTCCTCGGTTGCTCAGAAGATTTCACCTAATACACCCGGGCAAACCTGGAGGAAAAGGCCTTCAGAGGAGGCATGCTGTCATGAACTTCAGATCACGCCCCTTTTGGACCTCCTGGTCCTTGTCTCAACGGGGCTTACATTCCGTACTACTTCCAACATGGCCGTCCAGAGCTGAAGTCCTTGCTCGCTCCATGCGCTGAACACGGCATGATCTATTTATAGACCACGCCTTCCGCGGCTCCGCGCGTTTCAATGCTATTGCAGAGTAGCCTCAGACGTGTGTTCGTAGCTTGCGGTATTGTTTCCTTTGTCCCAGTGCTATTACCCGCTCTGACCCTTTCCCCCTTCCTGGTCCCGAGCATTACTAGCTTTTCCCAGACTCCCGGATTCCTGGACTCCGCGCTCCGGGAACTAAACGCAACCTGGAACCAGATGATACTCAAGCAGCGCTGTTCAAGACCAGGAGCGTTTGCAAGAAGGCAGCGATCGAAGACACCGGCAAACACTGGACCCAGGTGAGAAGGGGGGAACTCCTTGACACCTTTGGCCTGTTGAAGGCACGATTTTGCTGCCTCAGCCGGTCGGGTGGGGCACTCCTCTACAGGCATGAGAAGGTGGCCAAGATCATCATGGCATGTGTCATGCTGCACAATATGTGCATCTGCCAGAACGTGCCCCTGCCCCCTGACATTGAACTGCTACCACCTGGTGATGATGAAGGGGAAGAATAAGATGTGGCTGGACATCATCACGGTGCCGATGCACAGGACGGACGTGATGTGTGCCAGTCAGTGATTGCACAATATTCCTGACACACATGGCAGTAGAGAGTGACGTGATGGTTGGACAGAGGGCACTGGGTGTGGGGCTCCATGTACACTATGCACTGTAAATGAATAAATGAAACATGCGCAATGATGAATGTCCACTCAGGTCTTGTTTTTCACACAACGGGTGTATTAAATATAACAATGTAAACGTAAGTGCAAAAACTCTCCACCACCCTCACCCCTCTCCCCCTCCTCCCACAACTCCCCCACACCCCCTCACCCCCCTCCCCCCACAACTCCCCCACACACCCTCCTCCTCTTCCCCCTCCCCCCAAAACTCCCCCACACGTGTCCCATCGAGTCTCCAATGCCTACATGAGGCTGCCCTGACGATCAATTGGCACTCCCTGGTCCAGGAGGCGGCATGTATTGCCGACGCAGGGTACGTGCCGACCTGCAGAGCGGGCTTGTCTGGGTTGAACTGGAAGAAGTTGGGTTGGCCGCCTGCTGGGATAGTGAAGCGGGATGCCCTGCCTCCATGGTATCTGCTATGCGGCCTAAGACCTGGCGGAGGGCCGAGACCTCCTCGCAGAGGCGGCTGGTGTTGTCAGCAAAGGATTTGGCCATGGAGGCAGTGTTGTCCGTGATGGACCTGCCTAGAGAGGCAAAGTTTTCACGCCACTCCTGTCTGGCCATTCTGTTGTCCTCGACAAACTCCTGCACAAGGGCAGTAAGCAGGTCCGACCGCTGCGGCCCTGCTGGTGCACCTTTGCTGGTTGTTGGTCCCTGCCTGTCCTGCCCAGCCTGCTCAGCCTCCCTAGTTGTCAAAATGGGACTGTAGTGCCCTTCCGTCTGCTCCTGACCAGATTGCTCCGGGGTGGTGGCGTGCTCTGTATTGAGTGACAATATTAGTGGGGATGCCGGTGGACTTGGCGTACGTACCACTTCCGATACATCGTCCTCAATGGGCACCCATATGTCGTCCTGTGGGTCCTCCACAGCCAGGGGTGTTGTGGCTGCCACCTCCCCAGCCAAACTGGACTCCTCTGACTGTGGTGCCTCGCCTGATTCGTCAGGATGGCCGATGGGTGGTGGTGGTGGTGCTTCGCCCTCTACGGGCCTAGGTGGCACCGGTGTTATGGCTACCTGGGGTGTCTTGCCAGTTGGTGCACGGCGGCCCCTCGGTTGTCCCCTTGAGGTCAAAGGGCAGTTGGCATCATCCCTGGACCTCTTCCGGGGTTGGGTCTGTGCAGGGGTTGCGTCCTGCCCATCGCTATCATGGTCAGAGCCTGTGGGGGTCGAAGAGAGGGACGGCATGAGTGATGTTTTGATAGGCATCATACATACATTTGGACAATTGATCATCCACAACATTGAGGGTAATAGGCATTTGTGTTTGGATGAGCTCGTTGTTTGATACATGGGTGGGTTATGCAGGCATACGTCGGCGTCACTCATGTTGGCCAAGAGCAATGCTATCTTGCATGCATGGTATTTTGGGCCCGCACGCTGTGTGACTCATGGCATTTACAACTTTGTGTGGTATGTGAGGTACGGCATTGCCTTGCAGCAGGCATCTGCATGTATCTGTGATGCGTCCGCCTACTTTGCTGGGAGTGTGTGTGTGTTGGACCATCTCTTGACTCTTTGGACTGACATATTGGTTGACTTTCATCAGACTTGGCATTACAATGTTTTATTAGGACACTCACCTCCATCGCCCGATGTTGTGACGCCACACTCCATCCCGCCAACACCTTTGATCCCCTCCATCCCAATCATGCTGGCGCAGATGTCCTCCCATGGCGTGAGCTTGATTGGAGAGCTGGGACCTCCTCCTGTTCCCATTGCCTGGCTCCGGTTCACTGAGAGAATGTTTCGGACTCTCAGTCGCAGGTCGTCCCAGTGCTTGCGACAGTCTTTGATGGTGCGTGGGGTGTTCCCGACGGCACTGACCTTCTGAGCAACAAGTGCCCAGGTCTCCTTCTTCTTCAGTATTGCCTCCCTCTTCATGTTATTGGAGAATACTATGCCAGCATGCTCCTGCAGTGTGTCAACCAGCATCTGCAGCTCGTCCTCATTGAATCTTTCTTTCCGCTGGCGGGCAGCTCCCTTCTTCAGGGCCTTGGGCATTGTGGTGTAATAGGTGGATCTATTCACGACAACAGAAGAGTCCAAAGGGTCCTGTGTTGTGAGGATGGCAATGGATTGTGTTTTTAAAGATGGGCGCCGTGCTCCTTCCCATTCCTGTGCAATGACGCTACTTCCGGTTCCGCTTATTAGCGGTCACCGCTATTGCTGCATTGGACCTAGTTGGTAGTGCTATCTGCGCTATGCTTGATGCCGCTAATGAGGACTGCCCGGACACGTTATTTACTCCATGCCGGTAAGGACCGTTACCTCCAAACTTGGAATGAGGGCCATAGTCTCTCAGCTTACCCTTGCCTGCAGGGCCACCCTCAGGTCATACCCACTGTGTCGTTGGCATGGCAATGGCTCTGCCATCTCTTCCTGCTCATCCTCTGGGTTGTGGGGCGTATCCTCCTCATCTGACTGCCCATGAGGCCGTGGCCTTGCTCTTCTCTGTCCTCGTGATGTTCCCATGCGGTCGGTGGTGCGCCTTTGCTCCCCTTTTGTGGCTGATTCTGATCTTCTGCCATAGGTCTTTAGGGATTCGCTTGAACCATGAAGCAGTCTTCCTGATGGTCTCTCGTCCCCAGCTCGCTGTTACCAGGGTTCCTTCTCTCCGGACCACTCTCCAGGGTGTAAGATCATATTGGGTTGACAGATTTGACCTTGTCGCATTTCTCAGTACATTGTGCCCCACTAGGTCATTTGATTATTTTGCCTGTCTCTTTGTGCGTATGTGTTTGCTGGCTGCCACTTGCTTAGCATGAGTGCGTTCCGTGTCCAGTTTCATCACCACCTTGCCGGGGTGGTGCGGGATTGACAAATTTAGTATTGTCCCGTACAACAGCTCTGCTGGAGGTATGTCTGTTGAACTGTGTGGGGTTACCCGGTAGTTCAGCAGGAATCGATATAGATCAACTCTCCAAGGGATGTTCTGAGCTTTCGATATGTGCAACACCTTGTTTATGGTCCCCATAAAACGTTCCACATCGCCATTCACTTGTGGCCATCTAGGAGTGATGTGGGGCTAGCGGATTTGCAGGTCGGCCATGTATTTGGTCAGTTCCTTCCTTTGGAAAGGCGGCCCATTGTCGCTCTTGATGTATTTTGGTAATTCATGCGTGGCGACAAAACAAGCTACCAAACCATTATATGAAAGATAATTTTTGTTTAGAGCTGGGATTAGTGTCTGCTGCTGTTGATGATATTATTGCCACCTCGGGGTGCCGTGAGTAGTCATCTAAAGCTACCAATCGGTAAGTTCCTTCCTGTACCGTGCAGAAATCAATGCTGATTACCCTCCCACCATGCTGTGCCTCTTTTCGCGGACTGTATTGGTTCTGGTCTCGGGGGTGCCTCTGTCACTTGGCATGGGTGACAGGAGGTGATGGTTCTTTCTACTTCCTCGTCAATTTGGGGGAACCACACCCTTTGTCGTGTTCTGGCCTTGGTTCTGACTATCCCCTGGTGACCTGCGTGGGCCAGTGTACCGATGCAATATTGTAGGCTGGTGGGTATTAGGATGTGTTTGCCTCTTAGGATCAGCCCCTCGCTTGTCACCGATAGTTCTTAATGCACTGGGAATATCCCTGTGAGGAAGTCCCTGGCTGCAGCCGTGTGATTGTGGACGTTCCGGAGAAATGACTTCCACTATCCTGCCAGTACTGAGTTATTTACAATGTCACAGCAGGGGTCGTCATGAGTTGCCTTTAGGATATCGTCAACACTGACGGCCTTGGGTTTCCTCATGCTGCCAAGTTGGCAGATATGTTCCTCGGTCTCCCTTGATTCCTTTACCTCGTGTGGTGTTGCTGCTCTTGGGTGTCTGGATAGGAAGTCGGCCTGGATACCTGCCCCCGCTTGCTACACCTATTCAAAGTCATATTGCTGGAGGTGCAGCAGCCATTTTCTGATTCTGACAGGCGGGTGCAGGGAAGAACTTGTGAATATGGGCAGTAGAGGCTTGCGATCAGTGTACACCTTGAACTTTCACCCATGCAGGTACAGGAGAGCTTGTGATGCATGCATGATTGGCCTGATTTCTCCTATGCGCGACAGCTGGACCAGGATGGCTCCCAGTCCGACAGGGCTGACGTCCACATAGAGTTCTGTTTGTAGCGTGATGTCATAGTACACCATGGTAGTGTCCCCTGACAGTGAGGTCTTGATTTGTTCCAATGTGCGTTGACAGCGGGTGTTCCAGCCCCATTTTCTTAACAACTTATCATCAACAGGAGAGTACTCACAAGTCTTCTTTTTCCTTGATCTCCAAACCAGATGAATACAGGAATGTCCCCCCAGTCGTCCAGAGACCAGAAAACTGGGCTCTCTGCAACCCAGGGGGCCGCCCCCTGGAAACCCTCTTGGGGAATAAAACCCAGATGATAAAGTTTGAAGATCCTTCAGAGTTCTGTGTTGAATTAGAGTTCCAGGAGAGCAGATCAGAATTAAGTGTTCCAGCGATCCAGGAAGAAGTGATGCAGCCAATCTACTGTCCGTAGTATCAGGAACCAAAGAAGGCAGGGCAACCCCAAAGAAGCTGGAAGGGTTGCGGTAGGAAAACCAAGCAGAGGAAGAAGGTTTTCGGAAGGATGTTACTTCAGTTCAGATTGTCTCAGCTGTTCACAGCGGAAGGAAAGGGAACAAGGAAGAGACAAACAGGTTGGCAGAAGCGCCGTGAAGAAAGAAAGGAGAAAGCAGAAGCGCCGTGGAAAGAAGCAAGGCGAGCCGCGGGACGACGGCGAAGGGAGGAGGAACTCTGAAAGGAGCTGGCAGATGCGCCGTGGAAAAAAAGAAAGAAAGGCGAGCCGCGGAGGTACAGCGGAGAGAGGAGGAACTCTGAACGGAGCTGGCAGAAGCGCCGTAAAAAAGAAAGAAAGGCGAGCCGCGGAAGTATGGCAAAGTGTATAGAAGCAACGGAGGGGCGGCCGCGGCAAAAAGACAGCGTACAGTAAGCAAAGTAAGAATAAGTCTAGATTGGAATTTAGACAAAAGAACAGGAGGAGGGCAGCAAAGGAAAAGAAAGTCGGATTAAGGATCCAACGTAATTAGGACATGAAGAGGAGAGATAGAAGAAAACGGAATTCAAGGATTTCTGAAGGTAACTGCAAACGCGAAGGAGAGCAGGAGCAATGCTAATACGGGTAAAATGGAGTAGCAACACAATTACCTGTCTTCCCCCACTGCAGATATAGAAGTGAAGGGAGTTGTTGATCTGGCTCCTCCATCTTGGATGGAAGACTAGACTGGGAACAACAGTTGATGGTGATAGAACTGAGTAGCCGCCATCTTGGATTCCATTGCGCACAATGAGGATGATGAATCTTCCAGTGTCTCCAGAAGGACCTAGGGGTACTTCTGACACACTTGGTGTTGGCCTTTGTCAGCTCCCTCAAGGGTTCCGAAATGGTTGCCAGACTCTGGATTAACATGACGCAGTACGTTGCCATGCCTAGGAAGCTGCATACCTCTGTAGGTGTGGTGGGAAGAGATGCTCCTTTGATGTCTGCCACCTTGAGAGTGTCAGCGGACACGCCATTGCTGTTGAATATGTATCCAAAAAAAGTAATTTCTTCCTTCAGGAATTCACACTTTCTCTGTGGATGGTAAGTCCAGCCGTTTCTCATCTGTCAAGTACCATTTCCAGTCTGCTTAGGTGTTCCTCTTTGTTGCTGGAGTGTATGAGGATGTCGTTGCTGACGTTTAGTACTCCCGGTATTCCTTGGATGACTTCTTGGACTGGTTGCTGGAATACTCCCTCTGCCGAGGATATTCCGAAGCTCAATCCTTTGTACCGTCTCAGGCCGAGGTGTGTCGAAAACATTGGGCCTCATTACGAGTTGGCTAGTAAAAAAAGCAAATTACCGGCATGCCGGTGCAACTGTGTCCGTGTTGCACTGCTGCCTGAATCAACGGTTGATTCCGAGTCAGCGTGCATGCGCATTCCGGCATGTCAGAAATGGCTGCATCGGCATGCCGGTTAGGCCCTTCAAACCCCCAATAGTGGCATCATCGATGCCGCAGACACCGGCACCCTAGATGTCGTAAGAGACGGTACCATACATATCAGTACCGTAAATACTGGCACTGGAAGTGCCGGTACTGGAAGCAACGTCATCGCTTTTGGAACGGGAAATGCTCTGGCTGCCATCTTAAAAAACACAATCCATTGCAATCCTCTGCCTACAGCACCTGGACCGGAGAACCTTGCAGTGTGTCATCAAGCTGAGGACCATGGCTACCAGGAAAGGCATGGTGTGGCTGCGAAAGCCATGTTTCAGCGGCGAGGAGCTGAACATGCTCACGGACACACTGGTGGAGCATGCAGATGTAGTTTTCAGCGCAGACCTGCGCCGACCGGCTCAAATCAGCAAGAAAAACATATGGGAGGAGGTGGCGCAAAAAGTCTCTGCAGTGGGGACAACACCAGGCACCGTACGTGACTGCAGGAAACACTGGGACGATCTGCGGCTCCGTGTCCGCAACATCCTATCTGCAAATCGCAGCCATAGTCTGTCCACAGGTGGAGGAGCACCACTCCCTACTAAGCTAGCACAATGGGAGGAGACATACAGCACAGTCATGGATATGGAGTCAATTGAGGGTGTTGGCCATGCAGAGATGGGAGTCCCTTCATCAGCCGTTGATGGTGAGTGACCATTACAAAGGTCTCAACACACACCTAATACCCCAAGTACAATGGTGAAGTCCAAATGGCAAGTAGATGAGAGCAAATACGTGGCCCATCACCTCCCACTTAAAGTCAGCCCCTACAAAACCACCAAGTCCCTGCCATGAAAACACCCAACAAACCCCACTGACACAAACCACATGAGTCCCCAATTCCAAGCACATGCACCAGCTGCATGCGCACACACACATATACATCACCGTACAGATGCAGGCCTGACCACTGTGACATCCCATTGCATGGTGCACACATCACCACTACTGATTGCACACTTGACCAACCCACCATGACCACGTACACAGTGTGAACACCAATGCAACTACACACATAGTGCAAGCACATCTGACCCACATCTGAACAACAGATGGCACACAGCCTCTGAAGAATGGCTACAACACGCAGGCCACGATACACCTGTAGGCCACCTAACAGACACCATGCAAATCATGGCTGCACCAGAAGGATGAACAAACACTGCACCCCCGCCCCCAACTCCTGTAAGCACCATGACCGCCCCTCCAACATGTCCATGAGAATGCACAGGACTCTAAATGTACTAGCGTCGATGTATGTAGGATGTACGTTGACCCATTACTGATGCCCTGCCTCTCTGTCCCCCAAAGCCACAGGATCAGACAGCGAGGCAGAACACACCGTGACATGCAGGAAAACACTTGCACTCCAGAGCCGAGGGGACGACAATGTCTCCAGGCCTTCTACATCAAGGGCTGGCCAGAATCGTCCCACCGCTCCCAAGCCATGGCCCCTCAGCGAACAGGTTGCACAGGCTGGAGAACAAACCGAGCAGCAACCACCAACACCCAGATAGGAGACCCAGCACACACACACTGCTGGCATCAGGGCACACCTGCCAAAAGCCACCCCTGCCACAAAGGTCCCAAGCCAAAATACAACACCTGGGCCACAGGAAACACCTCAGGTGAAAGAGGTGGGATCCCCAGTGGCCAGTGACATGGAGGGGCCACAGTCAACAGCTACCAGTGATCTGGGTGAGGCGGCACAATCTGCGCAACACAGTGTGGAGGAAGTGGAGGAAGCAGAAACCGCAGCCAATAGCATGCCATGAAGACATGCCAAACACCCCACCCATGCTGCCTACCCCACAGTTGTCATCGGAACCTGGCTCAGGTGGAGACAGCCCTGTAGATGACATGGTAGTAGTTGCAGACAGCCCCGGAAACACACACCACCTCCTGTACAACCACCAGCTGCTAGGGGGTAGTTTGTTGTATATTAAAGGGTAGAGGTCCACGTTGCTTAATGTTCCATGTACATAGTTCTCATTTAATTAATACACCTGGTGTGCATAAGAAAAACACATGACTAGACATTGCTTTTTGAGTGTGTGTCAATGTATTTCTCAACAGTGCCCAGTGACCCCCATTCCCAGTGCCTTGTGTTATCCAAGTATTGTGCAATCAAAGTTTGGCGTCCTACACGTCCTTCATTCACATTGTGCCGTGGTTGATATGCAGTATCTTCATCATCATCCTCCTCATCTTCTGGTGGAATCAGGTCCGTGTCAGGGGTACGTTGCGCCGGATGCACATGTTGTGCAGCATGGCACATGCCAACACTATCTTGCCCACCTTCTCAGGCCTGTATATGAGTGCCCCACCCGACCAGCTGAGGCAGTGAAAACAGGCTTTCAACAGGCCAAAGGTCTGCTCGATCGCGACACGAGTGTGTGCATGTGCACGGTTGTAGTCCTGTTGAATGGTTGCCTGATGGGGGTCAGGAGCTACGGCTTCAGGGGATACCCAGCATCACCTGCACAGGAGCAATGGAAAGTGTATTTGTGAACATTGTTGTTATTCCTTGTGTGCACTGCCTGTACAGTGCTCATGGTCACATGCCACAGATTCGTCATGACTGCACGTGACATTTCCTTATAGTATTACCCAGGTAAGTTTACTTAGGGATGTTCCATGGTTGTGGGGTATGTGTGCCGTTCACATCTTAGAGACCTTTCCATCAGGTGCAGCACTCACACAAATGAGTTGAGAAGGTCCATGATGTGCTGACATCTGATGGGGTGTGTTGCATTAGGAAAATGTACTATGCATGTCGAGTGTATCATGACACATTTGCCTGCTGTGCTTCATGATACACTGTGGTTTGCTATTCATGCTTTCGACTACTTGATGTCACCATGTACTTGTCCATCAACGCCTTCCCCCCATATGACCAATGCCCAATGGCAATGGTGGTATGGTCTGCCAGTGATGGCAAACATATCTGTGAGGGGGCTGGGTGTGTACTGGCATGGTAGAGCGGAGGTACTGTGGATGGGTCCTGCACCACTCGCTCATATGTCAGTGGTGGTAACTGATTGATGATCACAATAGTTTCCATGCTTGCACCATTGCATTTGGAAGTGTCCCTTAAGGTGCCTGGGCCGGTGTATACTGGTCTGCGGTGTACCTGTGGGGTGGGTGCAGTGACAGAGATTTCCATGTGTGGCAGTTGTATTTGGCTCAGGCATGGCTGCATGCCCTGTGATGTACTTTGCTGCGCTCATGTACTTCATGCATTGTGCCTGCAGGGCGGTGCATCGTGGTACCTGTGGTTCATGTATGATGGTGTTCCAGGTGCATTTGCTGGAGTGGGTGCTGTGTATGTTGATTACATTTACGCACAGCTGTGTAGGCATGCCACATCTGCATCCATTGGCTGTGTCCAACATTCTGCTGAGGTAATTGGGGTCACAGTTTTTGCTCCCAGGTTGTGTTGGTCCCCCCCAGAACAACACCCCTCATACTCCAGCCAGCAGACAGTTTGCCTATGCTTGTGGCGCCCCCCCAGGCAACACCCCTAGGTACATTGTGCAGCGCATTGTGCCATGTAGCGGGGAAGCGTGGAGTTGCGCAGCACCATGGCATCATATGTGGATCCCGGGAATCTTGCACAGCAATGCGTTATTATTTTGTTTGCATCCCCACACCATCTGGACATTCAGGGAATGGTAGAGCTTCCTGTTGCAGTACACTACCTCCACGGCATGCCGGACTAGCAGCTCCTCATGGGTGCAGTCGTCGACACTGATTACATTTGGCATGCCTGCCAGTGCATGGAATGATATTTTGGAAGCATTCTCCTCATCCACAGTCCGTGGTAAATATATGTGGTCCCTATCACGTTTCAGGAGGGCATCTAGCACCTGGTTGAGCACACGAGAGATACATGGTTGTGAGATGCCATGCAACTGCCCCACTGTGTGCTGGTAGGTGCCTGTGGCAAGGAAGTGCAGCACAGACACTACCTTCAGCAAGGGGAGGATGCCTGTCCGGATGTTGATGAGGCTTATCAGGTCATCATGGATGAGGTTGCTAAAGAACCCAAATCTAGGGAGTGGGTCTGAAATGCCTGACTCCTTAGCAAATGTGGAAAGTATTGAGGATGATACTATGTCTGTTAATGATGAGTGGAAGAGGCAGATGTGTCTCCTAATGTAGGTCTCTCTGCTCCCTTGCCTGCTCAGCAACTTCAACCTTTGTCCACTGGGAACCCCACAGGTCCTACACTCAGTCCTGAATTCATTGCTCTAGAGAAAATGAGGCTTGAACTGGAATTCAAACGTTTAAATGCTCAAACTGAACAAAAACACCAAGAACTTAAGCTCAGAGAAATGGAGTTGAATCATGAACTGGAAATTAAAAGATTGTCTCTTGAAAATGCTTCTCTCCCAGAGTCTTCGAGGTCTTCGAGTCCTAAGAGACCCCGTATGCCTAAAGAAAATGTTGGTATGTATGAGGTTAAGCTTGATATTTTGGATTGGTTGGCAATGTTTGAGTATAACCATGGTATTCAGGGTCTCACAGGGAATCAATTGCTTCCCTGGCTCTTCTCTAGGCTACCCCCGGTTGCATCTGATGTGGTACTGATTGGGGGGAGGTTGATAGGATGGATTATGAGTGTGTGAAGCTAGCTTTCATTGCTAGATTTGGGAAGACCCCTTCCCAGTACCTTACGAGGGTTAGGACCCTCACAAAGCATGATGGTACCCCCTTGGGCTACCTGGGTATGTGTTTGAAAAACTTAGATGGTTGGATTAAGGGTTACAGAGTAAACACTTATGAAGGAATGAGAAATCTTGAAATGTTGGAATCTATTTTTGATGTCTGCTCTCCTGAGCTCAGACAGCACTTGGCTGATTCTAAGGAGATAGATCCAAAGAAGTTAGCTAAGGCTGCTGACTTGTGGGTTGCCAACAGGGCTACGCACAAGGATTCTGGGGCTACTCAGAAAAAGGATGAGGGGAAACAGCCAAAGAAGGACAACAAAGATAATTCTAATACCTCCAATCCAAAAGCGGGCCACAAACAGCAACATAAGGGTAAACCCCAAGGGAAACCAAATCAGGCTAGTGCACCATCTGGACCCAAACCAGATGGAGGTCAGAACAAACCCCCATTCATCAAAAGATTTGGGAAATGTCATGTTTGTGGGTCAACTGACCATGTTAAAGGGGATCCCAGATGTAAGGGTAAACCTTCAGGGGTCCACACTGTCTCAATAGTCTTCTCCCCAGAGGAAGAAGTCCCTATGGCAAGTGGAAACGTTCACCTACTGGCTGAAGAACCCATGAGAGTCTCAGGTAGTGTTTCTTTAGTGTCCCTGGGCTTGTGGAAACAGCAGAATTTAGATGTCTATAATTCCATCCCAGATAATACTAAAGAGTATTATAAAGATAGTGTTCTTGTGAATGATTAGGAAACCGCTGCCATCAGAGACACTGGAGCCAGAATAACTGTGGTGGACGAATCATTTTTCAAGGTGGAGGATGTTGCTAAGGCACCCAAACACCTCACCAAGTTAGCTGGAGGCCCGGTGCAAATGCTTCCCCAGTTACCAGCTCTCATCCAGTGTAATGATATGACTGTCAAGATACCTGTTAGTGTGCAGAGTGAAGTACCTGGGAGAGTCCTGTTGGGTAATGACCTTAAAACTCTTGGAGTTGTGTCAAGCACCCCCAGGCCTCCCAGTAAAAGGAAACAGGAGCTCACAAGGTCTGCAAGGGATAGAACCTTGAGAGGCTCTCCATAGGAGATGATGGAATAGAATATCACTCCCACTCCACAGGAGTTGCTCACTGCTATTTCTAGAAAGAATGAGGCAAGGGGGAAACCCAAGACCTCCAGGAAAAAGTCAGAGAGCACCCCTGTGCTACCAACACGGACATCACCAAGATTGTCCAAGGTCACTCCTGTGACTACTTCACCCGCTGAGGCAGAGTGTGTGGTGCAACCATGTGTGGTTGAACGAATATCTAAAGAGTCAGATATAGAAGAAGACACTGTCTTAGTTGGAGATCTTGACTCTGTTGAACATCCTGAGCTGCAGTCTTTACTGGCAGAAGGTGGACTCAGCAGGGAAGACTTTAGCAAAGGACAGAGAGAGTGTCCTACTCTTGAAGGTCTTCGACAACAGGCTGCTAACCAACTTGATGGGCAAGAAGTTGGAAAGCACAGGTTAAGCTGGGAAGATGGCCTCTTCTACAGTCAACCGACTGATTCTACCCCTGGGGACTGCAAAAGACTTGGAGTGCCCCTTGCTAACAGACTCCAGTTCCTACAGTTAGCCCATGAGATACCTTTGGCTGGTCACTTGAGTTTCAAGAAGACCAAGGAAAGGCTCTCTCTCTACTTCTATTGGCCTAAGATGGGTTCAGAATGTGGCACCCTGGTGCCCCTCCCAGTGGTGGGAGTTCCTTTTGAGAGGTTGGGTATTGACATTGTCAGTCCCCTTGACCCTCCCACATCTTCAGGGAACAGGTTTATCCTGGTTGTAGTAGATCATGCTACAAGATACACAGAAGCCATACCTATGAGAACTGTTTCGGCTCAGGCGGTGGCTAAGGCTCTACTTGGTATTTTTACCAGAGTAGGGTTTCCTAAGGAAGTGATATCCGACAGGGTATCCAGCGTTATGTCCCACTACATGCAAGCCATGTGGAAAAACTGTGGTTTCACTTACAAGTTCTCTACAGCGGAGTTCGGCAGTGAGTTCCAGTCTGCCCCAGTCTGTGTCTGCGAGAGGAGCTGCTGATACAGTGTTGGACGTTGTGCTTTTGGAATTGCTGCAGTCCCTTTAACCAGAAGGACTACCTTTAAATATCCCAGCAGGGCGCGGAGCGCGGCGCGGAGTTCGGCAGTGAGCTCCAGTCTGCCCCAGTCTGTGTCTGCGAGAGGAGCTGCTGATACAGTGTTGGACGTTGTGCTTTTGGAATTGCTACTGTCCCTTTAACCAGAAGGACTACCTTTAAATATCCCAGCAGGGCGCGGAGCGCGGCACGAAGTTCGGCAGTGAATTCCAGTCTGCCCAAGTCCGTGCTGGCAGCCCCTGCAGCCCTTGGATTGCTTTGACACGATGACTGGCGGCAAGATGGGTGCCGTTCAGACTCCGTCACAGCTTCCTCCAACGCTGCAGGGCCCCCAGACGCGGCACAAATCCCTGCAACAGCGCCGGAAGCAAGGCAGTGAGGCAGAAGTGGAGGTAAGCGATAATCTAATGCTTGACCTTTCTATGGCTGCCGCTGCAAACACTTTTTCTGCAATTCCATTGCTGTCCGCTTTAACATCAGCCGTATTAAAGAAAGCGGACACTACAGATTCAATAGAATTACAATCTACACAAACTACAATTAATGGAGAGGCCCCATAATCCAGCGGGCTGGTTCTCTCGTGTAAGTCCCGGACCCCATTACTACGTGAAACATACGGCATAAAGACCACAACGAGCGGGCCACCGCTACACTGACCTTCAGTGTATGTTGATGCAAGCAATCGCCTGTATGACTCCCCACGTGTGATCACCGACTTTGAGCTGCTTTCTGCGCATTTGGTGGACGAGGCAGACGAGGCGGTGGGACGTGTACCGCTCGCTGGAGGTGTTCTCACCTCGCGGGGGGGCTCGCTTGGAAGGGCGACGATGTCTGGCCCTGCGCAGTCGCCTGCTCAGTCTTCACATGGGAGTGATGTGGCTTCACATGTCTGTGAATGCCGCTTTACCTTCAGGCATTATGATAGAAAATGCAAACCGAATAAACCTGGAGGAAGCGGCGCTCCCTCAAATCAGTGGCCCTGGCAAAAACAGCAAAGCTACTGAGTACTTAAGCACTCTAAGAACAAACACAGTGCTAGAGGCTAGTGCAATAGCGAACAAACGGATGTATATGGACCCTTCCAAGTCAAATGATACTCCACCAAAAAAGCTTGCAAAATATGACAAAAGCATTGTTTCTTTAATTCAAGACGAAGCTCACCCCGTTGTAACAAGTACTGAGATTCCCAGTATACATGTATCGCCACAAGTGAAAACTTTACCAGCAGTCGAGCTAGTTGCTCGAGAAGCACGAATCACGGAGAGACTAAAAGCGGACTTCCTAATAATGCGAGAACGACTAGAAGAGAGCTTTACTCAAAAACACAGAAAAGCTAGCAAATTGAGTAAATAAGACAGAAAAGTGATACAAGAAACTAAGGCTCCAAAAGCTAGCACACCTCATAGAAGTATAGATAAAAGGAACAAACGCGCAAGCACTCAAGTGAATGAAATCCCTAATATGAGCACACAAACCATCAATGTTTCATCTGCTCAAGACACTGAGGTAGATTGCGAGATAAAAAATAAGGCACATTTATCCACAGCGGCAGGAATTCAAATTCATAACAATGTTCTAGCCGCTACCTCAATTGCCATGCCTCCGTTTATGAAGCTATACGAGTCTATTCATGACTCACTAACGGACCATACATCGATGCTCTCAAAGTTAAACACCAAATTTACTGCAATGGAAACGTTATCTCAAAACATCATGCAAAGGCTCGAATACGAGGCCGACACTTCCAAAAGCTGGCAAAGATGTCTAAGTGACATTGTCAGACAAGAGACACAAGAGAAAACCAACTTAATGGAGGCGGTTATCGACTGTACAAAATGGATGCGGCATAATACGAGAACTATGCCTGATTCTTTCCCTATGTCATTACCCAGACCATTACAAACAAATGCAGCGACCAATTTAATAAATTTGTCACAAAGGTCAAAGGATACATGTAATAAATGTAATACCCTGAAATTAAACGACACAGTACCAGCAGATAGCGTAACCCCTGCCATTGCACTACCACTAAAGGAAGCTGATCCAAAACAAATAACCAATGAGACGGGCAACAACGACAGCAGTGCGTGTGTTCTATCGGCAGAGGAAAACAATGCGCAAGTGGGCGAGAAAGCTACAAGCACCATTTCCTGTGTCCCACAACTTATAAACACACCATCTGCTCAATTACCACATGATCCAACCGTGAGAAATTTGACCAAAAAACTATTGTTTGGAATATTTCAAGGGCTAGCTAAGACGATAAAAGCTCCAGATCATCTCAGCATACCTCTAAAAGCATCATCAAAAGCAAAGCCCGTGCCTGGAAAGAGTGGGCCAAAGGCCAAGCGATCGCGACCGAATGAAGCAAAAAAGTTTATAAGGAACATCTCAACCCCGCCTCCGCAAAGTATTTTAAAAAAAATGGCCATATACAGATCTACTTCAAATGCTCACTCGAACGAATCTCAAACGGCCTCGGTCGCTGGTCAATGTCTCAAAAGAACGAGAAACAAGTCTTTTGAAGAGTGCGAAGAAGAGGCAGAATCCTCAACAGATCTATGTGACCTCTCGACGTATTCCGTAGAAGAAGGCGATGAAGATTCAATAAAGGAAAATGAGGGATCCGACGTACTTGCAAATACCCTACACAAATCTGTAGAGGTAAAATCTGTGAATCCAATGAGAAAGATAATCCCACGATACGACGCAATAAACATCGGACAGGCAAGAACTAGAATTAACAGGAACGTCATGAGTCAAGAACAAACAGCACCTATTAAAAGTAAAACGTTGCATCTTAACCTAAACCTGCTCAAAAGTCTAGAGCCTCACGACACAATAAAGTCACTTCAAATGATAGCGATATATCGCTTCATAATACAACTTGGAAAATTCAAATTGAGAACATTTTGAATGAAAAAAATGAGGTGAACCTAAATCGCAGTAACATCATTAAGCTCCTTCACAGCATTCCGTCATTGCGTACGACTGAATCTGACGACATTGCTGTTGTTGAATATATATCTGAGGAGCGCTTAGAGTGGGTTATTCTGCATTTCAAGTCAAAACTCATTGCCAAACAAGTGTTGGAAGCAAAAGATGACTTGATGTTCTTTGGCTTTGATGTCCTGCTGTTAGAAGACACTGCAAGCATCTCAAATGACTCCAAAATGAGCCAGAGTGACCCTCAGAACATAGAATCGAAATTACTTGCCTTACGAGCGCAGCTAAGAGCTAATACTGAAACTGCCCAAATAGGCCTGACCAAATCACGATGGACATCTAAAGTGCATAATAAAGATGTGCATTAGGATACGACCAGTGGGAGGAGATCCATCCACTGTCTGGCCTCTTGGAATACTAGAGGCTTTGCACACTTATTGGAAGAAAAATGGATAAAACTAGATCAATGCTCGATAATATGTTTACAAGAAACATGGATGCGGGAAAAACCAGCCAGCGATGGATATACCATCCTGCTTATCCCGGCAGGAAAAAACATGTTTGGTCGTCCATTTGCAGGTTTAATCACGATGATCAAAAATAATCTAAAATGGTCTATCTTAAAAACCGTGAATATGAATCTATTCACCCAGGCTACAACAGTTGAACTCCCAAAGAATAATTACGAGGATGTGCGGCATTTACTGATAATAAATGTCTACTGGAATCCAGTGATGATTCAGCAAAATGACCTGATAACATCGGTCACAGCAGCAATTGATGACTGTCTAATCACATTAACTGATCCAGCTATCATTGTCTGTGGAGATTTGAATTATTCGTGATTTAATGAGCACACCCGCTCACTTGCAAACAGCAGGACGACAGGTACTGATGCAAGTAATAGAGGGGAGCGATGGTCTAAGGAATTGAAAGCAAGAGAGTGCTCTATGTTGAATGGATGTACCCAGGGTGACATTCCGGCTTCAGCTACGTGGCATCGTGGTACCAGTTCTAAGACCCTAGATTATATCTGTGTGTCTAAAAATTTAAAGGAAAACATTTCAAATCCGACAATCGCTAAAACCACAAAAACGATCATGATGCCCTTTTAATGGTCTGGAGCGAGAATGAAAATTTGAGTGTTGATGCTTCTTATAAAGACTCAATAACAGCAAATAATGCTGGCACGAGACTGAGAATCAACGCAAATCAATTGAGCATATTTATTGAAAAATATACATCAGCCCCTACGTTAAAAGAAACAGTAAACTATAGCGTGCTGATGTTACAGTTCAGAGCCAGGACTACAAACTATAAGACTCAACAAAAATCGAATCGACATCCCTTTAGCATAACCTTAGCCAAAGAAAAAAAGTTATTGCGAAAGGACTTATCAGCCTTAAAAAGGAGCAAAAACAAAAGCTGCTTGGTGCTAATGAAAAAAAGGCGACAATAGTATAGAAATTGGCTCAAAGTGTTCAACACCACTAGAAATCAAGAACAAGGAGAAAAAATGTTACAGCTCATAATACGCAAAGATACAAGGGCGTTGTGGGAAATTATCAATACAGGCAAAATAAAAGCCGCTTACGTGATGGCTAACGGTGTAAATGATGAGAGTTGGGTTTCTTATTATTCTAAAGCCTTTGATATAAAAAACAGCCTAAATTGCATGCTGGATCACAAAGAAAATTCAAGCTGGAATGTAGTGGAAACACAAGGTAACATCGAACAGGCAATCCAGAAACCAAATAATAGCAGAGTGGCAGGACCCGATGGTATTTCAAATGTAATGTTAAAAACAAACACTCAATCATGGGCAAAGCTCATCGCCACACTATTCGAGAGGATTGCAGAAAGTAAAACCTTACCAGAGTCCTGGAGAACAGCTATAATTGTGCCCATTTTTAAAAGAGGTGATCGAAACGATCCAGCAAACTATCGCCCAATAACGCTTCTCGACACCATTGGAAAAGTGTTTGCAGCATTCCTACAAAAGAAATTGGCTAATTGGGCCGAACAGGCCAAAGTGAGTGACAACAGACAAACAGGCTTCACGAAAGGAGTGGGGGTGGAGCTAAATTTAACTATGTTAAACATTGCCAAATTGGAAGCCATGAAGAATAATAATAACCTGTTTCTCGCATTCATAGACATAAAACAGGCCTTTGACACGATCAACCGCTAGAAACTATGGAAAAACTCATATCATGGGACTGTCCATCAGAGCTAATTCATCCTATCATGGCACGCCACTCCAATACATCTTGTCGTGTAAGACTGAATGCAAAAGGCGACCTCCCCAACTTAATACACACCAAGAGAGGAGTCAAACAAGGATGCCCGTTAGCTGCACTTCTGTTTAAGCTCTTCACAGCGGATTTCCCTGAAGCCCTTTCTCAACCAAGGACTTTTCCGCCAAAGATAAATAACACCCATGTTTCTTGGGTAATATACGCCGATGACATTGTCTTGTTAGACACCACACAAATTGGGTTGCAACAGTCACTTGATGCCTTTCAAGGCTACTATGATATCAATGATTTAATCATTAACACCAAAAAATTAAAAATTATGGCAATCGATAAAGGCCTGAGAACCCGTAAAAAAAACATTTGCTTGGTACCTAAATCAGGAAAAACTTGTAGTAATCAATTACTTTTGTTACTTGGGTGTCCAATTCAATGTCTCATTACGAGAACGGCAATGGATTGAAGATCTAAACACCAGAATTTCCATGTTTGCTCTACAAGGTCTCAAATTTCATGTCGTCTACGGCAAATTCACCTTAAAACCGATACTGGAATTCTACTTGCAAAAAGTCGTCCCGGCTATCACATTTGGGAGTGAAACAGGATGGAATTTGCCAGTCGACCTGTGGAGTAAACTAGAGGGAAAATTCTGGCGAAAAACCCTAAATTTACCAAAGAGCTTACCCGTATCAATGATACGATATGAACTGGGCATAGACTCACTATATGGCACAGTTCTGTGGAAGTCAATTGCAATGTGGCGTAAAATGAGGAGCTTACAACCAGTGGCCCCATATGAAATTCTACAAAGAGGACCGCACGTCTCTACGTCCGATCTAATATATAAGTGGGAACAAAAACTGCTCACAGTGATGAAAGATGCAGAATTGACAGAGGATCTCGTACTAAATATGCTGCAAAAGGCTAAAATAATGCTGCGATGCTGGAACTGGATACAAAATGATGACAAGCGAAAGACAATAAAATCCATACAAGATCTTGGAACTTCGACACACGGGCTGGTTGAGACCCCAAAATATCTCTTTAAATTTACCTCTCGATATCACAGAAACCAATTCATGCGGCTGTGCTTTAATCTTTACAAGACGAAAGCCATATTGTTTTTGAAACATGATCCTGAAACAGCCGATAACCAATGCAGATATTGTAATGATGCAGTCGAATCTGCGAAACATTTAATAGTAGAGTGTATAGCTGTTTTGACACAAAGATCGTTGCATTTCGCAATGTTTGCTCCCAGGAATAATAATATGGAAGATTGGTGGAGCTATTTAATGTCAGGAACAAACACAAGGATGACTTGTGCAGTAATTAATTTTATGGACATGGTTTTACCCGCATGAAGAGGATGAGCATACAGTTTTGATCTAAATAAAATGGCCCTTGGATAGGCTTAATTTCTGTTTAGATCATGGAATGTGAAGTCTAGACGTGCTGTGAAATGTAATAAAAAAAGTTTGTATTTTTCTTAAAGTCAAACTAGCAAATATTACAATAAAAAAAAATAGTTCTCTAAAGCCTACCATCCACAGACAAATGGACTGGTAGAAAGGTTTAATCGTACTATGAAGAGCATGATAGGTGCTTTAGAGGAACTCCTTAAGAAAAAGTGGGACCTTCTACTGCCATGCCTTCTCTTTGCATATAAAGAGGTCCCTCAGGAGGGAGTTGTATACAGTCCCTTTGAACTTCTCTATGGCCATCCAGCCAGAGGTCCATTGGCCCTGATCAAGGAGGGGTTGTAGAGTGTTCCTTCCCCCAAGCTAGTCAGAGTGACTGACTATGTGATAGGTCTCCGGAGGAGAATGTCACACATGATGACAGAAGGAAGTGATAACTTGAAAGCAGGTCAGGCTCTGGTCAAACATTGGCATGACCAGAAGGCCAACATGGTTGAGTTCGCTCAAGAGAAGCTTGCACTAGTTATGGTCCCCACAAGGCAGAGGGCCTTTCAGGACAAATGGATAGGACCCTTCAAGGTTGTGGGCAAACTTGGAGAGGTGAACTATTTGGTGGACTTAGGCAGACCTAAGGAGGCTCCCAGAGTCTTTCACACCAACCGTTTAAAGGCTTATGTCTCGAGACCAGAAGTGGGAGCTCTGCTTCTAGCTTCAGCTCAAGAGGAAGAGGAGAGTGAACATCTACCTGACCTCCTCAGAGGCCAACCTTTAGATGAACACATAGAAGGAGTTAATCTCTCTTCTCAGCTGACTTCTGAACAACAGGAGGAGTGCAAAGTTATGTTGAATCAGTTTGCCTCCCTATTTTCACTATCACCAGGCTTGATCCCTTGGAGCCAGCATGATATCCTCACTGCTGACTGCTTACCTTTCAAAAGCAGGGGGTACAGAATGTCAAAACATGTGAGATCCCACATCAAGGTAGAGGTCAACAAGATGCTTGATCTCGGGGTTATAGAGCCCTCTACAAGTCCATGGTCTAGTCCAGTTGTTCTTGTACCAAAGGCAGGATCCAACGAGTTGAGATTCTGTGTGGACTATAGAGCTCTAAATGCAGTCACTAAAACTGATTGCCCACACTTTGCCAAGGACAGATGAACTGGTGGATAGACTTGGTTCAGCCAAGTACCTCAGTACATTTGACCCAACCTCAGGCTATTGGCAAATAGCACTGACAGACCATGCCAAGGAGAAAACTGCATTTTATACGCCAGCAGGCCTCTACCAGTTTAAGGTAATGCCTTTTGGACTAAAGAATGCACCTGCCACATTCCAAAGGATGGTTAATCAAGTTCTGAATGGGATGGAGGACTTCTGCATGGCATACTTTGATGACATTGCAGTGTTCAGCCCTACATGTAAACAACATATTGATCACCTGGGATATGTTTTTCAGGCTCTTGAGCAGGCCCATCTGACAATAAAGGCAAGCAAATGTCAAATTGGACAGAGTAAAGTGGTCTACCTTGGTCATGAGGTAGGAGGAGGTGAGATAAGGCCATTGCCCAGCAAATTACAAGCTGTGCAAAACTGGGCCACCCCTACTACTCAAACCCAAGTGAGAGCTTTCCTAGGCCTCACTGGGTACTACAGGAATTTCATAGAGAACTATGGGACCAAAGCTTCTCCCTTGAATGTGATCTCCACTCCAAAAGTTTTCTAAAAAGGTTAGATGGAATGAGGAGTGCACTCAAGCCTTTGAAAGCCTGAAGAAAGCCCTTTGTCAAGCTCCAGTCCTAAGAGCTCCTGATTAACACCAACCCTTCATTGTTCAGACAGATGCCTTCAATATAGGTATAGGTGCATTCCTTATTCAACTGGATGAGAAAGGTAGGGAGCACCCTATTTGCTTCATCAGTAGGAAACTGAAGGAACCAGAAACAAGGTGGGCAACCATAGAGCGTGAATGCTTTGCCATTGTGTGGAGTTTGAAGAAGTTCAGACCATACTTGTATGGATCTAACTTTGTGATTCAAACTGACCACCAGCCCTTGAGATGGTTAATGCAAATGAAAGGGGAAAACCCAAAACTTCTGAGATGGTCAATCTGCCTGCAAGGGTTTGATTTTACCATTGAGCACTGAGCAAGATGTCACCACCAAAATGCTGATGGTCTCTCTAGGATGTTTTTAACTGACTAGAGGTAGAGATTCATCCAGGAGTGGATTAAATCCTCCTTTCCCTTAGTCTGGGGGTGGGGGAGGGGATTGTTAGGGAGAATTCAAATAAATGGCTGATTTCCCTTACCTAAAGAGTCCCCCAGCAGCTTTGCAGGATTTCTAGGATTTATTTCTTTCACCTGGTAGGAGTGCAAGCCTTTTTTTTCCCACTCTTAAATGTGTTTTGCTGTGTGTATTTTTACTGTTTGTGTGATCTTGGGCACTGGAGCCTCACCTACTCCATATGCACCACTTTTTGTGTGTGTTACACAGCACCCTCAGTGCAGTGACACAGGGTTGTCTTTGAGACTTCCCACTGACTCCATTTTTTTCTGGGCTGACTCCTGTCCCCCAGAAACATGTAAAGTTGCCATTAACGTTATATAGTCAATTTAAACCACAGACCCAGTACACCCCATTTTACATGAAGTATTGAAAAGGGCTAACTCTTATCCCTTTTTGTCTATGCCTCTTCGAGCCTTGTTTCACTCCCTTAACACTAAGACTTGGCTGGTGGCAGTAGTATGTACCCTATCTTTCCTACGGCGATTATATTATATATACGTGTTCCAGGCTATTATAGTAGCCTCGAACATAAACCCGCTTGACCAAATACATTTTATTTTGGTTCCTGCTGGGTTTATTCGCCATTTCTTTTTGTAAAAGTCTTTCTCGTGTGTTACTCTGCGTGACAAACCGGGGATGGCTCCTTTGTTCGCTGTCTTTTCGCGGGCTTCTGCACAGAAGCCCTCCTTAAGGCACCTGATAGTCTAGAGGGGCAGGATGTGAGGGAGGGATCTTCGGACCCCTGCCATGGGTTGCCTTAGCAACCCAAGTCGCACTCTTCTCTGATTGGCTAAGGGGATTAGTCTTGCCAGGCCAGTCACCCTGCTGTGTGATTGACAGTCAGGCTGTGTGAATGGGGGAAAACTGCATAAAAAGAAGGTCTCTGGGACTGGAAGAGCAGAGTCGCCACTGGAACGAAAGAACCAATGAGGAACTGGAAGAAGAGGACCCCTACCACGATTGAACCACCCGGAGAAGCCCTGCTGCAGGTCTGAATCTCCAAGTCCGACGACAGAGAAGATCCTCCAGGAAACTTCTTTCCTTGAGCTGGTGGGACCAACCAGCTCGCCCAAACTGCAAGCCAGGACCCATCCTCTGGTCGAATTCGCTGTACAGAGCTGCAGTGGGCTGGATAGCCAGGAAGGTCGGACCCTGCTTGGGTTTTAAGGAGCGCACCTTTTATTCGTTGATTTGCTCTGCTGCTGGTTTCTTCCCTGGGTAGTGCAGGACCCTCCAGCCTTCCTACTTCGTGTCAGTCTGACAGTCGTTTCAGGAACCGTGAGCCTGCAGGAACCACCAGGAACATCCGCCTCAGCTACAGCTCCCTCTCTGTTTTAAGGTACTGTGCAAATTTGGTTGTCCGTTTCAGTCAGCCGTGGTGAAAGTGTTTGAAATCTTTCTTACCAACCAACCTCGTCTGGAATCTGTGCCACGAACTTTACCGCAAACTACATTGAACCTATTATCTTGAGCAAAAGACTTTTGAACCGTTGACTTTGGTCCTATGCCTTTTCTATCTGATTTTAACCTTGTAGTCTCTCTTGTTATACTGCTCTGATTACTTACCTGTTGGTGTTGCATACATTCCAATAACTTTGTCTTTCCCTCCCTTTTAAATTGCTGGAGTGCCATTTTGCTCCCACTTCATTTGTGACCTTAACTTGTCTGGAATTTAAGGGAAGTGGTGTGGTATATTGGTGATTGTGATTTCTGACTTGCTTAGACTAGTGAAATGTTAAACAACTGTTGAGTAAATAAATATGTATTCTTTTACTTAGAAACCTTCAGTCAGTGTTTGCCTGAACCATAGTAATTGCTGTCCCTTTGTGTAACTCCTTGTACTGCTCACTTACTCTTGAGATAAGTCTGGCTGCTCCGCTACTGCTACCACTATAACTGCGTAGTACAGGCTTGTACCAAAGGTGAAATTGTACTGTCACTTGTAGTCTTAATTTTGTGTAGTGCTCCCAAAAGGTACTGCATATAATTCTGCCTAACAGAGGTCCACTATTGTGCATATGGTGTCCCTATCCAGGCGGTACAGGGTGTGGATCTGTGCAGGGGTTAGGTCAAATGGACTGGTCCTTAGGCGAGGGATTGGTGGCTGCCTTCGGGGTACAACTGCCTGCACTGGTGGCATGTGCTGGCCCTGTCTGACCCTCCTTTTCCTCCTCTGCATTCCCTGGTTCAATGCCTGCTGTAGTAGTAGCAGTGCAGGCATGTCCTCCAGTCACAGTATTGCAACTGCTAATGGTAGCATTTTGGGTTTGGAAGGGGTGTGGTATGTGGGTGTGCTCTTTTTGAGCTGTGCTAAACTCGATTACCTCCATCTGTGCTGATTGTGTGCACCTGTGGCAGGTTGCAACACAGCAGATTGCTGTTAACGGCTGCCCCGCGATGCCGGTGTTGACAGCATCATGGTAACCGTTCTTACCGGCATCTTGATGCCGGTAAGTGCATGTCCGTGAACCTTGTAATGTGCACTTCCTTGCGGCATGCCAGTGTTACTGGAACGGCTGCCGCGTGCCCGCGATCATTGCAGGAAGATGCTACCCAGTCACAACGGGTCCCTGCAGATGCCGGTAACATCGGCATCGCGGGTCGTAATGCACCGGTCCGGTAGACGATGCTGGTATTCCCGTACCGGTATCATTATTACCGGACGGCCAACTTTGTAATGAGGCCCATTGTGATAGATAGGTGTAGATTCAACTGGTGATATCCAGCACTGAGATCAATTTTCGAGAAGAACTGGGACCCTGTAAGGTCTGTCACAATTTCGTCCAGCGTGAGTGTAATGTGCCGTTCTCTTCTGATGTCTGCATTAGGGAGCCACATGTCAATGCAGATTCATACTTTCCCAGGTTGTTTTGGTTTCTTAGTGACAACCATGTGGGCCACCCATGGTGTAGGGTCCGATACTGGTTATTTCTGCCTTCCCCAGTTCATGTAACTCCTTAGCACCTGGATCTCAAATGTGGAATGGTGTCCTTCTGTGCCGCACCACTCTGGGTTGCACTGTGGGGTCAATGTGTAACTTGATAAATTTACCTTTCTGGCAGCCTATGCCCTGTAGAAGCCCGGGATGTTTTGTGAGTAAGTTGCTGATGTCTGTGGAGTAGGACACATCGCAGATGAATTTGATTAGTCCCAATTCTTCTGCTGACTCCCAGCTAAGAAGGCAATCAATGCCTGCATTCACAACATATACTGTAGATCTGATTACTTTCTCTCCTCTGCTCAGCATCGTGCAGAATTGTCCCACAACAGGTAACAGTGTCTTGCACCCATATGCGAACAATAAAGTGTCTGTGCGTTTGAGTTCCTGCTGCGATTGCATCTGCTTAAATATCTCGACTGGCATCACATTTACGGAATCATCGGTATCGATCGTCATTACGGTTTCCAGACCTTGAATTTGTATGAGGCACTTTGGTCTCCTCTTTTCCTTGGATGTGTTGCCGCTGTGTTCTAAAGCTGAAACAAGGTGAATCTTGCCTTTCTTCTTCGTGCGTCCTGTCACAACTGCTGTCGCTACTCTGTCGTGTTCATCCCCGGATTCATCCGTGGTGGAGTCTGCTTGTTTTTTTTCTGGGGTATGTTTTCGGTGGTTGATGTTGAGCTGTTTGAGATTGAGCATGTTGCAGTGGTTTTGATGACCAACAAACACGTGCGTAGTGATCACAGCATCTGCATGCACCTGCACGTGGTACCCTTGGCAGGGCCGTTTCTCTTTCCATGTCATGCACCTCGACACCACCCACATTCGGTAGGTCCAGGTATCCTTGGTTGCCATTGAGGGTTTGTGTAGGATTCATTGATCTCAACTCTGGCAGCTGGGCGATTCGTAATCTGTGCCACTGTAATTGGTGGGGCAAGTTGCAGCTTCTGCAATGTGGAGCCCATCTGTGCTGCTCTGGCGTGCGACAACTCCCGCTAGCGTCCATATTCTCGTATTCTAGGTAGGGAAATGCCCTTCTGACTCAGTACTATTCGATGCAGTTTTTCAGAGTTCATGCCATTTATGATTTGGCACCTGTTTTCCTTTTCTATGTCGTTGAATTTACAGGACAGTGCCAGTCGTCGCCTGAGCCTAGTGTGGTAGGCATCGATGGTTTCCTCCTCTGTCTGCACCGTGGTGCAAAAGGTGAATGTCTCATAGTCCGCGTTTGGTTGTGGCATAAAATGCGCTGTGAGCACGGCTTTAATCGACTGGTATGTGCCAGTGAAATCCCTCACAGCCAGGGAGTTGAAAATGTGCAACACATCATCTCCGACATGCAGTAGTAGATGAGACCTCGTCTTCCTCTGTGTCGTTATATCCTTACATTCCATTGCCATTTCAAATTTCTGTACCAAAATCATCCATCTTGGTCCTACTGATGAAAGGACTGTATATGGATCTGACTGCCCCAGTGCTGCTGTGGTGCTGCCATGATTGTGTGGTGTTGAGGCAGGTGAGGTCAGTGACGCTGCCATCTGGGTGTTGAGAAGCCTGTGGCCATGTTTTCTTTTGTATTACTATGATGGTATGGTGTCACTCTGCGCTAGATGGGGCCACTCCCTCTCACCTGGTAGGTAGCTGTGGTAGTGCTGTATGGCAGGGGTGAGTTCCAGTCTTGGATGATGTTTTTCAGCTTGATTGTGGTGGTTTTCAGGGTTTAAAACAGCTTGATGCACTTGCATGCGTGTGTTCCTGCCATTAGAAAGTTGCTCGATGCATCGTGTTTTCCAAAAATTTGCATATTTTTCTCACACAGAGAAAATAGTGCTTGCGTGTGGTTCATGTCGCGCCTTGTTGCCAGTATTGTATTCTACTGCAGGGGCCCCTTGCAGTGTGTGTGATGGTGTTGCGCCATTGCTGGAAGCCCTGGGCCTGGTCACGCAGCGTTAATGAGTCACGTCACTCCAGTTTTGCTTTCACTCCCTAACTGCTAGGTTTCCGGCTCTTTAGGTCTTCAATCGTGCGTCATGTCCTGCTGTGCGCGGTGACATGACGCGTACATAACGGCAACCACAGGGAAATCAAACGCTACCTTCCCAGAGTGACGGATCCATTCAAGGCTTCAGGTGCCCACGCCATGCAGAGAGAATGCGTGAACAGTATTACAGGCATCTATTTAGGAGATCTACATCTTCAGCAGGTGACTGCTTCTTTCTAAAGGACTCTAGCTTTGACCTCACTGTTGCATGTCACCCCTCCTGAGGAACATGGTACCTCCCAAGGATCTCTGTATGGTCACATGGTGGAAACCATGTGACCAAGTTAATAAGAAGAACCAGCCACTTCCGGCTCACCAGTCCACCCAGAGCTGACCCTGTGTCTTTGTGCACCATGCTGGTGCAGCGCAGCGTGCCTAGGGCCCGCCACGTGGCCTGGCATGAAGACAGTGCCCCTGCTGGGCAACACCACCTATGGTGATTGTTTACTGCCGTGTGACCACAGCAACTGCGGCGCCCCAGCCTGGGTGCCCCCAGGACCGGGGCTGATGGGTCTGCAGTTCCAGTGCCCCGGATCTGAGGAGGCCGCAGGGTGCCCCTTGCGGTCCACCTGATGCTTAATGTAACATCCGGTGATCCGGTTGCTGGAGGGTGCTCCCTCTGGTCCACCCCTGCATGGATGCAGAGTGGGTATGGGGTCTGGTGATCCAGGCTCCCACAACACAAACCAATCATAGGAGTAGGATTGGGTGTACTATTTGGAGGGCCGTAGTGTGACATTAGAGACCTTAGCTCCAGATTCAGCAAGACTGGTAGACACACGGTGAACTACAAAAGAGCGCGATTGCAGATCAGCAAAAAAGAGAAATTAGAAAGCAAAGCTACTAGTTTAGTAAAATAGTTGTTAGTGAACAGTGATCAGCTGTAGGGATGGTTAGTGATAAAGCTGCATAAGAAAACCTCAGAAAGATCTCAACGTTATTCTATTGCATTACATAACTTTATTTCGGCATTGGAGGCATACAAGTTTACAAACAAGACATCAAATAATATATTACCTTTCCCAGATACTCAATCAGATCAGAAACAGCTTTACATTAGAAATGTTCTGGAAATCCCTCAATAATGACTCATAAATGACTGAGTTCATACCAAAGCAACTTGAAATAGGGCCCAATAAAAGCTTGGTGGATCGTAAACCTTAAAGATCTGGACTTGGGGGCCTCACTCGAGGGCCTGTTCCCCAACGGGACAAGATTTGCTCCCGAGAGCGTGGTCCATTGTGGCCCATTTTCACAGGCCTGGTGACTGAGTTCTATTAGAGAGTTTAACCGGGGTTGGCAACTCGTATTAAAGTTCAATAGGCTACTGCTAAACCATGATCTCTGAAATACATTCTCATAAAGTCATGAACATGAGTTCCTGTCCATGGATCCTGCCACATCGGGTCATGTTCTGCTGTGTAATGAATAAACCGCCCCTCGCTACCCGGATCCAGGCGAGTGTCACTGGGCTTGTGGTAGTCCGAGGCCAGCCTAGGGACTTTATGCAGGTAAAGGGACCCCGCAGCCCATGGTGCCATGGGCCTTCTCCGCTATTAGCAGTTGGCATGCGTAGGGCACGGCCCAGCCCGATTCCAGATATAGTGGCTGCCCCAGGTACCCTGACTGCCTCAGGGCCCAGACGGTGCATCAACAGGGGGGCAGAATAGTAGGTATTCACACTGGGGAAGTGGTTCATTAAATCTGTCTTGGGCAGTTCCTCATCGCCCGCTGGTGTAATTATGGGAAGAAAACTTATTTCAGGATCATTGGTGAGACCACTGTCACCCGGGTTAACACTAATATTGTTTGGACCTATTTCAAGCACAGATGAAACTTCCACTATTTTGTCTGGGTCCCTTCACTCACACCCCTCGCCAATCACTTGCCCTCCCCCTTACACATGCCCCTACCAACCAGTTTCATCAAATGGGTGACTACTTTTTGGAGAATTGAAATTTTAACCAGCACAGTACTGCATTGTGGGAGGAATCCGAGGGCGTCCTCACTTCTTTCCCCAATAAATCCTCCTCCCATGTGGCCAGGGAAATGCCATCGCTATCGCATCCTGATTCTGGGGGTGTATATGCGAGGGAGGATCACCTGGGTGGAGGAGACTTGAGGAGTGGTAATGAGGCACCCATTTCCCTTTTCTAGTGAGTCCAATATCCCCCAGGCCTTTTTGTAGGTAATTACCAGTCCCTTCCCTATCTTTCCAGTAATCGTATACCAGTGAACACCAGTCAGGTACTGGGATGAGGAAGAGACAAACCAGAACTATACATCCTCTCTCTATTGTCTCTTACAGACACCACTGTGGTAGTGGGACGAGGACGAGGGATACTGAGTACCATGATCATTTTGTAATAAACGAAAATTGCCTGCATCTGAAGCTAAGGGGACGGTATAGATGGCCCACTCGGTGAGCCCAATAGAATTGACGGTGAAACTCTTGCTGGAGACACTGGAGATAAAGTTAGAGAGACCCGAAGCGTCAACGAGCTGCAGAGTTGTTGCAGCGGAAGCTGAGTGTGGCAGGAGCAGTCGAGAGGTCTCTGGTAGCAGAGCTGGTCTGCATACCTCCCGGAGTCAGAGAGACTCCCTCTCTGTACGGCCAAGGCCGCAGAGACACTGGAGAAGAGGCACACCGAGCCGGGAGCAGCGAGAGCTAGAGCTAGCCTGCCGACATGAGAAGAGCACCTGAAGACAACATACCTGGTCAGTCAAAGAAGCCTGAGTGACTCTGGAACGTTAAGGTGTAGACTGCGTCGTTGCTGCAGGTCGGGTTGCTCGCGAGATACTGTTTGGGCGATATGAATGCCGATCAGAGTTTGAAAGCAGACAAGTTACTGAATACTTTTGATAATCTTGATGAAACAAAACTGCTAAACAAACCGAGTGAAAGGGTTTGTGAATACCGAACTGTGAAAGAGATGAAAAGAAGGCTAACCTGGAACCGAGCAAAATCCCAGCGTGAATTAAATAAAGGTGTGAGTTTAAACAACCTTTTGCCAGGCCAAGAGAGGGCCAGAGAAAACTGTTTGTATCTATAAAGTGACTGATTTGAATGAAAAGAGCCTTTTGGAGTTTGATCTGATTGAAAGCAGCTTTGTACAATTCCCTGATAAAAAGGAACCGTGTAATCTCAGAGAACAAGTATTGGCAAGCGTTGTAAGAACACAAAGGACTGTGTAATCTGAGAGACCCAGCATTGGCAAGCGCTGTAAGAACACAAAGAACTGTGTAATCTGAGAGAATCAGCATTGGCAAGTGCCGTAAAAACACAAAGAACTGTGTAATCTGAGAGAACCTTCATTGGCAAGCACCATAAAAACAAAAAGAACTGTGTAATCTGAGAGACCCAGCATTGGCGGGCACCATAAAAACACAAAGAACTGTGTAATCTGAGAGACCCAGCATTGGCAAGTGCCATAAAAACACAAAGAACTGTGTAATTTGAGAGAACCAGCATTGGCAAGCGCTGTAAAAATACAAAGGACTGTGTAATCTGAGAGACCCAGCATTGGCAAGTGCTGTACGAACACAAAGAACTGTGTGATCTGAGAGAACCAGCACTGGCAAGCGCTGTAAGAACACAAAGAACTGTGTAATCTGAGAGAATCAGCATTGGCAAATGCCGTAAAAACACAAAGAACTGTGTAATCTGAGTGAACCAGCATTGGCAAGCACCATAAAAACAAAAAGAACTGTGTAATCTGAGAGAACCAGCATTGGCAAGCGCCATAAAAACACAAAGAACTGTGTAATCTGAGAGAACCAACATTGGCAAGCGCTGTAAGAACACAAAGAACTGTGTAATCTGAGAGACCCAGCATTGGCGGGCACCATGAAAACACAAAGAACTGTGTAATCTGAGAGACCCAGCTTTGGCAAGTGCCATAAAAACACAAAGAACTGTGTAATCTGAGAGAACCAGCATTGGCAAGCGCTGTAAGAACACAAAGAACTGTGTAATCGGAGAGAACCAGCATTGGCAAGCGCCGTAAAAACACAAAGAACTCTGTAATCTGAGAGAACCAGCATTGGCAAGCGCCATAAAAACACAATGAACTGTGTAATCTGAGAGAACCAGCATTGGCAAGCGCTGTAAGAACACAAAGAACTGTGTAATCTGAGAGAACCAGCATTGGCGGGCACCATAAAAACACATAGAACTGTGTAATCTGAGAGACCCAGCATTGTGAAGTGCCATAAAAACACAAAGAACTGTGTAATCTGAGAGAACCAGCATTGGCAAGCACCATAAGAACACAAAGAACTTGTCAAGGATGGCACTCTATTAAGAGTGGCACTGGACACCCAGGAAGGAATTGGATGGTTGTGCCAAAGTAAAGTGGACAGAAAAGTTCACACACAGCTGAAAGAAAGGAGAGCGAAGAGTAAACAAGTGTAGTAAGGGAAAAGGTACAGAATGGATTCCCTCTTGGGGTGTATGCAGATATAGGAAAAGAGAATTCCACGAACTTTAGGAAAACACTAACCTTCTGCACAGTTTGCTATAACAGAGGCCCACACTGTTTGCTCATGGCTTGGAACAACAGCTATAAGTGTCTGTAACGTAGAAACTAGACAAGGGATAGGGCAGAGGTTGCCTGACGGAAACCAACAGACAAGCTCTGTACAAGGGGTTTACAAACAGTACAAGAGAAGACACTAACAGATAAATCCAGGGAAAAGGAAGTTGAATAGCAAACTAGCAGAAGGAAATGAAGGGAAAGCCGTATAACAGGATTGGATAGGGAGAAAGAACTGAAGGTTGAAAACAAGTAAGAAAGCAAGGGAGCAGCAGTCAGGAAACAGAGGAACTGTAATATCTGAAAGTAAATAATGAGGGTAACTGATGTGGATAACAGGGGACGATAGGGTACAAGGTGAAAGCTCAGAAAAGCAGGGACGCAATGGACCAGCCCAAAAGGAGCAGGGCTGTAGGGAAGGAAGCGCTGAGGGATAGGGCTTAGGGCAGCGGAGTGAAGCAGGCTGCACGGCAAGTAGCCCAGAAGGGCCGGGCAGCAAGGAGTGAGCCCAGAGGAGTAGGGCCGCTGACTGTAGGGTGCAGGAGGACTGTAGAATACTGCTAGACTGGAAGCCCAGCGGATGAAGACTGTAGATTGAAGGCAATGGAGTGAATCTGCTGTAAGGCAGGAGTCTGGGAGGCAAATGGCGGAAGGTAGCAGCGGAGCGTGATCGGCTGCAAGGCAGGAGCCTGGGAGGCAATGGCGGAAGGTAGCAGCGGAGCGTGATCAGCTGCAAGGCAGGAGCCTGGAAGGCAAGGGCGGAAGGTAGCAGCGGAGAGTGATCGGCTGCTTGGCTGAAGCTTGGAAGGCAATGGCGGAAGGTAGCAGCAGAGCTTGCTCAGCTGCAAGGCAGGAGCCTGGGAGGCAATGGCAGAAGGTAGCAGCGGAGCGTGATCAGCTGCAAGGCAGGAGCCTGGAAGGCAAGGGCGGAAGGTAGCAGCGGAGCTTGCTCGGCTGCTTGGCTGGAGCCTGGAAGGCGAGGGCGGAAGGTAGCAGCGGAGCGTGGTCGGCAGCAATGCAGAGGAACCGCTTACAAAGATATGTAGCTCGAAGCAAAAAGGTGCTGGAAGGACTCTTAATGCAAGAGACTGAGCCCCTGCAGGCAGCAGCTTTTATACTGCCCAGCCCAGCACAGAGGCAGGCTAATTGGTAGCACCTGGCTCAGCACACCTGCAGACAATCGGCCACCTCCCTCTCTGTTCCTGAGCTGGTGGAAGCAGAGCAAATCCCTAAGGCTTCTGGGGATTGTAGTTCCGAAGATGATGAATAGGAAGGGCCAGGAACAGATGGTTGCAGTCAAGTGCATTGTGGTCAGTGTAGTTTCGCAAATGGGAAATAAAGTCCAAGAAGTGAATATCAGTTGATCCAAGAGTTTTCCACAGATAAATGAATACAAATTTGCCCATCTTGATCGCCAATGTAGGCACCCATGGCCCCCTCCAGACCCCTCTCCAGGCTCCCTGAAGACCGACCTACAAGAGGAATGTCCGTCATACCGTGAAAGAATCTCACACCAAAAACTACGGCTGAAAGGTGAGAGTCTTGAAGGGAGGAGACATTACCAATGTTCTGAACCTTTGAGGTAGAAGTCAGCAAAGATAAAGTCTGAGGAGCACAAAACCCAACAGTGCGTTCAAGAACAGAGGAACTGTGAAGATCTGCTGCAGGCTCCATGGCAAATATTGCTTTGAAAGTAGTGGTCTTCCTTAGGGCTGGCAGCGGCACAGTACTGAGAGGTGGAACCAGAGATGCAGCTGAATTGGTTGCTCTGGGAAGGTTTTCCAAGGCGTCAGAAGCCGCAATGGCAAAGTCAAGATTTGCCGCAGAGACTTCAGGAGTCACAGCGGCGGGTTCTCCATGAGTTGCAGGAAGTTCAGAAGCCACAGCAGGAGGGAGATCATGAAAGGCAGTAGGTATGTCCGATGCTGTAGCAACTGAGAGTGTGGGTGACATAGAAGAACCAGCAGGTAGTGAAGCACCTGAGACTGAGAGAGTAGAGTCTGGTAGTTCTAGTCCTTCATAGGCACCAGCAGGAACTACCGGAGCTGTAGTCCTAAAAGAAAAATTGTTATCTGACTTAGCAACCGGTTTGGTCCGTGCAAGCCGAAAGGAAGGGGGTGCTTCTATTGCAGAAAGAGTGATGTGAGATGCTGCAACAGTAGCAAGTTTAGAAGGAGGAGCATCAGAGATTGGGTTAGCAGATACAGTAACAGGCAGTATGATAGATGTGGGGTCAGGATAGGATAGTTGTTCTGAAGGCTGTTCTTCAAAGTCTGGTGTGCTCAGATTTCTAATTGGCTCTGGGGTATTGACTGATGGAAAGGCTGTATTCCGGACAGGTTCGGGGTATTGTTCAGAATTAGAATCGTGGTCTGGTGTACAACAACATGAGTTTCTGTGGCTGGAAGGTGAAAGAGCTGTGTCAGACTTTAGAAGGGATGTATATGCTAAATTTAGGTCTTCCATCTGCTTGGTATAAATCTGTATCCTTTTCTGCGTGGCAATTTCAGGCCTTATCATATCGATCTTTAAAGACAGAATATCGGGTGTAGGACATAGTGTCAGAAGGTCCGTAATCTTGTGTTCCTTCATTGAATTTTTACTATGTAAATAAACAAATTCATTATAGAGATCTTCGGTCTGTCTTCTAAGGCGTAGGAGTTGTTCTTGAAGCAGATATGTGCCATTAGCCTGATCTAAAGCTTCAGAATCTGGTCTAACATCAAATTCGGTTGTAGCAATAGGTAGACTGACCTTAAGGTTATTGTGGTTGGTAGATACTGGGGAAGTATTAAGACAATGGATGGTCAGTATTGGTCTTTTGTACCCAGGACTAGGTGGACTAACCTCAGGATACATAATGCTGTGTCCTGTCAAATGAGGGTTTCCAGTAGACTGGGGAGCTTGCCAAGCAGGTCTTGAACATATCACTCTAACAACAGCGTACTCCGGTTTAGGGACTCCCACAATGAGTGCTATATCCTTGGCTGTAGCAGTCTTAGAAGAAATGTCAGAAGACGCAGGAGTGTCTTTCACTGTTTGGGCCTAACAAGATCTGTATGAATTCATTATCTTGCTGTAGCTCTTCAACTGATAAGGACTGCGGGTCATAGTCGCAAATGTCATAATAATTATACATGGAAGAAGGGTCAGCTAGCCAGTGAGTGTAGTACCGTGCTTGTAACTCTCTGTTAATTAAGACGAGACTGTCTTTTAGACTAATGTTCTTGTTTGCTGACTTTAGGGAACCTATGGATTTTTGCAAAAGTTTCTTAACCTGAAAGGAAAGCATCTTTGGTCTGTGTGTGCCTTTCCTGCCTATAGAACAAGGAATCTTTTGCTCTTGCATTCTGTCAAGGATGGTACTCTATTAAGAGTGGCACTGGACACCCAGGAAGGAATTGGATGGTTGTGCCAAAGTAAAGTGGACAGAAATGTTCACACACAGCTGAAAGAAAAGAGAGCGAAGAGTAGACAAGTGTAGTAAAGGAAAAGGTACAGGATAGATTCCCTCTTGGGGTGTATGCAGATATAGGAAAAGAGAATTCCACGAACCTTAGGAAAACACTAACCTTCTGCACAGTTTGCTATAACAGAGGCCCACACTGTTTGCTCATGGCTGGGAACAGCAGCTGTGGGTGTCTGTTAAACAGAAAACGCGACAAGGGAAGGGGCAGAGGTTGCCTGACGGAAACCAACAGACAAGCTCTGTACAAGGGGTTTACAAACAGTACAAGAGAAGACACTAACAGATAAATCCAGGGAAAGGGAAGTTGAATAGCAAACTAGCAGAAGGAAATGAAGGGAAAGCCGTATAACAGGATTGGATAGGGAGAAAGAACTGAAGGTTGAAAACAAGTAAGAAAGCAAGGGAGCAGCAGTCAGGAAACAGAGGAACTGTAATATCCGAAAGTAAATAATGAGGGTAACTGATGTGGATAACAGGGGACGATAGGGTACAAGGTAGAAAGCTCAGAAAAGCAGGGAAGCAATGGACCAGCCCAAAAGGAGCAGGGCTGTAGGGAAGGAAGCCCTGAGGTATAGGGCTTAGGGCAGCGGAGTGAAGCAGGCTGCACGGCAAGTAGCCCAGAAGGGCCGGGCAGCAAGGAGTGAGCCCAGAGGAGTAGGACCGCTGAGTGTAGAAGGGTGCAGGAGGACTGTAGAATGCTGCTAGACTGGAAGCCCAGCGGATGAAGACTGTAGATTGAAGGCAATGGAGTGAATCTGCTGTAGGGCAGGAGTCTGGGAGGCAAATGGCGGATGGTAGCAGCGGAGCTTGCTCGGCTGCAAGGCAGGAGCCTGGGAGGCAATGGCAGAAGGTAGCAGTGGAGCGTGATCGGCTGCAAGGCAGGAGCCTGGAAGGCAAGGGCGGAAAGTAGCAGCGGAGAGTGATCGGCTGCTTGGCTGAAGCTTGGAAGGCCATGGCGGAAGGTAGCAGCGGAGCTTGCTCGGCTGCTTGGCTGGAGCCTGGAAGGCGAGGGCGGAAGGTAGCAGTGGAGCGTGGTCGGCAGCAATGCAGAGGAACCGCATACAAAGATATGTGGCTCGAAGCAAAAAGGTGCTGGAAGGGCTCTTAATGCAAGAGACTGAGCCCCTGCAGGCAGCAGCTTTTATACTGCCCAGCCCAGCACAGAGGCAGGATAATTGGTAGCACCTGGCTAAGCACACCTGCAGACAATCGGCCACCTCCCTCTCTGTTCCTGAGCTGGTGGAAGCAGAGCAAATCCCTAAGGCTTCTGGGGATTGTAGTTCCGAAGATGACGAATAGGAAGGGCCAGGAACAGATGGTTGTAGTCAAGTGCATTGTGGTAAGTGTAGTTTCGCAAATGGGAAATAAAGTCCAAGAAGTGAATATCAGTTGATCCAAGAGTTTTCCACAGATAAATGAATACCAATTTGTCCATTTTGATAGCCAGTGTAGGCGCCCAGGGCGCAGGCATGACAGAACTGTGTAATCTGAGAGAACCAGCATTGGAAAGCGCCGTCAAAACACAAAGAACTGTGTAATCTGAGAGAACCAGCATTGGCAAGCACCACAAGCACACAAATAACTGTGTAATTTGAGAGAATCAGCATTGGCAAGCACCACAGGAACACAAATAACTGTGTAATCGGAGAGAATCAGCATGGGCAAGCGCCACAAGAACACAAAGTACTGTGTAATCTGAGAGAACCAGCATAGGCAGGCGCCATAAGAACACAAAGAACTGTGTAATCTGAAAGAAGCAGCATTGGCAAGCGCCACAAGAACACAAAGTACTGTGTAATCTGAGAGAACCTGCATAGGCAGGCGCCATAAGAACACAAAGAACTGTGTAATCTGAGAGAACCAGCATTGGCGGGCACCATAAGAACACAAAGAACTGTGTAATCTGAGAGAACCAGCATTGGCAAGCACACAAATAACTGTGTAATCGGAGAGAATCAGCATTGGCAAGCGCCACAAGAACACAAAGAACTGTGTAATATGAGAGAACCAGCATTGGCAAGTGCCATAAAAACACAAAGAACT
The DNA here is from genome assembly GCF_040938575.1 of Ambystoma mexicanum. NCBI lineage: Eukaryota > Metazoa > Chordata > Amphibia > Caudata > Ambystomatidae > Ambystoma > Ambystoma mexicanum. The sequence continues at coordinate 3,492,623 of NC_090929.1, read as the reverse complement.
GTGTAACTTTAGAGAATAACCATTGGCAAGCGCCGTAAGAACACAAAGAACTGTGTAACTTTAGAGAATAACCATTGGCAAGCGCCGTAAGAACACAAAGAACTGTGTAACTTTAGAGAATAACCATTGGCAAGTGCCGTAAGAACACAAAGAACTGTGTAACTTTAGAGAATAACCATTGGCAAGTGCCGTAAGAACACAAAGAACAAGCATTGGCAAGCTCCGTAAGAACACAAAGAACTGTGTAATCTGAGAGAACCAGCATTGGAAAGCGCTGTAAGAACACAAAGAACTGTGTAATCTGAGAGAAATAAGAGCGGCAGAACACAGGCACCTTACCCCCCAAGTGGTAGTAGAAGAAGCAGGATAGACATTAGGGCGACCTCACACTGCTGAGCTTCGAATACAGGCTATTGCCAGAAAGAACTAGATGCGGGGGTGCCTGAGATCCAGGGATGGAGCTGGGCAACAGTTGGGGGTGGGGGTAAAGTTGGGGAAGGGAAGGGAGAGGGGAAGGGGTGTTTGGGGTGTTTGTAGTTAAGGGAAGTTTGCATTGGGGAACGAGCCTATATAGATTAAGATGGAAGTGGGATCTGGACTGCACCGATGGGAGGGGAAGGGGAACTCTAATGGGCCATGGGGGACCTTAAAATAATTACGTGGAATGTCAGGGGACTTAATAGTTATCTAAAGAGAAACAAGGTTATGTTGTACCTGCGCAGACAAAAGATGGACATTGCACTGTTCCAGGAGACTCACCTGACACGGGAAAAGATGGAGATGGTTTTGAAGCAATGGAAAGGGGTTGTGGTGGGCTCGACATATTCTGCTTATGCTAGAGGAGTGCTCATCTGGGTGGCGCCGCATGTCCCGTTTCTACTGTTGCATGAAATGGCGGAAACGGATGGAAGGATGGTCATACTGAGGGGACTGGTGAAGAATAGGGAGATAAGCATTGTGAATACATACACCCCCAATCAGAATACGGCAGCATATTTCAGAACTCTGTGTACTAACCTTAGCATGTGTATGGGGAGTGCGGTGATCTGGGGTGGGGATTTTAACTGAGTATTAAACCCCAGGGTGGATAGATCAGATGGAAAGATTGATAGACCTGCCCCAGCGGCTAAAGCGTTGCAGACACTACTAGACGACTTTTGTCTGGCAGATGTCTGGAGAACGAGACACCCCCAAGAAAGGCAATACTTGCACTATTCCGCCCTGCAGCAGTTGCACACGAGGCTGGACTATGTCTTTGCTACGTCGGAGGTAATAACAGAGATTACTCAGGCAGAATATAAAGCGAGGGTCCTCTCGGCCACTCGCCCCTGGTTCTCAGATGGCAATATTGCCCCCCGAGAGCAAGGATTCCGACATGGCGCCTCCGGGCAGAGGCACTTAAGGACCCCTTTTTTAGGGACGACATAAGGGAGGAGATTATAAACTACTTTGAGATGAATACGGGTAGCGTGGACTCGGCGAGCACATTATGGGAAGCCTTCAAGGTGGTGATGCGAGGCGTAGCCATAGCAAAATCTAAAGGCCTGCAAGGTGGGATCTTGGCTGACCTACAAGAAACAGAAAGGGAACTGGAAAAGGCATTTAGTGGAGGAGGTGACACGGAGAGAGACATGGAGCTGATACTTAAACTGCAGCAGAAATGTGCGGAGCACTGGGAAAGACTGTGCACCCTCAACTATAAAAAATATATAGAGAGACAGCATGTGGGAGGGGATAAAACAGGAAGGCTCTTGGCATGGTTATACAAGAGCGAAACCCCGAGACCCACAATTAGAACGATAACGAGAGAAGACGGTAGTGTAGCTGACACCCAGGAGGGGGTTAATCAGGAGTTTGCAGATTATTATAGGTTACTATATGGGGATAAGGAGGGAAGTAGGTATGGGGAGATAACAGAAACACTGGAGGACATAGGACTGCCTACGATAAGTGCTGAGGAAAGAGAGGAGCTGGATGCACCGATTACCTTGGAGGAGTTAGAGGAAGTGGTGAGGCAGCTGCCCACTAGTAAGACTCTGGGAGCGGACGGGTTCCCAAGAGAATTTTATAAAGTATATAGGGAGGAAGTGCTCCCCCCAATGTTAGAAATGTTAAATGAAGCGTTTGAGGTGGGACGGCTGCCAGAGCCACTTAGAGAAGCGATTATAATACCGCTTCCTAAACCCAATAAGCCTGGGCATAGCTGTGGCTCCTACAGACCTTTGTCGATGTTGAACCAGGACAGCAAGATATTGACGGCTGTCTTGGCAAACAGACTGCGGAGAGTTATTGGCAAACTAATACACCCCGACCAGACGGGCTATGTCCCAAATAGGAATATAATTCATAATCATAGACGACACCAACGGGTTGTTGAATGGGGGAGCAGGAATGAGGGTGAAATGGCAATTGTGTCCTTGGACGCGGTAAAGGCTTTCGATTCGGTCAAATGGCCATGGCTGCTGGCGGCCCTGGCGGGCTATGGAATGGGGCCTGGATACATAAGGTGGGCGAAGATGCTCTATAGTGAACCGCTGGCCAGGGTCAGAACAGGATCAGTGATATCCGAAAGATGGCAACTTAGTAGAGGCACCAGACAGGGGTGCCCATGGTCCCCAATGCTCTATATACTAGCCCTGGAGCCCTTAGCAATATACCTTAGACAGCAATACAACACTATAGGTATCGAGGTGGGAGGGGAACGACACTTGATCTCCTTATATGCGGATGACTTGCTGCTGTACTTGAGGCACCCAGAGGAAAATCTTCAGTACATCCTGGAAGTGATGGAAAGATATGCGGGGCTGTCTGGTATAGCGGTGAATCCTCAAAAATCTAGTCTTTTCCCGTTAGGCGGTTATAGGGGAATCCCGGTGGGACGGTTACCGGTGTTACAAATACCATGGGCGGTTGGTACTTTCCGGTATCTTGGGATAGACGTGTACCACACAGTGGAAGAGGAGCACAGGCACAATACCGAGGTAGACATTGAGAAAATCGAGAAGTGTATGAAATTCTGGGTGAAGTTGCCCCTAGCAATGATGGGACGAGGGGCAATGCTTGAGATGGTGGTCCTACCTAGGCTCCTGCATTATTTTGGGAATATTCCATACCTGATACCAAAGAAGTTTTTCACTAAGCTGAACAGCATGTGTAGGGATTTCCTGTGGCATGGTACCCGAAATAGAGTGGCACTATGGAAGCTGCAGAACTTTTATGAAAAAGGGGGGATAAAACTGCCTAATTATGGAGGTCTATTATGTAGCGAGCCAACTACATTATATCGCCAAATGGCTCTCAGATGAAGTGACCCCTGAATCCAGGTTGTTTGGACAGGATTGTGCCCCATTCTATTTAAGAGAGATGATCTGGCTGCCCAAGACAGAAATGGAAGAGCGTCCTAAGATGATGATGCTTGGGTGGAAGATGTGGCACCGGGCATGCCGGATAATGGAGAACCCATCCCCATGCTCCCCGCAGGTACCACTAGTTGCACTGGCAGGGGGAGATAAGCAGTTAAGAATGATAATCAGGAACCACTGGGAGTCGGTGGGGTTAGTTACAATGGGAGATATCTGGCGAGAGGGGACTATCACCGAGTTTGAAGTGCTGCGGAAGGAATCGGGGTTACACACGGGCCAGTATATCACATATCACAGAATGGTGCAGAGAATTAGGAGAACATGGCCCGAAACGGTACTGGAAGAAGAACCAGATACCACCATAGATATAATATACAATATAACAGAAGGGGGGCATGAGATCTCTAGACTGTACGAGATGATCATGTCTAAGGTTGGGAAGGAACTAACACAATTAAGACTAGACTGGGAAGCAGAAGTAGGAGCCCCGATAGAGGACGGGATGTGGGAACGTGCCCTGGGGTACCACAAGAAGGTGTCAAGGAATGCGAGACTAAAACAGATACAACTATATATTACGCACAGGGCATATATGACACCCCAGAGGATATCTAGGTTTGAAAATGTTGGTCGACAAGCATGTCCCAAATGCGATGAAGAAAAGGCTGGCATGGTACACGTGTTTTGGTCATGCCCAGTAATTGAGCGTTTTCTTCAGAAACTAGCGAGAAAGGGGGTCACGATTATTATAGATACAGCTTGGGCCTGCTTGCTGGGGGGGGTTCCCCCGACCACAGAAACCTAAGCATGTTAGTAAATTGAAAGATCTAGCATATGTGCTCGCAAAAAGAAGGATTGCCATGGGATGGAAGACATGTCACAGACCACGGGTGGAGGTGTGGTGGAAAGAATTGCAGAAATGGGCGGAGGCAGAAACCATGGTATGGCAAGAGGCGAGCAATGTAGGAGGGGAGGAGGAGGCGGGAACCCTGATGGCCTGGAAATCATTAATAGCTGAATTGCTTGGAACGATACAAGATCTGACAGAATCCATGGAAAGTGAGACCCCACCACGCGAGGCAGATACAGAGTGTGAGGAATAAATAGGCTTGTAAGGGGGGGTGGGATAAGGGGAGCAGTGACCTAAATTAAGCAATGAACAATTGAGCTGTTGATATATGCACTGCGTGTTTGGTTTGTATTGTTTTTTTGTTTGAATAAATCAATCAAATTGTTTTTTGAAATAACTGTATAATCTGAGAGAAGCAGCATTGGCAAGCACCGTAAGAACACAAAGAACAGTGTAACTTTAGAGAATAAGCAGTGGCAAGCACCGTAAGGATATAAGAATATGTGAGAGGGCAAGAAGTGCTTGGTGGCAAAACAAGCAGTAATAAAGCATCGAGAGGATGTGAATACAGAATAAGTCCAGGACCAACGTGAAGCTGAAACAGTGGCAACGTGCCTATGAAGATGAAGCAAGCACACTGTGTCGGCTGCGTGATCCGTAATGCGTGAACTGTGTGGTCCGAGTACACCCACCTAAGGAAAAGCCACTTAAATCACCCACAAGCTTGTGCTGAATGACGGAAAACGTGTGTGATCTGAAATTAAGGAACTGAACTTTTTGAGATGGATGAAAGACAACCAAGCTCTGAACTTTTATTTGAACACTTCTCATTTTGAGGCTGACATTCGGACACACTGGGCCTCATTATGACCCTGCTGGTCCGGACACAAGGGTGCCGGCAAGCTTACCAGCACTGTTGTTTCTAGACTGGCATATTACAGGTCTGCCTGACGGAGTCGCCGTGCCTGACAGGTGTGACCCTGTCGGGTACAGTGGCCACGGTAGGCAGGCCAGTCACAGAAGCACTGGCCCTGTTAGCAACGGTGCCGGTGCTTCTATGTCCCCTCTCCCATAGAGTCCTGCGGGACTCCATGGGAATGGGGACTTACATTTTACCGGCACCTGACTTTCTGGGCCGCCGGGGTTGTAATCTCCCAGTGGCACCGGGAAGTCAAGCGTCAGTAAATATTTACGGGTCTGGCGGCAACCTGCCGGTAGCACCGGCATGGTTACCCGTGGACCCGTAATCAGGCCCATTGTACACAATTAGATGTGAGAGCAAGAATAGTTTTATTTAGGTAGAGAAATCCCACCTTTGCATAGGGCAAATTGGGCCTTTTTCAAACCCTCTCTTGGATTTAATAAAAGTTTCTAGCCCAAACATCATTCATTTGTCTGTGTCTACTTCATGATGCTAGACCCTACCTCCCCTCCCCGCATCAGAGTGATTTGGTGTACAATTGAGCACTTGCTCACCGGGAGGGCAAAGCCTAGTAGTCTTTTGTCTGGCATGAGGTCACTAGGGGCCCCCGCTAAATCAACATGTGTCCCCATTTCTGCGGTCCCTCTATTCTCAGTCCCAGGATTTCTTCGCCTACAGGTAGTTAACTTGATCCGTTTTGTGAGACAGGAGGACTCTTCGGGGGTGGGCATTTTGGGCTGCGATATATTGCCCCCACTGTGGATTGTTTAATTACAGAAGGGGGTCGAATTGCGGTTACTCTCTTACTGGCAGTAGCTAGGGGCCCAAATAACTGCGGCTGCAGGGGTCGTAGTTGTGGTGCAGCAGGTGGAAATAGAAGACTCCCCCTCGGGTCACCCTAGCATGGACATCGGACATGTGTGGATGTGTTAAGAGCAGCAATGTCTTGGGCAAGAGTCCTCCCCAACCCCAACGGGTCAAAACTAACAGAAGCACCAAATGAGCCTAAACAAATTATTAATTTTGCTGATGAGAGAGTGGGCATTTTCTGAGGGTCTTGTAAAATTCACTGACTTGGACTCAGCAGGACGTTTGGTCTCTGGGATGTTTCTCTTTACTTGAAGGACTTTCCTTTGTGGTATGGGTACAGTCATCCTGTGAGCCTCTGTCAGGAGGACCGGTTTCTGGAAGCTCTGGACCAGGTGGAGGATCCACCATTCACGTGCCATCACGTTTCTTTAGCTGCAGTCCAGTCTCTTCTGCTCCTCTAGGAGATTCTCGCGCTCCGTGTCCTGTCTTGCGGGAGGATATTGCCCTGGTTTCAGTAGTACGCCCACCGCGGGCCTTGGCCATCCTTCTAGATGGTTTATTAGCCCTTCCCTTTCCTTGTTTGTATTGCCTTTCTGATGCTTGCGCTGCGGGTCCCGCCTGTGCCCCTCCCTGCAGTAGGGGTAGGACCCGAATATGGCATGTGTCATATGCCAGTGGCACGTGCCACTGCATGTCACCACTACAAGTGACACGTGCCACTGGCAGGTGTCGCATGCCATGCCCCAAAAAAGGTTTCACGTGTCACGGTAAATCTGTGTCTTCGTTTTTCAGATTATAACCCTTCTTTAAAGATAAAGTTAAGAGGTTCCATGGAGGATTCGAACTCAAGACTTCTCGCTTCCTGGACTAGGCCCATTACACACCACGGCGCTAGTCTCACTCCATGCAAGTATCAAATTCTATCTCTAATCTGAACCATTGCATGGTTCAATGATGCTCTCTTTTTATTTTAAGTTACACCTTAAAATAAACTGCATGTGCGATTCTGAAAGTTTGTAGGATAGAAACAATTTACCGAAAGTATTTGCATCTTGTGCTTTTCTTGCATAATACTAAATTTAAAAAACAGTTCAATCCAAAACCTATTACTGTGTAATGCTTTAAATGTCAAACATGTATGTGTGTGTTTGTACATTAATTCATGCGTTTCACACTTGACTTTATGAACTGTGATAAATACAGTACAACCATATCCTACTGATAATATGTATAATTTATATATCAGAGTATATACACGATCATGAAAACATCATTTACTAATGTTGCTAAATCTTCTGATTTAGGGCCCAATTCATATAATCCAGCGCAGAAGCAGAGCAAGTGCCGCACGCCGAGAAGGAGCGTGTGCCACACGTGCACCAGCTGAGGCGCAAACCAGCAATTGCGTGGCAACCGTATTCATGGATTTTCCGATGCATCAGTAGCCGTGGCGTAATGAACACCAAGCAGCGCCAGTAACGCCCCCAACACACCCCCTTGCGCAGGCAAAAGCCAGTGAAATGCCCAATACGGCACAAGGCCCGCGCCATCCGTGACCCAGCACACAGCCCCCCCATCGTGATCATGAAAAATCAGAGCGTAACCCACTCGCACCAGCCAAATCGCGTGAAAAGGCCTGTGCGTAACCCATCCGCACCCCAGCAAAATCATGTACCCCACTCGCATTAGCAAAATCGCGTGGGAAGGCCCGCACGTACCCTGTCCGCGCTCCAGCGAAATCGCGTACCCCGCTCGCACCAGCCAAATCACGTGGGAAGGCCTGCATGCACCCCGTGATACATGCACAACTCCCCTGGAAGCAGACGCCTCCTCACGGGACAGCCAGACCCCAACAGTGGACCATACCCCGCCGGCAGCGAACAGCACATGACCCCCCACCATCACCCGTGACCACACCCCGCAGGCAGCCCACACACATGGGATCTCCACCATCAACCGTGAACATACCCTGCAGGCAGCACACACCAAATGGGACCCCCACCATCACCTGTGAACATACCCCGCAGGCAGCCCACATCACATGGGGCCCCCACCATCACCTGTGAACATACCCCGCAGGCAGCCCACACCACATGGGGCCCCCACCATCACCTGTGAATATACCCTGCACGCAGCCCACACCACATGGGGCCCTGTTATGATCTTGATGGTCGTGCAGATTAATAATGCCTCCGTCCCCAAGTACCACACAGACAATTGGTATAGAATGCCTGTGCAGTCTTTGAGGCCACAGGTTTTGTTTGTGAGCCGTCAGGTCTGGAACCGGGAACTGCCAGAAGGACCCCTTGAGCGCTGTAAGGCAATGAGTGGTTATCAGATAATGTGCGATGGTTACAAGGTATACCCAGCAGTGAGATAAAGTACCTCTTACCTAGAAATACGGAAGGTGACACCCTGATGGAAGAGGCAGTGAAACCGGGGACAGAGGGCTTGGTGAGATTCTCGGTGTGGAAGGTGGGTGTCTGGTATCCAAAACCCTGTATAGCGGCACACAAGAGGCTTGTGGTAGTGTAGGTCAGGCAAACGCCTAGCAAGAGGTCAATGGCCAAAGTCACTGAACCCAAAAACGAAATCCGTAAGACAGTCCAATTCCAAAAACCAAGGTCGGTTAACAAATGTCAGGAGTTGACAGAACAATCCAGTAAACAGAGTCCGAGGTCTGGTAACGTATAAGAAGCAAGAAGTAGACAAAGCAATCCGGTAGACAAGGCAATCCAGTAGACAGTATCCGAGGTCGTAGTAAACGGGATCCAAGCATGAGAACAAATGCTGAAAAGTCCTGAAGGTAAACAGCTGTGAAGCAACGCTATCGATTTCAGGAGGCCTTTTAAGCCAACAGGGAAGGTCACCTGATGCTGGAATGATCATAGAAGTGCGTCAGGTGATGCAATCATGTGAGATGTTGTCGTCACGTGACGTTTGGCCCGATCACGTGACGTGTAGATCTTCGTTGACAACGTGTAACGTTGCGGGCTAGCAGATGTTTCCATTGTAGACGCCAGCGATGTGAAGGCCGGTAAACACCTGATCCAAATGACCATGTCCTGGCATAACGGGTGAGAGGCCGCAACCTCCGTAAGCCAGAATGTGTGCGTGGGATACCCTTGTTTTGAAGTGTAGTAGAGGGGTTAGCACGTGTGCCTGTGGGTTGTCTGGCAGGAACAGGGCATGTCGTGGGAAACGTGTTTTGAAGTGTTGTAGAGGGGTTAGCACGTGTGCCAAGTGGGTTGTCTGGCAGGAACAGGGCATGTCGTGGGAAACGTTACAGGCCCCCACCATCACCTTTGAAGATACCCCACAGGCAGCCCACACCACATGGGGCCCCCACCATCACCTGTGAACATACCCCGCAGGCAGCCCACACCACATGGGGCCCCCACCATCACCTGTGAATATACACCGCGGGCAGCCCACACCACATGGGACCGCCACCATCACCTGTGAACATACCCCATAGGCAGCCCATACCACATGACCACCCCATCACCCGTGACCATACCGCGCAGGTAGGCGCCGCCACATGTTCCCGGCCCCCACCCCAAAACACATTGGACCAACATACAATCACGCAGCACATGCCAACTAAAATGCCACCACACGCTGCATCCCCCTGGTGCACCTCAACACCCATCCATTGGTCATGCTCCCTATGTGCCACTTCAATTTCAATGTCCAAAAACTATATTAAAAAACATGTATCTAGGTCACACACAGTAAAAATAACAAATTAAACATGCATGAACCAAATCAAAAACCAAAAGAAAGCGAAAAACAAAATCAATGTGTTGTAAAAAATGAAAGAGTCAAAAATGTGGTCCTTGTCCATTAATGTATGTGCAAATGAAATCACATATCATGTGAAAAACATTCCTTCATGGTTAAAAAAAGTGTTCAAATGAAAATCCAAATATTTACAAAGATCCAGGGTCCATGGTCCTAAAACATGTAGAAAAATCCTAAAAATACAATACAAAAATAACTATATACAAGATGCGGAGCAAAGTCCAGGAACTCCAAATAAAAAGAAAAAACAAATGAAACCTACTCCTAAAGAACTATATACGAAGGCAGCGGGCTAGTCCATCTCCTCACCATGCTCTCTCATAGTCTCCGCCACGGCATCATCTAACACTGTGTCCACTTCCAGTAGGCGTGCCTCGGCTTCCCCCTCGAGGGCTTGTAGGGACTCCTCCATGCTCCTCTCTAACTCCCAGCTAGTCACCTCGAGGACCTCCGCCCGCCTCTCTGCCCGACGCAGTGAATTCTCTGCCCTGGCCATGGCTCCTGTGCCCGCTGCTGCTCTGCCCCGATTTGCTGGCCCAACACTCCAATGCGGAAGACATCCTTGTCGTAAGGTCCACGTTTGCCTCCTGCCCGATGGCCCATTCCTGCCCCTCTGATGATGAACGCCCTGAATCCTGTTGCATCCTACCCTGAGCCTGCTGCTGCCAAAATGCCTGGTGCCTACGCCACAAGGACAGCCTCCGGGATGATACCACCCGGGCCGTCGTGCATGTGCCCTGCTGCTTGGTGCCTGCACTTCCTCCATTGCCATAGCTCCTGTCGCTGCGGTGACAACCTCTGCTGATCCTCCTTCGACTCCCGACTGTGGCAGGGATGTGATCTCCACCAGACGGGCTGCCAGGGTTGGGACAGGAACACAGGAGACCCTGGTGGTATATTTGGGGCTGAAGACGGCATGGAGGACGACTGACGCACATAGGAGGAAAAGGAGGAGGGGGGGTTGGAGCAGTGGCCAGCACATGTACCAGATTTGTGATCAGGAACTGAGCTAGCCAGTTAATGAGGCAACAGACCTCATCTTGATGATGTGCAAGCCCCCGATTGGAAGCCTGCATATCATCATGAATGCTGGCTGTATGCCTCGCAATACCGGCTAGCAACGGTTCCACCCTGTCACGAATTGCTTCATCCGCAGGTAGTGGAAGATCCATTCGCGTGGATACATCCGCCACATGCGGATGGGTCCGGCCTGAGGCATGCCCGCAGGTGCATACTGGTGCAGTCGAAGTTCCAGGGACAAGATCAGTCACAGGCCCCTCCACAGTGACCTGTACTGCCTCCGGCCCCTGATCCTGGACTGCACCAGTCACACCTACCTCATCACCCCTGCCGGGCCCCATGTGCTGGGCTGATATGGCCTCCTCTCCTCCTCCTCCTCCACCACCAACCTGGATGACCCCCCACTGTCTTCTGCATCGGACTGCCCCTGTGTGGGCTCATCTGTCCCTCCCACTGCTGAGGTGCACACGACCATCTTCACCCTCTTGGGCCTCCCCTCAGCAGCTGCGGCCGATGTCGCGGACGCAGCACCAGTCTCCTCGCTCCCGGAAGATGACGGTACCTGGGAGGAGGACTGGGCCCTGAGTCTGTGCCTGGTGGAGGCATCCCTGCTGTGGTGCTCCACAGCGCCTTCTCTGCCCTCTTCTTCCATCGTTGCTGTGGATAGGGAAACATAGAACACAAACATCAGGCGGATGAACATATGTGGGTATGTGTGTTTGTCACAATGCAAATGTACATCAGTGACACTGTCAAAGGTCACAACCATCATCACCCTCCAATACACACAGGGAAGTGCCATTCACACACATTCACAAACATGTCTATCATTCACAACAGACATTCACATCCATGGACAAGGCACTGACACAAGATCATAATTGTGTATTCAGATCACACACATCATGGGACATACACATCTCATTCACACACATGACCTGACAGTCATGAGGCAGGCCATGGAGCTATCACGTCACAGTGCACTCGAGGGTAAATTGGCAGCGGGAGGCAATCACAAATCAAGAACTCAAGTAACATAAGTGCGGAGTGTTGGGCAGTCACACACAATCACTACTCAGACACACGCACATGTACACCATGCATGTCCATGATGGTGACATAAGCACCCATGTGTCACACCTCTTGCATGGCCCAGACCAGACACAGGTATGCAAACATGTGCGCGTCGTTACATGACGGTGCGCTTCACGCATTGCAACACAGACACCATCAATGTGGGACAGGCTTGAATGGACTCACATGCAGCACTGTCAGGGACATGCACACAGACATCTGTACAGGAGGCATGCCAGACATAAGTCCAAGGTGCACACTCCAGCGACACGTCAACATGCACATGCACTATGGTGGACAAAAACACATGAACACTTACCAGTCGACTCCATAAGGAGCACCAACTCCAAGACCACGGGGTATAGCGCTGGGTAGAAGCGCTCCAGGACTCTCATCACATCGGTGGTCAACTGGCCCGGCACTTCGCTCGATCATCAACTGCCTTGAGGAGGCGTCAGGCCTTGTTGTGGGTCCTGGACTTGAAGTCTTCCACTAACCTTGTGGACATGATGGTAGTCGCGGGGTGCCACCCCCTCCGCGTTGACGGCACCCACATTGTCCCCCCAGATCTTCTTCCGTCCTTCATTGCCGACTTGCGATGGGCCGTGGAAGAGGGCATCATGATGCCACAGGACTTGCTCCACCAGGATGCCAACTTCCCTGATGGTGTGGTGTCAGACATGGCAACACCCGAGGCAGGTGTGGGTGGGCAAGGTGGTCCTGGGGCTGGGCTGTGGAGCGGTGGTATGGCAGTCGGGAGTCTTTAGGATCAGCAGAGGTGGTCACAACAATAGGATCACTGGCAATGGCTGATGAGCAGGCACCAAACTGCAGGGCATGTGGGCAGCAGGCACACAGAGTGGGCTGCCAGCAGCAGATGGCTCGTAGGAGGCAGCTCGGGAAGTTGGAGGCAGGTAAATGGCCTTGTAGGCAGGAGCGTGGGTTTTCCGTGTTCTTTTGCGTGGCCGGCTGGAAACAGAGAGACTCCGCACGTGCGAAAACAGTGCGTCAGCGTGTAATCAGTGGAAAGGCCCTAAGCGCGTAAGTTACGAGACACTCACTGGACGTTGGGCATTGCCGTTCAGTATCAGGTTAAAGGTCTGCATAGGACAACAGTGCACTGTATGTGGTTTTCGTGGGGACGGATGCTTGAACTTCATATATTTGTGGGTTCACACGCGAATAGTTCACTACTATGGCAGTGTGTACTTGTTGTTTTGGGAGGGGAGTTGCCTACACGCACACGCGCATGTGATTTTTTTCATTCTACGAGACAGACGGTGAGTCGTGCATGCATTTTTCCCACTGTGGTTGCCCCTTTGTGTCGCATACCCCATTTTCGAGCTCATAGTAGCCTACGTGTTCCTCGCGTATGCATTTTTTGTGTTGCTGGGTGACATAGCGTATTGCAGGATGTTTTTTACTCACACGTGGGCAATCGAGGGGTCGCATACATGTTGATTTTTGTTTTTGGGGTGCCTGGGCGTTGCGCGACCCGTTATTTTTTCACCAGGGGTCACATAGAGCCTTTCTGGAGCACAGTGGTACGTTTTCCATCACGTACCCTGCCCCCTCACTCCAATTGCCCAGGACAATTGTTGGCTGCACCTCCCATTGCGCTAGTCCATCAGTGCCATGACTGGGAGGGCAACAAGTGGGAAGGGAGGCAAAGGTGGGCGACTTGCCAGAGGTGGCCAAGGTGGGCGACGTGGCCAGGGTGGCCAAGGTGGCCAAGGTGGGTGACGTGGCCAAGCTGGCCAAGGTGGGCGACGTGGCCAGGGTGGCCAAGGTGGTCCAGGTGGGCAAGGTGTCCAGGACCATGCAGGGAGAACTATGCCCCCCCACCCAACCACGGCAGGGAGATGCAGCAGCTGCTGACATACGCAGCACCCGTGGTCCCGGACAAGCAGTGCCATCTGCTGTCCAGACCAGCCAGGGTGTGGAAGCTGCAGGGGCAACTGCGGCTACCACTACCCATGCTCAGGGTCAGCCAGCCCGGACTGTAGTGGTCCCGGCACAGGGACAGGGTGACTCAATGGCCGAATTCCATGTCCCGAAGGCCAAGACACGTGCGGTGCAAGTTCCAGGCACCGGCACCCGGGGATCTGGAGCAGCGGTGTCATCTGCTGTTCACACCGGCCAGGGTCTGGAAGCTGCAGGGGCAGTTGTAGCAACCGGCACCCTGGCTCAGGGTCACCCAGCCAGGACTGGATTGGTCCCGGCCCAGTGTGACTGAGGGGCCAAGTCCCTTGTCACTAAGGCCAAGACACGTGTGGCGCAGAAGCTGACCTTCTGTAGTTACATTGGTGGCTGATTCCATAGGCCAGTCCACCTGTACTCCAGCCCCTACTGACCAGAGCGGTACAAGCCACTCAGGGTGTGCACCACCTCACAAGAAGCAGAAGCAATGCTCCAGAGGTACAGGTTAAGACCCCAGACACGGCACAGGAGTCCCACACGCCGAGAAAGAGGAGTTTCTGTGATGATGAACTGGACATGCTCGTGGACTACATGTTGGAACACGGCTGTGGCATGCTGGTGCAGGCAGGGAGCACACATACACCTGCTCAGCGTATGACCCACTGGCAGTGCCTCGCGGACCATATTAGCGCCTTGGGCTATGAGAGGCGCACAGCTGGTGATGTTGTGAAGCGTTGGAATGACCGCCGACACCGAGCAAAAGATAAGCTGGCTGCAAAGTTCGCCTCTACTCTGGTGACTGGCAGTGGGTCACCACCAGAGGACGATGAACTCACTGGACATGAGGAGATCGCTAGTGATTTCATTGCAGTGGAGCAGATCTAAGGCGTGGGAGACCTGCCAATGTATGAGGGAATGTCCGGTGAGTGGTGATGCGTGTGTGTACAGGCCATGTGTATGTTGCTTGGGTGATGTGTTATGATTGTCTGCAAGTTCAGGCTACATTGTCATGACTGCCTTGTGTGACCCATGTGATGTTGGACTGATACGTGCTTGTTGTCATGCAGACTGCGTACAAACCATGTGCTGCACACAGAGGCAATCCTCATCACCACACCTGCTCCCTCCTTCCATGACGCTCTCTGTCCAGCCTCTCTTGGCCCTATTCTTGCTCCCTGTGGTCGCAGATAGCCTGTGATGATCTTCCACTCAACAGTCACCTTCTATCATCACATGACTGACGTCTCTGTGAGGTCACCCTGCAAGTTACTCCTCATCAGAGGCATTTTTCCTTTCATCTCCACCTCCCAGCAGCTCACTGTCTCCAGAGGACTGGTAATTCCTATGGTGGACTATTGCAACGGGCTTTACCAGGATTTCTGTAATCCTACACTCTTCCCTCTGCAACTCTACCAGTCCTGGACTGTGTGAAAAGTCCTTTAGGCTTGGTGCAAGGTATCTATCTAGGACTGTGATGATGGCACAGGCTCACAGTGGCTATGAGTGTTCATTCCTGAACCCTGTGCATTCTTACCAAGTCCCAATGTGTCCTGGGCCAGCAATTCCTTCAACTCCACCTCCAGTATTTACTTCATTCTCATGGTCTTTGATCATCCCTTTCATACTCCCTCAGGGTCAGTTGCTCCTCATGGAAATTAATTTGTGGTTCACGTCTGTGTTGAGCTGGGGCCTCCCTCTGGTACAGCCTTCCTGCCTCTATGTAACTGGAGGTGTAGCTTCTCCGGGTCTGCAGGCACTTCTGATGCTTCCTCATGTGTTGTGCTTTCTGTCCTCCTCTCCCCTGCTGTAGTCCCAGATGACTTAGAGAATGCACTTGCCACCTGCCCACACTGTCTGCTACAACACAGTCCTCTGAGCAACCATTTTAACGCATGCACTGCCTCCCAGCCACCCCCCGCCCTTGGGGGTGGGGTTTACTGTATCCCTACAACCCACTACCAACACTTTACAGATGATGACGGTACTTACCCTTACACTGCCATCAGGCCACGACATTGACATTACTGGCTCTGTGTTTTTGTTCATAGTTGAGGCCGTACCCATGTACTGCATTGCACCCACACACTTCTAAACCCTGTTATCCCCTTCAATATGCCTATTCACTTGCGTGATGTCAATGTGACCTAGCATTATTGAATCCGTATGCCTGCCCTCACTGTATTACAACACCCTAGCGCTGTTGCACCCTGTGACACATGTGTGTGTTTTCTAATAGTGAATTCCATGAAATGTCATCTGACATGCATCGCACATGGCTCATGGTCAAGAGTATTCAACTTCCATCTGAGGCTAGTTGACAATTCTGGCATGGCTATACTACGTGCCATCTGTGTATTGGCATCAGTCATGTTTGTGGAAGGACTATGCCAGTCACATGCTTGTGTGTGATGCAGGTGCTATGCAGTATATGTGTTATTTTGCCCTTTGACATGCATCCATGTCTGCTTTCAGGCTCCCCTTCCCTTTCATTGACACTGCGTGCGTGCCTGACTTTGTGTCATGTGTGACATGGCAGGTTCATGTGTTGGCTGACAACATTGTATTACCTATGTGTGTGGCCTATGCTATTAACATTTGTATTCATGTTTTTTTTTTTATTTGTGCAGGTGATGCGGCACTGGATGCAGTGGAGGAGGACGTGGTGTGGTAGCCCATGAGAATCCATTGGTGCTACAGACCATCCTGGCCAGGGGTGTCTCTGAGTACCCCTCTGAGGAAGCCTTAGCCTCTGGTGCTGAAACGGACATGAAACCCTCATTGCTGTCGCAGGTGAGTGATTCTACTGTGGATGCTGTTCAGAGGACGTTTGGCGCACACCACGACAGAATTGCAGCCAGACAGTCAGGTATTAGTGAGGAAGAGGAAGAGGCGGAGGGTAGCCTGAAGGAGAGCTGCGTGTCATCCGTGTAACACTGAATGTAGGAGGTGAAGGTGGCTATCATACGGGGCAGGAGGGCCATGTAGCCATTGAAAATCCAGGGGGATAGGTCAGATACCTGGGTGAAAACGCAAGTAGAGGGAGTAATAGTGGAGAGGAAAGACCTCAGTTCCACCTGCGATGGGCTGTCGGAGTGAAACGAGGTTAGCCATGCCAGGACCTGATCAGTGATGACCAGGGTATCACAGAGACGTGCGATGAGTGTGTTGTGGTTCACCATATCGAAGGCAGAGGAGAGGTCAAGTAGAATGAGGACAGAGGGAGAGTTAGAACCAAGATTTGAGAGCATATCTTCACGAGGGTTCAGAAGAGCAGTGTCCATGCCTCTGGATGGTCTAAAACCAGACTGGTGGTCGTGGAAGGAGCCAACAGATTCAGTGCGGAGGGTAAGATGGGAAATAGCAAACTTCTCCAGGAGTTTGCCCAGGAAAGGAGTGATAGAGAATGGGCGATAGTTTTCCAGGAGAGGGTGCACAAGGGAGTGCTTAAGAGCAGTGGTGGGGAAAACTCCAGTGGCTAAGGAGAGGTTGCAGAGGCTGGAGCGTGAGAGTCAATGTTGTCCTTGATGATTTTGGAGGGACAGGGATCCACCTGTTTGGAGGAGGCTTTCATAAACCAGACTTGTCTAGTAACCTCCTCAGGTGTGACAGGGGAGACAGAAGGGAGAAGAAGGGAAGGGGTGGAGTCGGCCAAGGGTGGTACAAGAGATGTTGCTACATGAGATGGTGAGGAAGAGAGGGAGGATAGGATATCCACTGTTTTTGAGGTGAGTGTGCAGCCAGGGCCGAGCAAATTGCCTGGGTGGGTGAAATGATGGAGGAGGCTGCGGTAGGGTTGGCTAATACCTTGCAGACTTTGGAAAGTGTGTCCGTGTTATTGGATATCGCAGAGATGCGGGCTTGTATAAAGACTCTTTTCTGGGAGCAGATGCAGAGTCTATACTGCCTTTGGAGGAGGCGGCAGGCCAGTTTGTCAGAGGGTGCGCCAGAGGAACCCCATTTACATTTGGCTGCCCTGCACTTGTGTTTAACGGAAGCTGATTTGGAGTCGTACCAAGAGTTGCACTTTTTGGTAGGCTTCAGTCGTACCCTCATGACAGAGGCAAGAATATAAAGAGTATTGGAAACAGAGAGGTTAAAGTTTGAGAGGGCTGTGGCAGGGTGGGAGTCAGTCGCAGGAGTGAAAGGAGCATAATAGATGGAGTCAAAGGCAGCTACTGAGACTCTTTTCATGGGTCGGATGACCTTGTAGACGGGAGGCAGTGCCGGGCTTACCTATGCAAGGGGAGAAGAGAACTTCAAGTGAGAAGAGAGGAGAAAATGATCAGTCCAGGAGAGAGAAGTAGTGAGAGGGATAGATAGTGGAATGTCAGTTGAGAAGAGAGCATTCAAGGTGTGGCCAGTGCTGTGCGTTGGGCCAGACGGTAAGATGGAAAGAAAGGGAGAGTCGCAAAGGTTGCCTAAAGGTCGTAAGGAATCAGGTGAGTCGAGATGGATAACCGGTCCGATAGCACAGCGAGTAGAACGCCCGCTTTGACATCCGTGCAGAGCCTGCTGACGCAGGTTCGAATCCCGGCAGGGCCAAACTCAGCCTTTCATCCTTCCGAGGTCGATAAATGAGCACCACACACCGTGGGTAATAATAAGCAGCGCTCACATACCTGAGGGTTCGTAGCGCTATATAAATGCCAATTTATTTATTTATTATTATTTATTTATTTATGTTGGGATCACCCAGTAGGAGGAGATGAGAAGAGGAGGAAAGGAGAGAGGAGGCCAGGTCAGCCCATTACGAAAGGAAGAGGGAGGGCTGACCAGGTGGCCGATAGAAGGTGGACAGCAGCAGTGAAGAGCTTGGAGAGAGGGACAGCCTGCAGATCAGGCACTCAAAGGATGAGTAGGCCTGAGCGGGAATGACAGACACAGGGATACACTCTGGGAAGATCAATGCTACTCCCCCACCTGGTCTGTTTGGTCTAGGAAGAGAGAGTATTGTGTAGACCTCTGGGAGAAGTGTGTTAAAACTTGTGAACGCTCAATCCTTGAACCAGGTTTCAGTGATGGCAAGAACATCACAATCCAGGAGTTCAAGGGGGTTGCAGATGTCAGAGGAGTGTTTGACAGCTTAGCGAGTGCTTACCATAGTAATGTGGAGCAGATTGCAATCAGTGAAAGACTTCCAGGGGGAGCAGGGGGCAGTGGGCCCCCCCCTAAGTGATAACAGTGCCTGTGGGACAGAGGTAGAAGGGGGCAGAGGAGCCAAGGCCGGTAAGGGAGCCGGGACCATAATGGGTGAGGAGGGAGCCCAGATACATGTTAGTGGGTGACTGGTTCACCCAAGAGGAGAAGGCAGACAGGTTGTCAATGTGTGGGGTCGTGGCAAGAAAGCCATGGCGAGGGTCGAAGGGTAGTTAGGAGGTGGTAAGGGAGCCAAGGTGGGCACAGCTGGCATTGGAGCCAGGGCAGCTGAAGGAGCTGGTGCAGAAGGCGGAAGGAGGTTGATAAGGTGGGTGTGCAGCCCATCAAAGAGTAGAAGGTTGGGTTGAGGACCCTGGACCATGATGGTACCATTGCAGTAGACATTGATGATGACTCTGGAGGTGGAGAGGGCAAGAAAGACCTCCCAGCTGGTGCCACCATTGATGGGCGAAGAAGAGAAAGGAGAGAGAAGAGCACTCATATGGAGAGTCCCTAGGACGGGTGAGGGAACGACATAGAGTATGTCTGTCAGAGTCTCTCTGGCAGAGGCAATGACGTAGGTGCCTGCAATTGGAAGGCCTGGCTTAGAGCTCAGGATGTCCTTCTTCAGGTTCTTCCTGACAGACCTAGTAAGGGGTGAAGGATAAGAGATAGAGAAGCAGTTTGAGAAGATAGGAGAGATCGATAGCGCCATAGCAAACTGCAGAGAGTGAGGTACACTTAACCAGGCTGAGGCTACAGAGGCGCAGCGAGAGCAGTAGGTAGAGGGGGGGAGACAGGGAACAAGACTGGGAGAAAAACAATGGGAGCTAGGGGAGGTAATATGCACAGAAAAACAGTGAACACGCAGAGGAAGGGGAGGTAGCGGGTGTAGGGCTGGGGGCAATAACAGCACAGAGGGACAATGGGACTGAGGAAGGGTGAGGGAACCGGTAGCAGACTAGACAAAGTACAGAGGGGTGGACTTGTTAACACATTCTCATAAAAAGCAGGTTATGCACACAGCTAAAAACAAATGTAAACAGGAGCAGGACAATGAAAATGGGCACACAGCTGAAAATGAATTTAAACACCAGCAGGACAATCACGATGTGCACACAGCTGAAAACGAATTTAAATAGCAGCAGGACGAGTCATCGATCTGACCATGCTAACCAGAGCTTTCACCTCACCTCAACTTCCACTGCCTCCGATGTCGATGCCCGAAGACCTGGATAACCCAGCAGGTAGTCCATGGGGTTGCCAGCCACTGCATCGAAATGGACAGTGACCATGTAATCTGACAGTTGCAAACAAGTGCTCTAATGGGAGTGGTGTGCGAAGAAATGACCCTTGGAAAATTGGCAGTAGGGGTTTTGGGTCCATCACGATCATGATAGGATGATGAAAAATGTAAAGGTGGACATGATGACACCATAACAGACCAAGGAACATCTCACACTATTTGTGAATGTCGCATTTCTGTTCGTATCAATGCTTTGGGAGCCCCCAATCTTTGCACCCCCTATTCCAGGGTAAAGAGCCTTCCTTCTTTCCTTATGTAGCTCCTGAAATGCCTGGCCTGTTTAATACACCAGGGTACCCTAGGCTCCATCTAGCCCATGTGTCTCTGGAAATATTGCTTTTAACTAAACCCTGTCATGCTTTTCTTCTATTCTTTGACCCACTGCTGAGATCCCACACAGTAACATGTAAAATGTGACTCGGAAGCAATGGGCCTCAAAAAATGAACGACTTATCAAAATGCAACGCATCACACACATCTATGACTCCAAGAAATCAGCTGCCTACAGAAGGACAAACATATGATACATAGATTCTAAGACAAAGCTATATTTCACATGGGCCTGCAGTATAAGAATATTGTTACTCTCTTGCCAACATGGACTAGGGGAAAAGCCATATAATTGCTGCCATTTCTTCCATAAAGCTGTGGCCCTGAGGGCAGTTGTCCATTTCATGCATGCCTTTGAAGGACAATAGAGGTCGGGCAGAGTGTGAGACATATGAGCCACAGCGACATTCAGAGGGACCAGTCTGTTGGGAAGTGTCTGGATTTTTCTCGGGCTGAGGCTTAAGGAAAGTAGATATTAAGGTGAAGTAGTCCCTCCGTGAAGCCTATCCCTTGACATTGACTGGGGTCTGCAGCACCGACCTGGTAGTGATGAACTTGCACATGAAATCAATAAGAGAATTGCAAGGTCCTCTCCTTTCCTGATGTAACATTAAAAAATGAAAGGTCTGGCTTAGAAACCCTAAACTGTGCCTCATATGAGACTGCAGGATGTGGTTTCTAATCACATTTAGAAGCAAAGCAAGAATATGTCCTGTCAGACACTGCAGTCATGTTCGTGTGCCAGAATATACATGTCAGACCATCACATGGGTTGTGTAGCCTCTTGCACACCACCTGTGCTGAAATTACACACATGATAATCTTATCTATCCCATCTATCCCTCTTTAGCCAAAGTTGCCACTGAGATCAGCTGGAAATTCAGCAGTCGAGGAGTAAAGGACACAGCTTAGCCCCAGTCAGACCAGTATGGGCTGTTGAGTGCTGTGTTCAGCAGTGTGTTACTTACTTCACCCCAGTGTTGCCACAAACAAAGGGACTGTCTGAGGCACAGCTGAAGATCTTTGCAGATGTAGCAAGAAATTCCTGCTCAAATACGAGAGTGCAGGTGTCTGTCTCCTTTTGCTAGAGACTCCCACGATTCTAGGGAGACTCGGCAGCTCTGTTGACAGAGAAATGTAGGGGGCACTCCATGACACGATATGGAATACATTGCCAGAAAAAAGGGAGTAGCCAGAAATGCTGTCTGATGGTAAACTCCATTGAGGCAGTTAGTACTGCAGTAGAGTCCAGATTGTCCATACTTTCTTTCAGGAAAGTCATGATTCTATTAAAAGAAACAGAGGCTCGTATTATGCATACTATTCTTTATTAAAACTCAAGCAGCAATCTTAAAAAAGAAAAAAAACATTAATCTATTGCCCTCAGGCATGACACTTGTCCTAGTCCATTAATCACGACGTTATGGCCCTATCACCTCACAATTCCTCATCCCCAATTCCTCTTTCTATCACCGTCTCGCTGTAGCTTCCTAATGAATGACTCCATCTCGAACAGGGTATAGCGAAGAACAAAACCTGTAATGAACCGCCTCCAAATCCGGCAGGGATCCGCCCTGTGTTGTCTGCCTGTTTAGTGTCCGCACCTGCTGTTAGGTTCCCTTGGAGGTTCAGCAGATTCCTTCTTAGATAAGTGACTGTAAAATTACTGACGAATGCAACTTGTTATGACATATGATTGATGGGAAATTGATCAGTTAGTTAAAAGAACCTTTACACAGAAGAGGTGATTGAGCAAACAGAAGACTGTCAAGTAAAGTTTAGTCTTTAATGGAAAGTCAATACTGTGATGTTTCAAAGGGTCTTTCATTTTCTACAGGGGCAGAGACAGTGCTACAGCTTTGAGTCTGTGATAAACCGCAGGAACTCCATTCTCTGCTGTGGCCTGGTCTCGGATTTCTCCCAATTGATGAAAAACCCCAGCTTCTCTAGGAGACCCGTCATTGGGACCATTTGCTCTGGCAGCCTCATCGGAACCTGCGCCATGAGACAAATATCCTCAATGTATACAATCAGCCTCACTCCTGAGTAGCTTTGTGATGCACCACAGTGCTGAAGTTAGTCCGAAAAGGGAGACACATAAACTCTCACCTTTCCCATCACCAGAGGAATTATAAAAATTGCTGGTGCATCTCAGGAATGGGTACTGCTAGATAGGCATCCCTCAAATCCAGTGCCCTTTCTGCAAAATGTCCCTGAAGAGATGGATTTCCTCCATCTTGCAGTGTCGGTACACGAGAAAGGCGTTAAATTGTCTGAGGTTATCACCAGCCTGACCTTTTGCTTCTGTTTCACCAGTAAGACATTGCTTAAGAAGCGTTGCGCCACCTGCTACGCTGGCCTTATCGCCCTTTTCTTTAGAAACTCTCCTACTTCCTTGTCCATGAGGCTTTGTTCCTCCTCTGTGTTAGTGAGGTTTCTCAAAATGTGCTAATTGCCCTTACCTTTTGAGACCCCCAGCAACTTTGCTGGATTTCTAGGATTTGATTTTTCTACCTGGGAAGAGTGTGAGCCTTTTTTCCCACTCTTCCATGTATTTTGATGTGTGTTTTACTTTTGTGTTCTTTGGTTATGGAGTTTTAAAACAACTCCATAGCCATCATCTTTTTCTGTGTGTCACACAGCACCTTTAGTGCAGTGGCACAGGGATGTCTTTCAGACTCCCCAAGGTTTAAACACTTTCTCGGGGACTGACTACTGTCTCCCAGAGCATGTAAAGTTAAATTGACTTTACCAGTCTCTTTACATTTACAGACCCAGCACACACTATCTTCCTATATGAGTGCTGGAGGGGTTGTCTAGCATTCCCTGTGTCAAAACACTCATGTAACAGTGAAATGTTACCCTTTCCTACTTTAAATGGCTGGTGGCAGTGGTTTAGATCAAACTACCATGATTTTTGCCGACCGCGAACAACAGTAGCTAAACATCGGGTCAGCCATGTTTTTCAAGATGGCGCCCAAGACCTATCTATAAAAACAGACTCCGGTTGACTTTTTTCACCATTTCCTTTAGGAAAGATCTTTCTTGTCTTTATCTCTGTGCACCAAACCAGGTTTGGTCCCTTTGTTCATTGGCCTTTGGCGGGTTTCAGTGCTGAAGCCCTCCTCTGGCACCTGAGTGCCTGAGGTGGACAGGATGTGAGGGAGGTGCCCGAAACTCCCTGTGCTTATTCTCCTAGGAGACCTGAATGCAATCTGGCGTGATTGGCTGGCTGGCTGTCCGGCAAGGACAGCCACCCTGCTGTGTGAGTGACAGCCAGGCTGGAATTAATGGGGGAAAACTGTTTAAAAGCAGGTCTCTGGGACTTACCGGTGAAGCCCTGCTGCAGGTCCGAATTGCCTGAAACTCCATCGACAGAGAAGCCCTTCAAGGTTAACTTCTTCCCTTGAGTTTGGTGGGACCAAACAACTCACAAGCCGCCTGGAAACCGTCCCCTCCTGGTCGAATTTTCTACAGAGTGCTGTGGAAAACCGGATAGCCAGTGGGAAGGATACCAGTTTGTGGTCTTTAAGGCACTCACACCTTAAACCGACGTTTATCCAAGCTGGTGGCCTCTTCCCTGGGCAGTGCAGCAACCTCCCAACGTCCTCCTTCTTGTCCCCACGACTGAAGCACAGGAACAGCGAGGTCTGCTCGAACTGCCAGGAACAACTGCCTCCGCTACAGCTCTTCTTCACTTTAAAGGTACTGTGCAAACACAGTCCGGAAATCTTTTCGACCACAGAGAAAGTTTGTGAAACTTTCCCCTCTTTGAAGGCTGGTCCTTCCCTAAACATTTGTCTAACTTTTCGCCTGCCAAATTCTTCAAAAAAATCGTGGCAAAGACTTAACCGTTATCTACAAGAACTGTGCTATCCTATACAATGACTCTGAACCATTGACTTTGGCCCAGGCCTATCGAATTGAATTGCTGGTTGTAGTTAACTGAAACCCTTTACCCTACCTATGGATGTATTTGGGCTGCATTTCTTATAGCCTTGTCTTTTTACCCCTTTTTAAAGCAACTGAAGTGCCATTTTGCTCCCACTTCAGGGGAGCTGAACTTGTTCAGTAACTTATTGGTTGTGTATTGTGGTGTATTGGTGTATGATATTAAGCTGCTTTGCTAGTGTAATGTTTTCTAATTGACTGTGTAAATAAATGTATATTCTTTTACCAAGTAAGTGTTTGTTTGAACCACTGTATTTGTTGGTCCCTTTGTGTAACTTGTTCTACTGCTCACTTAAACTCTTGAGATAAGTCTGGCTGCTCAGCCAATGCTACCGCATAACTGTGTAGTACAGGCTTGTACCAAAGGTGAAATTGTACTGACACTTGTAGTCTTAATTGCATGTAGTGTTCCCAAAGGGTACTGCATGTGATGCTGCCTAACACTCTGAAATTGCGAAAGGTTGCTGCAGTTTCGTTTTAAAAATTACAGACAACACCACTGCACAGTCTCTGCGACCCAAGAGTCCACGGTAAGCTCCTCCCAAGCGCTTAGGTGCATCGCTAGCCTACCACCTATCGCGGGAATGCTTTGCTTGCTGCTGCGCTGTGTGCATACGACTGTACTCTCACCTGCTGCTGCAGTGCCAGCCCTGACACCTGCCTCTTCCACGGGAGGGGAAGGAAGGATTCAGCCTTCTGTCTTCCCGCTGTCACCAGTTGCTTCCTCTATAGGGCCTCTGGCCTCTTCAGCGGCTGGCGGAGAAGCCTCTTCTTCTGCCGCCCTGGCGGATACACAGGGCACAAACACTCTTTTTAACGATGCCTGACCTTTGTCCAGAGCAGCAAAGGTGCTAACAAATATGGACATTTCTTTGACAAAAGCTTCTCCGAACAAAAGCCCTTTAGCTGCTGCAGCGGCCTCAGAGGATGCCAACTTCCTGAGTTTCAGGTCGATCTTTACTAAAAACGATTGTCTGCACTCCGCTGCTATCGTACAGTTGTTAATACTTATTAAACAAACTGCTCTTTTTGCCCAATTAGCCAGAATATGCATATCCATAGGCAGGGCCTCTTTGGTCTCTTCCACCATTTTAATGATCTTGGCCAATGGACCTATGGAATCGGGGAGCGTGTCCTGGCATGCTATCCATGAGCGGTCAATGCCCTTTTCAGGTCCTTGGTGTGCTTCACCATGAATGAGTCCACCTCCAGAGTGTCCGCTACTTTATCCGGCAGAGAAGGTCTGGGATATTGGGCCTTCAATTAGACTCTCACCTTATTTAGAGGCGTGCGCAGTCGCTTGCTCAAGTACCTTTTGGCCTTAAGTGGGGGCTTCCCCTCCAAGGATCTCGGGTGGAGTAGCAGGTTTGGATGAAAGGTGTCGACCAGGGAACTATCTCTGCATTTCTAAACGCTCTTATTGTGCCTTTTGCACGGTTCTCCTTCATGAGGAGTGGCCAAGCTCACAGAAAGGTGAGAACTCTCAGTGCTGCTGGAATCCCATTCAGGGCCTTCTTGGTCTTCCTGTGGGCTAAAGGGTATGCATAGCTCTCCACCATTTGTTTTGCAAAGGCGGGTGAAATCACCAGATTTTGTTCTTGGCGGGTGAGACGCCCATTGGAATGAATGGCCGTGCAGGAGGCTTGGCGGGTGAGTCAGCCCTTTACAAGGCGGGTGACACCCGCCAAAAGCGTGTGAGTTGAGAGCTATGGGTATGTCACCTTGTCCCTTCCATCACGCCTTTCCCTTAGCATGCCTCTCTTTTGTGTGTCCTTTGCGTGATACGGACAGTGGTTCGCCACTGGCCTTATGTTCCTCCTGCCATTGTCTCTTGCAGGCTCTGGGCCTCACAGCTGTCGGCCCTTGCGAAAAGACGACCCAGCCCAGGAGAAAGTCCAGCTTATGGGATAACTGCCCTACCCCTGCCCATGCTGCTTTCTCCATCAGCTGTCCCAGAGAGGGGTCCTGCAGAATGTTTGAAGGCCCTTCTCTGCTTTACTTGCTGTCAGAGGATTCTACTTCTACCGAGGCCATATTGTGTAATGCACAGGAGACAGACAGCTAGCAGCCGCAAGGTGACGCACAGGCTTTTTATTACTAAATTTGATTTATAACATTTCACAATGGTTGTGAGGCTTTATATTCACTTGTTTAATGTCTTTGAAGTCATTTAAACAGTACATTTGCCATCAGCTAGTTCCGAGAGTGGTGACATGCTGTGGCATGCTGGAGTTCCAAGTGCTTTCAACCATTCAATTGCTGAAAGTTAGGAAATATAAAACAAGAGGCTAAGAGGTGAGATGCCTGAAGTAATTTTGAAGCAATTAAAAAAACGGATTTGAAGCAGATATAAAGAAATATGTGGGTGGCATGCCACGTTAGAATTTACAATGAAAAGGGACTTGCATGCCTGGCTTTCTGATTAGGTCATAAGAACTAGCGGTTGTGAGTTCAAGGGAGCTATCGGAATTGAATTTATTTCTTTTTTCTTTTTTTTTTTAAATTTGATTTATAACATCTCGCAATGGTTGTGAGGCTTTATATTCACTTGTTTAATGTTTTTGAGGTCATTTAAACAGTACATTTGACATCAGCTAGTCCCGAGATTGGTGACATGCTGGGGCATGATAAGTGCTTAAACTATGCATTTGTTGAAAGTGCTTTAATATAAAACAATCCCACAATGATTGAGAGGGTATTTTTCCACTTGTTGAATGTGTTTGAAATCCCTTAAACTGTATATTTTACATCAGCCAGTCCAGAGATTGGTGGCCTGCTGTGGCACGCTGTGTCACGTGCCACATGTCACATTCGGTTCCTACCCCTTCTCCTCCCCTGCCGGCACTCTCTTTTCTTTCTTTACGCATTCAGTGTTTCCTTTCGTCTCTTTCCCTTTTTCTGTAGCTGGTATTGTCTCCGCTTCTTCCTTGTTTAATATCCTTTCTCTCTCTCACTCTCTTCTTCTTTCCTTGGGGCCTTTAGCTTTGTAGCTTATTCTATTTACTTTGTTGTTCACGCGCTTCAGCTGGCGGGAGCTATTTCATTCTGCGCCGCCTTTTGTTTGCTGATACGCAGAGTTTGTTTCCGTTTAGTCTCGATTCCTTCCTTTTATCTTCCCTCGCGGTTTGGCTTTGCGTGGGATTTTTACCTGTTTCCCTGGTATCTCACTCCTAGATTCTTTGTCCCATCCTCACAGGATTGTTTTCCCTATTTGCTCCATCCAGTGGAGTTCTGTGTGCAGCACTCGTCCTCTACACACTGACCTTGCCGCTCCTCCCTGTTTTTGCAGTCATCCAGAACTACCAATGCTATTTGATCCATCTGAGTGCTTTTTGACATCTTTGGATTACTTCTCATCTACCATCAGGGGCACTTGACCGTCCCACATCAGCTTGGAACCACCATACCACCACTTTTCTTCATGGAGTCTCATCCTGCTCTAGAAATACCAATCAGGGTTTTTTTGAGCGTTTGGCTTTTTCCCCTTCCTGTGCTGTGCAGGGAATACGCCATTCTTGTTGGGATTGTTTCTCAGTCCAACGAAGGTGGCGAGTTCCGAGAACAGACCCTATCTCTTCAAGAAGAAGAGATTACACGAAGAAACCACTACTATCTTGTCGGAATTGGAAGACCTCTCCAGCAACAGCGACGCCGAGATCCAGGTGAGGCCCTCTAACAGTGACAGATTGCAACTCCCGGAAATGGCCACCAGGGAACAAGTGCAAGTGCTGGTCAATGCAGTCAAAGGACTTTCAATGGAGTTGCAAGGGCTCAAGGCAGAAAATACAGTTCTGCAGCAGATGGTGACCGCCCCAGATGCCCATCAGTCGGATCTACACCCTTCAGCACTGGTAGCTGTAAAATTTGATGGATCCCCAAAGACGATGAAGGAGTTCATTGACGCCTGTGTGGTGTACTTTACATTCAGGCCCACAACTTATGCTTCGGATCGCACCTAGGTGGGGTTCCTTATTTCCAACATGGTTGGCAATGCCCTTGCCTGGACTACGCTGTTAGTTACATCAGATAATCCCATACTCCAGAATTATAATGCCTTTGTAACGCTTCTTCGACAAACCTTCGAAAGACAAGAAATTGGCTTCTCTGCTCGAGAGGCTCTCCTGGATATCAAACAAGGCTCTATGGACTTGATGATTTACATCTCGGCTTTCAAAAGGCTAGCCAGTGAGACAGGCTGGCCAGACTCGGTCCAGTTCACAGTATTTCGGAGGGGTGTCACGAGGTACTCAAGGATGAGTTGGCTGGGTTCCACGCCCCACTATCTTGGAAGACTTGTGCTCCTTGGCACTTCAAATTGAGTTCCAAATGTCCGGAAGAAGATTGGAAAGGAGGAAAGGCCGGATGCCTTAACTTCTGAAGTCTGCAACACATATGTCTATGAACCCAACACAGGCTTGCTCTAGTGACGAGCCAATACAAATAGGGTCAGCCAGAGGTCCATTGACCCTGACGGATAGGAACCGATGTCGCGAATAGGGTCTTTGTATGTACTGTGTCTCAGATACCCACTTGTTACGTGACTGCCTTGAAGTTGACCCGCAGAGACAGAAGGTTCCCAAGGTACCAGAAGGGTAGCAAAGGACTCCCGCTTGTTGGTATTAAGCATAAAACTCCAGTGAACAAACAGATGGAGGGAAAAGTTTGTGCGCTAATTGATAGCGACGTGGCAGGGAACTTTGTGGAGACCAATTGGGCCAAGCAACAAGGCCTCAATTTCATCGTCAAGGAGGAAGAACAAAAGATTGAAGGGGTGGACGGGCGCCCTCTTTGCTCAGGTCCCATCATACAGACCACTACTCCCATTCAGGTCTCTATTCACAATCATCAAGAGACAATATAATTTAATGTCATTCGAACAGTACATTTCCCTGTCATACTGGGAATCCCTTGGCTGCGCAAGCACAGTCCTTTAATTGACAATCAACAACCGTTGTTTCTGTTCTGACTACTGCAAATGACATTGCACTCCAGAACCTTCGGCAGACTGTGCCTCAGTGTCGTATTCTTCATTGCCTTCTCCTGGGGTAAATAGTCTGACCTCCGTCTTTCAGACATATGCTGATGTGTTCGAAGACCGCATTCCCAAAGAATTACCACCACACCATCCTGAGGACTGTGTAATAGAGATAATTCCTATTGTATCATGCCCTCTGGGCGGATGTTCTCGTTGACGATACCAGAACGTAGAGCTCTACGAGAATACCTGGAACAGAACCTCCAAAACGATCTCATCCTTCCCTCCAAATCCCCTGCTGGGGCTTCACTGTTCTTTATAGCGAAGGACTCTTCCGAACTCCTGTATCGACTTCTGTGGCCTAAAAAAGGTCACAGGGGATCCACCAGGGGGCGCAGAGATCGTCTGACGCATCTCGGCTCGTCTCCCCACCAGGGCGCTGATTGTGGGTCCTGAGCCCCCCCCCGACACCCCCCGAGTGAGGAGCCGACACCGCCCCCACCCACACGAGTGCCCCGGGCGCCCCTGGCCCGAATTTGGGATCCCGAGGTGGAACCGTGCCGGAGAACGAAGCCTCTGAGTTTTGAGGGATGGAAGCCCCTCCCACCTGCGGCGCCGCGGCTCCGCGGAGATCTACTCTACCCCTGGGCCTGAGCGAGGCCTGCAAAGGGGTCGGGCGACCCGGGCTGGCAGCTCCCCCCCCTGCCGTGTGCAATCTCGTGGGGGTCGGGTGTACCTGGGGGCACCCGCGGCGGATCCGGGAACGTGAGGCGGCCAAGCGAAAGTACAGCGGAGCTGTGGGCCTGGACGAGGCCTATGCGACCAGATGAGGAGCGGAGCATGGCGGCCCCCAAGAGAGTGGGTGGAACTAGAGGAGCCCGTGTAGGGCGAATTGGAGTCTCTGGTGTGGGCTCGCACTGGCCCATGCTGGCAACCCACGGTTTTCCATGAGTGGCGACCTCGCACTCAGGAGGTGAGGCAGTGCTGGCCCAGTTTGGGCAACCCCCCTGGGGACCGACGGCACCACAGAAAGAGACAGGAGCGAGGCTGGGGAGAGCCAGCGACACACATACAAGCCTCGGAGGGGTCATGGGCGACGGGGCGTCCCCCGAGCACCGCATTTCCTAGGCGGACTGACTTGCCGCGCGGGGCCCTATTGGGAGAGTTAGGCCCCAGCAGGCCACACCTCGCGTCCAGCCACTGGTGCGTTGAAGGCCCTCACAGCTCCGACGGGAGCACAGCTGCGCAATTTGGGGAGGGGAGAGGCGAGGTGAGAACCCTGTGGAGGAAAAAACAATACCTACGGGAGGGAACTAGTCGGGGACTAGGACCCCAGGTGCTGGGTCTTCGCTTCCAGCTTCACAGCGGACAGTGGCCCTCGCCCCCGGCGGCGCTGTCTCCGGGTGGACCAGCGGGTCACGTTGATCCTGAATTTCTGGGGGGACCCCCCGCGGAGCAGGGATGCTTGGGGAGAGTCTATGAGCTGGAGAGAATGCCTACAGAAGTTTCGCCGCACGTCCCCTGATCCCCCGAGGCCACCTGGAATGGCGACCCAGACGCAACAGGAGCCTGCTGATGCTAACACGGTCACCAGAGG
The DNA here is from genome assembly GCF_040938575.1 of Ambystoma mexicanum. Classification (NCBI taxonomy): domain Eukaryota; kingdom Metazoa; phylum Chordata; class Amphibia; order Caudata; family Ambystomatidae; genus Ambystoma; species Ambystoma mexicanum. Next base: position 3,461,566 of record NC_090929.1, on the reverse strand, counting down.
CATGGCAGCCCTACTGGAAGAAATTAGTGGCTTTCGGGCGGATATTGCTCTGAGACTGGACACCTTAGACAAAAAGGTGGACAATATTGATGACAGAGTCCAGGCACTAGAGAACACCACAGCTTCGAGCGACATCTTTGAGACACAATTCGACATGCGCCTGTCGGAGCTCGAGAGAAGAGAAGAGAGATGCTCTTTAAAAATGGACGATTTGGAAAATATGGAACGCCGCTGTAACCTACGTTTCCTAGGCTTCCCGGAACACGAGGGGGAAACTCAAGCAGACGTCATCAAGGCTGTCAATGCAGTAATAGGGGTACTCTTCGAAGGGGCCAATACCAGCGAACCCACCATTGACAGGGCCCATAGAGCAGGTGCACCCTCTAGAGACCCCAGATCCGTCTTAGTTCGCTTTCATTACTTCTCAGAAAAGAGCAGGATCTTGGAACTGGCTCGTAAGAAGGGCCCTGTGGAGTGGGAGGGGGCCAGGATTTCGGTGTATCAAGACCTGTCGGCCTTCACCCTTGCAAGACGCCGCCTCTGCTCCCCGCTGACAAAGATGCTCCAATCCAAGGGGGTCCGCTACAGGTGGGGATATCCTTTCTCCCTCTCCTTTGAATTCGAGGGCTACAAGTATGCCCTGATCACTGAAGATGATATCCAGAGAGTGTCAGGTGAACTTTTGGACAATTCAAACATGGTAATGGGGGAGCAGGAACGCGAGCGAACACCGACAGGCCCTAAAGGGAACAAAGCTCCCAAGGAGAGGCGCAGAGTGCGAGGTCAGAGGAAATTTAGGAGAGTGACCCCAGCTTCGCCGGGCCTTCCAAATAGTTGAAGCGAACATTAGGTGCCTGACGACTAAACCGGCATCTGCCTATGCGAATGGAGGGTGATGTAGCTGTTTGTACTTTACATTGAACCGGGGGGCGGAGGGGGGCTCGGAGTGTTGGTTATGACGAGTTATTGAGCCTGAGGGGGGGGGACAATGGTGGCCTGGTCTGGCGATCGGATGAAGCCATGGAACGACCAGGTGATTAGGGGGGAGGGGGGAGGAGGGGAAAAGGGGGAGTTATGTTGTTGGGGTTACAGTTACAGTGCGCCAGGTTTTTCGGGTATTCTCGCACCCCTGGGGCTGTCTCGAGTCGTCAGTGGGTTGCGGAAGTATTGTGGGAGTAAAAACGCTTGCTTTTCTAAGAATGGAGCTATGAGCCTTTATCTGTGCTTTAATGGATGATTCGCTCCAATTTTTGACAGTGGGGTCACTGAATGCTCGCGGGCTTAAATCGCCTACAAAGAGGTCCCTAATTGTGAGGGAATTTGCGAGGCTGCGGCTTCACTTTCTTTTTGTGCAGGAGACTCATTGGGTTCGGGGAAAAGAGCCTAAGCTCAGGGCCAGACCCATAGCTCAGATGTACTCGGCCTCTGTTCAGTCTAAGAAGCGGGGAGTAGCTTTGTTGATTTCTCCTGGGGCCCATTTTGCGTTTAAAGCCTTAAAAGCAGACCCGGAAGGCCGGTATCTCATGGTGAAGGGGGAGGTGAGGGGTCGTTTGTTCACACTGGTTTGCATATATGCTCCGAATGAAGCGCAGGATACCTTCTGGGAAGGGATGAGAGGGATAATAATGTCATTTTATGAGGGTACCCTTCTGGTTGGGGGAGATTTTAACATGGTGCTTTGCCCCGAGAGAGATAGGAAATCTGATAAGCCTTGCCCCAATGTCCGTCACCACAAGAAGTTGGCGTTGGCCTTCCAGGAAGTGAATGGGGAATTAGGTTTGGCTGACACGTGCATCCCCGTGAAGGGCCGGAACCCAGATTACACATATTATTCAAAGACACATGCTGACTTCTCTCGTATTGATTACATCTTGGTTGACGCCTCGCTGCAGGGAGAGGTGACTAGTTCAGGAGTGGAGATTGTCCCTTGGACGGACCACGATATGGTAAAGATTAAGATCGGCCTTCCTCCTGTCCCGGCAACCGGATCCCGGTGGAGGTGTAATGACCTGCTTCTGCAGGACAGGGAGATTCGCCAATCCCTCCTAGCAGCCATTGAGGATTATTTCACTCTTAATGACAATGGGGAGGTTGGAACTATGGGAGTGTGGGAGGCATTTAAGGCAACTATTAGAGGCACCTTTATCGGTATTGGATCCGGGAGAAAGAAGGAGAGGGAACGTGAGGAGAAAGTGTTAAAGGACAAAATAGAGGCCATCCAGCCGGGGGGAAGTTAAGGTCACAGATGTTCCCCGGGCAATGGGAGGAACTACAGGGGTTGCGAACCAGGCTGGCAGACCTCCAGGTGGGTCAAACGGAAAGGAAGCTCTCTTTTTTGAAGCAGAGGTATATGGAAAGGGAGGAAAAGGCAGATAAAATTTTGGCTTGGAGACTTCGAGACCTTAGAAATAGCAGGAGGGTGAACTCAATTCACACCCCGGAAGGGGACTCGACCGCGAGAGATACCAAGATAGCTGAACAATTCAGGCTATATTATGAAAAGCTATTATGAAAAGCTGTATCGCTCGGAATATACAGGGGATGGGAACGACGTTGACAGCTTCCTGGACTCCCTCCCTGTTCCGGGCCTTCTCCCGGACAAAGCGGATTCTCTTGAGAGTCCCATCTCCCCGGAAGAAGTAATAGATACCATATCCTCTTTGAAGAGCAGCACAGCCCCGGGGGACGATGGTTTCACAGTCAAATTCTACAAGACATATAGGTCCACGCTTGCCCCATTCATGGCTAAGATGTTCAATGCGGCACTTGACCAAGGTTCCCTCCCTCCCACGATGATGTCAGCCTTGATTGTTGTCCTGCCTAAAGAGGGCAAGGATCCCTCATATTGCCAATCATATCGCCCCATATCCCTCCTTAATACCGATGTGAAAATATTAGCCAAGCTCCTAGCGAATAGACTGGCCAAGCTGCTCCCTACCCTAGTGCATGGAGATCAAGTGGGCTTCATCCCGGGCCGCCAGGGGTCAGACAATATAAGAAAAACCCTCGACCTCATGCATGAGGCATCTAGACAGGGAGTGGAAGTGTACCTCCTCTCACTAGACTCAGAAAAGGCCTTCGACCGTGTCGAATGGCCTTACATGGGCAGGGTCCTCCGAAAGATGGGGCTGGGTGACAATTTCTGTGGGTGGGTCACAGCACTCTACAATGGCCCCTCGGCGAGAGTGCTGGTCAATGGGGGCATCTCAGAGCCCTTTTCCCTCTCTAGGGGCACTCGGCAAGGATGTCCCCTGTCGTCCCTATTGTATGCTCTGGCAATGGAGCCTCTAGCCATAGCGGTTAGGAATGACCCGGAAATTACGGGAATACATTGTGGCGAGTGCGAGTTTAAGCTTTCCCTCTTTGCAGACGACATTTTGAGCTACCTAACCAACATCCAAGATTCCTTACCCAGGCTGTTCGATCTTGTACACCTCTTCGGCTCCTTTTCTGGACTGAAGATAAATACGTCCAAATCAAGTATCATGCCCATGGGTTTGGGGGATCAGGACATCGGAAATAACACCGATATTCTTGGGGTTAGAATTGAACGGGTATCCACCAGGTACCTCGGCACCACCATCCCCAGGGATCTATCCCAACTATACCAGAGCAATTTCCCGGAGATCCTCGCTCAAGTCAGTAGTGACCTCAGGCGTTGGGCACCCCTCACGCTTTCCTGGCTTGGGCGCATGGTCACAGTGAAGATGAATATCTTGCCCCGCCTCCTCTATCTATTCGCAGCGCTTCCCACTGTGATACCCGAGTCTTTTTTCGAGGTGCTTCAATCCCGAGTCCTTATGTTCATTTGGAACGGTAAGAGGCCAAGGGTCAAGACCTCCACCCTGACCCTCCCGAAGTCCCATGGAGGTTTTGGCCTCCCCGACTTCCGGCTTTATTACAAAGCAGCCCAGCTCCGGGTGATGTTGGAGCATATGCGGGACGACATGGGTACCTATTGGACATATATTGAAGACGTTCACACCCACCCGAAAAAAGTTAGAGACCTCTTATGGGCCCCTCCAAGGGTTCTCCCCTCTCAGATCAGAACACACCCCACCCTGGCAGCCCTGTGGGCATTATGGAAGCCCAATAAAGCTAATAAACTATTTTCATCATGGCCCTCCCCGCTGTCCTCGCTCTGGGGCCCCCCCATAGATCTGGGCTCTAGGGGTTTCCAAGACACTCAGGCCTGGTCAGATATGGGGTTGGAGAGGGTCTCCCAACTCTCGCGGGAAGAGGGCTTTATAGAGAGGGTTAGCTTGATCGAGGCTTTGGCAGGTAAGACCCCCCATGGTCTTTGAATACCTGCGGTTGAAAGGGATTTTGACCCACCCTAGGTGGGCCGACCAGCTTAGACGCCCCCTCACTCCATTTGAAACCATACTGGCTAAAAGTATAACTCGGAAGGGCTCGTTATCCAAGTTTTACGGGGTTTTGATAACTGCTGACCTAGAGGGTAGACAGCCCTTCAAACGCATATGGGAAGAAAGGCTGGGCATGCCATTGGATGACCACACTTGGAGGGCTGTATTCAAATGTATTTTCTCGGGTTCCCTATACACCGCTGCCATGGAACATAGTTTCAAGATTCTTCATTCGTGGCATCGCCCCCCGGCCTTGTTGGCCAAGATGTTTCGGGATGTGTCCCCCTTTTGCCCAAGGGGCTGCCACCAACGGGGAACCTGGTTTCACATGTGGTGGGGTTGTCCGGCCATACAGGTTTATTGGTCGGAGTTGCTCAGCTGGATTAAGGACATTGAGGGGTTCAGCCCGTCTCTTCACCCGCTGGAGGTTCTGCTGGGCACTCCCATGCCAGAGACTGAAGCTAATGTGTATCCCAAGGTCATCGGTGCCATGCTGCGAGCAGGGAGATTGGCGCTTGCCCAAAAGTGGAAGAGCGTCCTGGCTCCCTCTAAAGAGGAATGGCTCTGCAAACTTAGGATGATCTTTATATATGAAAAACTTACCGCAATAGCAAATGATACCATGACTGATTTTGTACAAGAATGGACTGCAGTTCTTCTGCATGATGATTGTGTTTCCATGAGGCTGTAAAATGAATACTGAGCTAGGTTGTAACGGCATACCTTCTTACGCCTCCCATGAACCCAAGATGACTCCTGATCAATGGTCCTCTTGTCGGGCCCCGCTGTCTCAAGTGATATTTATTACAATCATGTGATAAGCAAGTGTTCTCCCCTAAGGATGGATAGTTTGCAACACCCCAAGACTTGGCATGTTAATTGTTTGGGGGGGTGGGGTGGGAGGGGGGCAAGGGGGAAAGGAGTTAATGTAAAAAAAAAGAGAAAATACTACTGACAACTTGGTTCACTTTGATGTTTCTGCCGGCTGGGTCAGCATTCTCGCTCAACCTCATTTGAGTATTGTCAATAAAAACAATTTAAAAAAAAAAAAAAAAGGTCACAGTAAGGGATCGATACCCAATGCCCTTGATTAAGGATATACTCGAGGCAGTCGAAGGTGCAGTCATCTTTAGTAAACTAGACCTGAGGGGCGCTTACCATTTATTCAGAATCAAAGAAGGAGACAAATGGAAAACGGCCTTCCCCACACTGTTCGGCCTGTATGAATATTGTGTGATGCCGTTTGGACTGGTGAACGCGCCTGCTATTTTCCAGTGGTTCATGGACCGTTTATTTACAGATCTGCTGTACGTGAATGTTATAGTCTACTTAGACGACGTTTGTGTTCTCAAACACCCACAATCTTCATCATCACATCTCATCAAAGTCCTAGAACGGCTGAGACAAGATAACTTTTTCACCAAACCTGAAAATAATGCCTTATCCAACTCACTGCTGAACCAATTATCGGAAAGAGACGGTCTTTGGTTCTACAAGAACCGTTTGTTCATAGCAGAATCTAAGCAACAGTTGCTTATTCTGTCCTGGGTTCATGAGTCCAGAATTTCCAGACATAAGGGTGTAGCAGCAACCATGGATCTCATCAATCAAACATTCTGGTGGCCCACTATACAACCGACATTAGACAATACGTCCTATCATGTCCAGTGTGGGCCAGAAGCAAAAGCGCCACTTCTAGACCTATCGGATTGCTAGAACACCCTCCACTCCCTACGGAACCATGGTTACATATATCCACTGATTTCATCCCAAGGTCACACAGTCATCATGGTTACCATCGACAGCTTCAGCAAGATGGCTCATTTTTCACCTTTGAAAGGCATACCTTCTGTTAGGGAGTATTCTCATTCTATGGCTAATTTCCCTTACCTAGGGAGTCCCCCAGCAGCTTTGCTGGATTTCTGGAGTTTACTTTTCCACCTAGTAAGATTGTGAGCCTTTTTTCCCACTATTACCTATGTTTTGCCATGTGTATTTTTTACTGTTTGTGTGATGTTGGGCTCTGGAGCACACCACGAGCCCCACTTTGTGTGTGTGTTACACAGCACCTTCAGTGCAGTAACACACGATTGTCTTTTAGACTTCCCACTGACTCATTTTTTCTGGGGCTGACTACTGTCCCCCAGAAACATGTAAAGTTGCCATTAACTTTATGTAGTCACTTTGAAACTATAGACCCAGTACACCCCATTTTACATGGAGTATTGGAAATGGTTAACTCCTACCCCTTTTTGGCTGTGCCGCTCTGAGCTTAGTTTTGCTTTTTTAACATTTAGACTTGGCTGGTGGCAGTGGTATCTACCCTAACCTTTCTACCGCGATTATATTATATAAACGTGGTATTGTTCCAGGCTATTGTGGTAGCCTCGAACTTAACCCTGCTTGCCCAAATACTTTTTATTTTGGCTCCGGTTAGGTTTAGTCACCATTTCTCTTTGTTAAAGTCCTTCTTGTGTTTTACTTAGGGCGCAAACCAGGTTTGCCTTCTTTGTCTACTGTCTTTTGGCGAGCTTCAGCCGAGAAGCCCTCCTCTTGGCGCCTGGGTGTCTAGGTGGGCTGTATGTGAGGGAGGGGTGTAGTCACCCCCTGCACAGGGTCTCCATGGAGACCCGAGTCGTACTTTGTCATGATTGGCTGAGGTGGTTGTCCGGGCCGGACAACCACCCTACTGGGTGATTGACCGCCAGGCTGTGTGAATGGGGGATTTTCGCATTAAAAGGCAGGACTCTTGGGCTGGAAGTCAGAGTCACCACTGGGACTGCAAGGAACCAAAGAGAAGCGGAGAAGAAGACGGCTGCTGCAACCCCAAGTCCCGGTGAATCCCTGCTGCAGTCCTGAGCTATCTACCCTTCAACGACCAGAGAAGATCCAGTTTGGAGTCTTCTTCCCTTGAGCCTGGTGGGGTCAACCAGCTCATCTTACACAGCTTGAGGATACCCTTTGTGGTCGAAATCGCTGCACAATGCTGTAGTGGTCCGGATAGCCATCTGAAGAGCCTCTCCTGTTTTAAAGTAGCGCACCTTTTATTCACCGTCGCTGCTGCTGGCCTCATCCCTGGGTAGTGCAGATCGCTCCAGATGTCTTCCTTCTTGTCACCATGACTGAAGCTCCAGGAACCGTGAGTCTACAGGAAACTACCAGGAACAACTGCCATGGCACCAGCTTCTTCAAGGAATAAGGTACTGTGTCTGACTTTGAGGAACTAGGGTGAACCCTTGTCTCCTCACAAAAGGCTTGTTCTTTTCTTCCTTCCCTCTTATAACTTTTGCCTCCTCTTCTGACAATATCTAAGTACTCCTGGCAACCTTGAATCGTGAACTATCTGACTGTGTGATCCTCGACAACAGGAACCCTGTTCCACCTAACACTGGCGCAGGTCTATTGACTTTTATCTTTGGGTTAGCAAGTGTTCTCCGATTCTGTCTGCCTTGACAAAAGTATTGCCTATGATTTTTGCCCCCAACTCTCTTGTGGTAACTCAGGTGCTAAGTGTGTTTTTACCCCGGTAACATTTCTTCCCGTGGATACGCGTATCTTTGGTAAGACCGAACGGTCATTACTTTCAAAAGTGATCACATATGTATTCCCGGTAACGTCTTTTGTTTTATAACACCGGTCTGTCAAATCATAAGGTACTTACCTTCAGTTGTTCTGCACAAGGGGAATTGATTGTGTGTAGTGTATCTGAAGTGTGTTTTTTATATTAATAGAAGTGAAGTGTTTTACAAACAGATGGTTTAAAATAAATGTACTTTTACTTTTTAACCAAAAACCTTGATTCATTGTTTGCTTGAGTCACAGTAATTGTAGTCCTTTGTGTAATCTCTACTACTGCTCATTCGCTCTTGAGATAAGTGTGACTGCTCAGTCACTGCTACCACTCTTTCTGAGTAGTACGGGCTTGTACCAAAGGTGAACTTGTATTACCACTTGCAGTCTTAACTCTGTGCAGTGGTCACTAAGGGCACTGCATAGGATTCTGCCCAACATCTTCAGCCCCTGTACTGGCAGAGGTATTTCTCAAAGACATGGTGAGATTGCATTGCATACCAGAGACCATACTGTCAGATAGAGGTTCCCAGTACACCTCTATGTTCTGGAAAACATTGTGCGATCTGATAGGCATAAAGAGGGCTTTGACGTCTTGTTACCACCCACAGTCTAACGGGAAGACCAAACGTTTGAACGGCAGATGGGGAGCAGGTGCAAGTGGATCTAGGTCACCTGGCCTAAGCCCCGCCCACCTGGTGCCTTCCTTCCTGCCGCTCTTTTTCACCACTTAGCAAGCCCTGCCCACCTGGTGCCTTCCTGCTTGCCGCTGCTTTTCACCACTTAGCAAGCCCCGCCCACCTGGTGCCTTCCTGCCTGCCGCTCTTTTTCACCACTTAGCAAGCCCTGCCCACCTGGTGCCTTCCTGTTTGCTGCTCTTTTTCACAGCTTAGCAAGCCCCGCCCACCTGGTGCCTACCTGCTTGCCGCTCTTTTTCACCACTTAGCAAGCCCTGCCCACCTGGTGCCTTCCTGTTTGCTGCTCTTTTTCACAGCTGAGCAAGCCCTGCCCACCTGGTGCCTTCCTGCTTGCCGCTCTTTTTCCTGCAAAGGAGCCCTCCAGCCTCTTTTCCTTTGCAGATGCAAGTGGAACTAGGTCACCTGACCTAAGCACCACCCACCTTTTTAGCCCTGCCTCTTCCTTCCTGCTCTTAACTATTAGATCAAGGGCGTCTCTCGCCCGGGCGTCCTAAGCGAAGGGCAGATGAAGAAAAGGGCAATTCCTGTTTGGACCTGTTCAGAGCAGGAGGACCCAGGGCCCGACCCCCTACTCAGACAACAGGTAAGCATGCACCAACATGTGTTACCCCCTCTGTTCCCACAGACAATTCCCAACCTCTCTTGTCCCCCAGTGATGTTCCCTTGTGCTTCCCCCTTCTTGCACACAGGTGTTGCCTGTTTTGCTTGATTCTTCTACCCTGCTCCCCCTCAACCTCCTCCAGCCTACTCTGCAGGAGTCCGTCCTGATACATTCTAGTTTCACCATCACCATCTTGTGGCCAATGCTCGATTTGACTTTTATGGACTACATTCATTCACGGTGCGTCACCCTTTCTCAACTCTCATGCTGGACTTCCTTTGCATCTTGTACTCATGGTGGCCCTGAATCATGCTGTTCTCATCTTTATCTTGTATCCTGGCTTGCAACATTATGTGTTACTACTGACTTCTGCAATTGTATTCGCTCTCCACTCTTGCTTTTACACTCTTTTTGACTGCTTACTCTCTGTTCTCTCCTCCTTTTCCTTCTCCCTTTTCCTAGCTCCTCTCCTTACTTTCTTCTATGCACTTACTCTATCAGAATTGTCCCTGGACCTAATATGATAGCAACCTCCTCTGTTTCCTCCACCCTCCCATTACTGTTTTTTTCCTCCCCACACCCCCTCCAGCACTATCTGAAATGTCGTCAGGCCTAGTATGATAGTCACTTGTTTTGTTCCTCCCATCCCTTCCTGCACCCCTCTCTCTCACCTTTTGTTTTCTCCGTCTCTACCAGAAATGTCGTCAGGCCTAGTACGGTAGTTTCCATTTCCTTCCCACTCTCCCCTCCTCCCTTCCTTATCTATGTTTTAGCTCTTGCACTATCTGAAATGTTGTCAGGCCGAGTACGATAGTTAATTTCACATCCTAACTGTTCATAGCCTGTAAGAATGTGGTTGTATTTTCCCTTGTTCCCTCCCTTGCCTTGAAGCGCTTTGAAACACATTGTGTACAGGTGCTATATAAATAAACTATCATATCATATATCATATCATAATGCTACCATGGAGCAATACCTCCAATGCTTTGCAAATGCGAAAAAAGACAACTGGTTCTCTCTTCTGCCAATGGTGGAATTTGCATACAATAATGCCACCTATTCGGCCATAAAGATGTCCCCTTTCTTTTGCGCTTATGGACTTCATCCAAGAACATTTCATGGAGGTTCACTGCAGCCCTCCTACTTACCTACAGTGGACTCCCTTTTGGAATCTATCATTGAAGCCCAGGAGACAGCCATTACGAACCTGGAAGAAAGCCGTAGCAGATCCAAACGACAAGCAGACCCACATCGCAGTCTAGTGCCAGAATTGAAAGAAAGAGAACTTGTTTGGCTGTCCACCAAATATCTACCCCGATGGACCCGACCTTCCAAACTGGCACCCAAGTTTCTAGGTCCTTTTCCGATACTGTCTCGCTTGAATCCAGTGGCTTTTAAACTCAAACTACCCAAGCCCCTGCAGCGTATTCATCCAGTATTTCACACTTCTTTACTAAAGCCCTTTGTGCCTGACAAACATCAGCGAAGGACAACCCTTCTGACTACCATCAGCGATCCTTTTCCAGATATCTATGAAGTAGAAAAGATCATTGATTCTCGCCATCACAAAAGGAAGACTACAGTACCTTGTCAGATGGAAGGGCTATTCACTGGCAGAAGACTCATTGGAACCAGTGTCTAACATCTCTGCAACCACCTGTCTGCGCAGATTTCCCACCCTCCATCCAGGCAAAGCTGGGGCGGGCCCCCTGCGAAGGAGGCATGCTGTCATGAGGACCGTTTCCTGGAAGCTCTGGACCAGGTGGAGGATCCACCATTAACGTGCCATCACGTTTCTTTAACTGCAGTCTAGTCTTTTCTGCTCGCTTCCTACTTCAACCTCTTAGCCCCTCCCTCCAGTGTTGCAACTCTAGGAGATTCTCGCTCTCTGTTCCTGCTCGCTCCGTGTCCTGTCTTGCGGGATATTGCCCTGTTTTCAGTAGTACACGCACAGCTGGCCTTAGCCTGCCCGCTCCTTCTTGATTTGTTATTATCCTTTGACTTTCCTTGTTTGTATTGCCTTTCTGATGCTTATGAGTACTGGCCATGAGTACCGCCTGTGCCCCTGCCCTGCCGGCACTCTCTTTTCTTTCTTTACGCCTTCAGTGTTTCCTTTCGTCTCTTTCCCTTTTTCTGTAGCTGGTATTGTCTCCGCTTTCTTCCTTGTTTAATATCCTTTCTCTCTCTCACTCTCTTCTTCTTCTTCTTTCCTTGGGGCCTTTAGCTTTGTAGCTTATTCTATTTACTTTGTTTTTCACGCGCTTCAGCTGGCGGCAGTTATTTCATTCTGCACCGCCTTTTGTTTGCTGATATGCAGAGTTCTATGTAATACTTTGTTTCCGTTTAGTCTCGATTCCTTCCTTTTATCTTCCCTTGCGGTTTGGCATTGTGTGGGATTTTTACCTGTTTCTCTGGTATTCACTCCTAGATTCTTTGTCCCATCCTCACAGGATTGTTTTCCCTTTTTGCTCCATCCAGTTGAGTTTTGTGTGCAGCACTCGTCCTCTACACACTGACCTTGCCGCTCCTCCCTGTTTTTGCTGTCATCCAGAACTACCAATGCTATTTGATCCATCTGAGTGCTTTTTGACATCTTTGGATTACTTCTCATCTACCATCAGGGGCACTTGACCGTCCCACATCAGCTTGGAACCACCATACCACCACTTTTCTTCGTGGCGTCTCATGCTGCTCCAGAAATACCGATCAGGGTTTTTTTGTGCGTTTGGCTTTTTCCCCTTCCTGTGCTGTGCAGGGAATACTCCATTCTTGTTGGGATTGTTTCTCAGTCCAACGAAGGTGGCGAGTTCCCGGAACAGACCCTATCTCTTCAAGAAGAAGAGATTGCATGAAGAAACAACTACTATCTTGTCGGAATTGGAAGACCTCTCCAGCGACAGCGACGCCGAGATCCAGGTGAGGCCCTCTAACAGTGACAGCCTCGAGCTTCAGCATGACCGATGTGTTCACCAAGTGTTCTGTTTAAAGTCAATTTGGGATTATTGTCATGCCTGTCGCCTCACGCTCATCCAGCACGTCCCTAATCCCTAAACGCTCCCTCTTACCTGCACACTCGGCCTTCAGATCTGCCAAGACATTCTATACACATTGGAGGTTGTTTGGGAAGCGTCATTATTAATTACTATGTACCTTGCTTTTATGCGCTTGCTGACGGTGTTGCATGGTTCTACTGGCGCATTTGCTTTGTTTACAATAATAAATTCGCAGGCTCTATCACATGATCATTCTAGGAGGAACTTGATTGGTAACATGAATACGTGCTTGCATGTGACACGTATTTAACACGACACCTTCAAGCCTGCGGCGCTTCTGATCGTTTTCCGATCCCTCTGTGTTCCGTCGCTTACCAGCATTTGTGGCAAGTTTCCTTGCTTTCTCTCCTACGCTCCATTTCTGCTCGGAGAGGTTGCTATCTCTGCGATCCTTCATGGTGTTGCCGGCAACTATCCGCTCGGAGTTTCCCTTGGAGCCGTCTGCTGAATTCCATTCTCAGCATCTTTCCTGAATCGCTACCCTGCAGCTTTCCTTCTGGATTTTACTACGCTGCAGATCTCTTTTACTCCCTGTATATTGTACCACCTAAGCCTCCATCCTGTTTGGAGCAAGTCTCTTTATCTGGCTACGTTACTCTACACTTTGTCATCAGCTGTTACTATAGCAGTATTCAACTACTGCTGAACCACATCTCCTGGTTTTCTTTTGCTGATGTTTATTGTGAGTTCTGTTCCTAATTTCTCACAAAATCACTATTCAAGAGGCTACAAAAGGGCTTACCTATATGGAACAAGGTCTCCATCCCTCCTTCCTGCTTTCCATACAGAATAGTGCACAGAACTTAATGGACGCTATCCTGTGTGCACCAACCCGACTCTAGTGTGGCCCTCGTTCTGCCCGGGTTAGATTCCTCTACTAACTCCCTTCCTAGTCGTTGTTTGCCTTTGGATTATCTCCTGACTTTTGGACTTACCTGTGGCTTTGCTGATCAACAGGTTAGTGTACCTAGATAGGCCCTTGTTATTCTGTTGGCTTTAGCCCTATTCTAATATACTCCTTTCTGACAACAGCCTGGTGAATCTTGTTGCAATACACGCCCTTTCCACCACTACTTCAGGTTAACAGTTACTTCTGGAACAGCAACGAGTGTATCCTTTTTTGGCTACCAGTCTGTATTCTTTGATTATTGTCTCATTTAATCTGAGTCATAACAGAATCAGAAGCCTGATTGGAGGGTACCGACCCCCTAACGGTACTCACTCAATTGGTGGCTGATTTGAGACAGGAAATGATTACTGCTCAGGACACCTTGCGCCATCGTATGGATGTGATGCAAGATGCTTTGCGTGCCTCCCCACAAGGGATGGCTATCCCTGACACCGTTGCCTCAGGTTCAGGCCTACAACGCCCCAAAGGGAATCAGTCCAGGTACTGATGCCAACCCAGTTTCCTCTGGCTCCACCAGAAAGGTTTACTGGAGACCCTAAGGCATACCGTACTTTCGTAAATCAGTGTCGTCTTCACTTCCTATGCAGGCCCAGTTCCTTTCCGGACTTAACCACCAAGGCAGCGTTTGTGCTGTCGCATCTGGGGGGCACTGCTGCGGCTTGAGCGAACCCATTGTTGGAATCCAACAGCCCGTTATTGTATGACTGCGATGAGCTGTTGTCGGCAATGAGCAAATTGTTCGATATGCGGTATGCAACCCAGGCAACAGATCTGGAACTATTGAATTTACAACAGGGTAACTAATCCTTGTTGACCTATCTTGCACGTTTCAACCAATTAACTGCGGAAACACAATGGCCGGAAGATAAGAAGACCGCAGTCTTCTATAAAGGACTGTCCGAGGAACTAAAAGATGCCTTGTCCACGGTTACTGTCGTATCATCAGGATACACAAAGTTGCTCGATCTTGTTCTTCAGATTGACGCACGGAGAACCACTGCAAAGGGCGAAAAGAAGCCTTTCTTATCTGCGGCGAGCCATCCTGGAGTTACCCAGGGTTCTTCTAGTGAACCCGAGCCCATACAAATAGGAGCCATTCGGGGTCGTTTATCCGTGGCAGAGCAAGAAAACCGTCACAAGAACAACCTATGCATGTATTGTGGTTCCTCGGAGCATTTACTGGTTTCCTGTCCTAAGAAGCCGGTCAAAAAGACGGGAAACGCCAAAGCTCGGCAATAGTGGGAGTCCCTCTGCCGAGTACCAAATCGGACTCCACATTGTCTTTCACATCCTCCATAGCAGTAACGGTATCTTGTGCTTCAACGACAATACCGTTCAAACCAAGGCTATGATGGACTCTGGTGCAACCAATAGCTACATTGACATTACCTTCGCCAAACAATCAGCTATACCTATGAAGACCAAGTCAGTACCGGAATCCGTCAATACAGTCAACGGTTCAGTTTTATCATCTGGTTTGGTAACTGAAGAAACGCTACCCATTACAGTGTCTTTACCTGACGGTCACACTGAAAACATGGTCTTTGATGTTATCGCTGCCCCTCATACCCGTTGATACTAGGTCTATCATGGCCTAAGTTACATAATCCTGTGACAGATTGGGTCACGGGTCATATCCAGTATCCCTCGGAACATTGTAATGAGAAGTGTTTTTTTAATTCTGGAGGGGTTCATGACACGCCTGTTTTGGCTTTCCTTCAAGGACTACCAAGAATAAGTGCGATTATGCCACACAAACCGTCGGTTCATCAGGAATACACCAACTATGCTGATGTCTTTGACAAAGGCAAGGCGGAGATATTGCCGCCACACCGACAATACGATTGTCCGATCGAACTGATTGCCGGAGCTAAGATTCCAATCGGTCGGGTATACTCTCACTCAACAAAAGGACGCTGTCCTGAAGGAATATATTGACAAGGCCCTCAAGACTGGCTTTATACGTCCTTCTCAGACACCAGCAGCATCTCCTTTGTTTTTCGTCCTTAAAAAAGGAGACTTGAGACCCTGCATAGATTACAGGGCACTCAATGCCAGAACAGTCAAAAACCAGTATCCTCTGCCTCTGATTAACCTGCTATTGGATCAATTGGGCACTTCTGTCATTTTTACTAAACTGGACTGGTGGGGGGCGTACAATCTTGTTCGTATTAAGGAAGGCGACGAGTGGAAGACTTCCTTCAAGAATCGGTATGGATTATATGAGTAGCTCGTCATGCCTTTCGGGTTGTGCAATGCCCCTGCAACCTTTCACTATTTTATTAATTACATCTTTAGCGACTACATGGATCAGTTTGTGGTTATCTACCTGGATGATATACTAATTTACTCAGCATCCATAGAAGAACACATTTCACATGTTTCCAAAGTCCTCCAAAGTTTGAGAGAGAATCATCTCTTTGTCAAGGCAGAAAAATGTGTCTTTCACTCTCAAGACGTAGAGTTTTTGGCTTATGACATTACCAGTCACAGAGTAAGAATGAGCCGTTCTAAGGTTAAAGCCATTCTAGATTGGCCTGTGCCCAGTTCCATCAAGTCCTTGCAGTCGTTTCTTGGATTTTCGAGCTTCTATAGACGGTTTATCCACTCTTTCTCTAGGGTGGTAGCACCGCTTACAACATTAACAAGCACAAAAAACAAGTTTCATTGGACACCGGAGGCTCAGGTGGCATTCGATCAACTTAAAGTGGCATTTACCACGGCCCCTGTCTTGCAACATCCTGATCCAGAACTACCATACATACTGGAAGCCGATGCTTCTAATCAGGCCATTGGCATGATCCTTTCACAGGAATGCAAAGATACTGGGGTGGAACATCCTGTGGCATTTTTCTTGCGTCAACTGGCTCCATATGAAAGGAATTACATAGTAACCGAGAAAGAGTTGTTGGCAATCAAAGATACGTTCCTTACATGGCGGCATCATCTTCTGGGGGCTAAACATCCGGTAATCGTGTATTCGGATCACCGTAACTTACAAGCTATTTAAACCATGAAGTGTCTTACTGTTCGCCAGGCTCGCTGGCACTCGTTTTTTGCCCAATTCGATTTTCACATCACATACAGACCTTCAAGGGATCATACCAAGGCGGATGCTCTATCCCGTCTGCACACTGGTGTGGACCATGCAGAAAACAAAACACCTCCACTATTGGCAGAACATGTGGTCTGTAGTTGTTCTGAACAACCTTCTCTGAAACAGGAGATCCTAGACTGGGTTTCGCATAATCCTCGGGAAGTACGTAACCTCCATCTTGAAACCAGAGGGGGTCTACCGTTTATGAATGGCGTTTTGTACTTACCTAAGAGGAAACACGTACCAAGGCATTGCTTTGGGGTCATGATTCCCTGGTAGCGGCTCATCCGGGCCAGAAAAAGACTTTGGATCTGCTACAACAATGGTGTTGGTGGCCCAAAATGACAAGGGATCTTGTGGATTACGTCTCCTCCTGTGCCCTATGTGCGCAATGCCAAAATACACCAAGCAAACCTATGGGGCTGCTGCATCTGCTACTAGTCCCCCACAAACCGTGGTACATGGTATCCATGGGCTTCGTAGTTGAATTACCTCCTGTCCATGGATATGACACGGTTTGGGTTGTGATCGATTACTTCACAAAAATGGCCTTGTTTATACCTTGTCAGGGCATCCCCACTGCAAGGATTTTGGCCGATCTGTTCTTGAAGAATGTCTTTCGGTTCTTTGGATTGCCTTCTATTGTTATCACAGACAGGTAGTCGCAATTTGCGTCCCGTTTCTGGAGGGCGTTAACCACAGCCCTACTCATGGAGGATCGCATGTCCAGTTCTTACCATCCTCAAACCGATGGTCAGACAGAACGGGTTACCGGAACTATGGAGCAGTATTTGCATTGCCTATGTTTGCAGTACCAGTCTACCTTGTATTCGCTGTTACCAGCCACTGAATTCGGCTATAACAACTCACGGCATTCCTTAGCTGGCACTTCTCTGTTCTACGCCCTTTACGGACAACATCCGCAACTCTTCCAGTGGACCTAGAACCGTCTGAGGAAGTACCTGGGGCGGCTGAAAAATTGACGGCACTGTCCGACCGGCATACTAAAATACAAAAAACACCTAGAGAAATCCCAGACTCACTCCAAGTACTATGCTGATCAGCGATGGACGGCTGCTCTGCTCTACAAAATAGGCATGTCTGTCTGGTTATCCACCAGACATCTAAAAATTCCAGGGAAGAAGAAGCTTCTGCCACGCTTCATTGGACCGTATAAAATCATGCAGGTGATTAACCCTGTTACTGTTCGTCTGGAACTGCCCTCCCACTGGCGGGTACACCCGGTGTTCCACGTTTCTTTGATTAAACCGTGTATGTCACAGACTCGGTTGCCCGTCCAGCCTTTGGCAGTTTCTGGTAGAGGCTCTGACGAGTATGAGGTCCGAGCCATTCTGGGCATGAAAATGCGAGCTGGGGTCCCCCATTACCTGATTGACTGGAAGGGATATGGCCCGGAAGACCGGTCTTGGGAACCATTATCGAACAGTCACGCTCCTGTATTGCTACGTCGCTTCCATGGTGCGAGAGGAGTGGAGCGTTCTTTGGGGGATGGCACTGTCATGTCTGTTGCCTCACGCTCATCCAGCACGTCCCTAATCCCTAAACGCTCCCTCTTACTTGCACACTCGGCCTTCAGATCTGCCACACATTGGAGGTTGTTTGGGAAGCGTCATTATTAATTACTTTGTACATGCTTTTATGCGCTTGCTGACGGTGTTGCATGGTTCTACTGGCGCATTCGCTTTGTTACCAATAATACATTTGCAGGCTCTATCACGTGATCATTCTAGGAGAAACTTCATTGGTAACGTGAATACGTGCTTGTATTTAACATGACACCTTCAAGCCTGCGGCGCTTCTGATCGTTTTCTGATTCCCTCGGCGTTCCGGAGCTTGGAGTCTGTGTCTTACAAGCAGACTCAGCGCTTACCAGCATTTGTGGCAAGTTTCCTTGCTTTCTCCCCTACGCTCCATTTCCGCTCAGAGAGGTTGATATCTCCGCGTTCCTTCGTGGCATTGCCAGCAACTATCTGCTCAGAGTTTCCCTCGGAGCCGCCTGCTGAATTCCATTCTCTGCATCTTTCCTGAATCACCACCCTGCAGCTTTCCTTACGGATTTTACTACGCTGCAGATCTCATTTACCCCCTGTATATTATACCATCTAAGCCTCCATCCTGTTTGGAGCAAGTACCCTTATCTGGCTACGTTACTCTACACTTTGTCATCAGCTGTTACTATAGCAGTATTCAACTACTACTGAACCACATCTCCTGGTTTTCTTTTGCTGATGTTTATCGTGAGTTCTGTTCCTAATTTCTCACGAAATCACTATTCAAAAGACTACAAAAGAGCTTACCTATATGGAACAAGGTCTCCATCCCTCCTTCCTGCTTTCCATACAGAATAGTGCACAGAACTTAATGGACGCTATCCTGTGTGCACCAACCCGACTCTAGTGTGGCCCTCGTTCCGCCCGGGTTAGATTCCTCTACTAACTCCCTTCCTGGTCGTGGTTTCCTTTTGGATTACCTCCTGACTCTTGGACTTACCTGTGGCTGTGCTGATCAACAGGTTAGTGTACCTAGATAGGCCCTTGTTATTCTATTGGCTTTAGCCCTGTTCTAATATACTCCTTTCTGCCAACAGCTTGGTGAATCTTGTTGCCATACACGCCCTTTCACACTAGTGACTCTCTTTGGCTGTAGATTTTATTAGTCAGAGAGTGGCATTGGTTGGAAGGTTCTATCTTGACAGGACATCGTTCTACTTTAGGTTAACAGTTACTTCTGGAACAACTACGAGTGTATCCTTTTTTGGCTACCAAAAAGTCTGTATCCTTTGATTATTGTCTCATTTAATCGGAGTCATAACAATTATGCACAGCACAAGGCCGTTCCCGCTAAGATCCGCTCAGCCAAATATCTCAGGGTTAGCAAAGTAACAGGGTTGGAATTTGTTATCTCTCACCTGGTTTCGGTTGACCCTTGCTCCAGTTCCCCAGCTCTATACCAGAGATTCCATCAGGCGCCGGCGAATAGCCCTTGTGGAAGAGCTGCTCCTATCAACAGACAGGCCGTCACAGAACACTTCCAGTCTTTCGGGTGACGTGTTAGTTCGCATAGCGCGAACACCCAAGTGGGCGCAAACACCTGTGCTCTGTCCCCCCGCGGGTTTTGAGGTTAATAATGGGGTTTCATTAGGCAATGCCGCGTTGGGGGTAGTTAGGGAGGAAAGTTGTTCCTGACTAGGAAGAAACAGATGCTAATAAAAGACATGTTATGCTTTGTGTGAAGGGATCATGAAATAGGATACAAACAAGATTGGGTCAAAAGACTTTATTAACTTAAAAGGCAGGATGGAGCAAGGCCCAACTTGCCCTATGCTAAGGTGGGATTCCCCTACCTAAAGAAAACTAAGGATAGTCTGTGTCAAGAAGTCTGAATCAGAAGTCTGTCTGTGTCCAAAACCTATACTAGCCCTCACAACTAACTGCATACAATGTGTAGGGATGTCAGCAGCAAAATGAATAGTGTTCAAAATAATGTTCCAAGCTTCTTCCAGCTCTTGTCTTGTATTCAGCTTCCCCTTCCCCAAGAGTTCACACCAGTTCACAAAGTCTCAGAGTTCCCTTCCCCAAGAGTTCACACCAGTTCACAAAGTCTCAGAGTTCCCTTCCCCAAGAGTTGCAGCTTTCCAAAACAATGTCAGTTCAAATCTTCCAAGTGTAGAGGAGGAGCCTAAAGTTTCTACCGGAAGTCCCGCCCCAAAATTGCCTACATGTTGGGAACTGGAAATAACGACGCAGGCGACACCTGTAATGATGCCTATGACACGAGCAGCCTTCAAAGCGAGGTATCCATTAAGGAGACCATTCTTTATCCACGAAGAGCTGGTAAGAATCCCAGAAGAATATGTGAAGATATGATATGATATTTTATTTGTATCGCGCTGTCACACGTGTTTCAGTGCGCGACAAGGCAAGGGAGGGGAACAAGGGAGAACAAAACAACGATCTTACTAGGCCCGGTGACATTGAGAATGCGCAAGTACATGGGGAAGGGAAAGGGGGAAAAGTGCATGGAAGAGGGAGACTTGAAAGTGCAGAGCAGAGAACAGATAAATAATAATAAAATTAAAATAAATGAATAGAAGCAATAAACAGTGGAAGTGCAGCCAGCAGGTGGCAAGTGCTGTGTTTACGGCAGCAGACTGGGTAAATCTGGTAAGTGCAGAAAATGAAGAAAGTGTGGGGGTTGGGGGACTGTATGGGTACTGATACAGTCACCAGTGCAAGGGGTGGCCAGGAGGCAGTGCAGGAGGGTGGCGGGGGATGAGCAGGTACCTGGGCCTAGGGAACAGAGGGTGGCCAGGTGCACGGTGCCAAGAGAGAGCAGATCAGCATGGGAGAGGAGGAGCGAAGGCAGAAGCAAAGAGGAAGGTCTTGAGGTGCTTCCGGAACCGGAGATGGTTCTCTTCAAGTTTTAGAGTGGCAGGGAGGCTATTCCATAGGGAGGCCACTGCCGAAGACAGAGATCTACCCCCAGCTTGTTTCTTTGAAAAACGACTGACCCTGAGGGAGTTAGAGGTAGAGGAGCGAAGAGCTTGTGAGGCGAGGTATTTGCAGAGGGATAGATGAAGGTATTTTGGACCCAGACCCCAGAAAGCCTTGTGGACACTGCACAGGGTTTTAAATTTGATCCTTCCATTCACTGGGAGCAAACAGAGAGATTTCAGAGCTGGAGAGATGCGATCCCAGGGCCTGAGGCCAAAGACATGTCTTGCAGTCCTGTTCTGGATTAGTTGCAGTGGATGGAGAGTAGAGGCAGGTACATTTAGAAAGAGGCTGTTACAATAGTCCAACCTAGAGAGAACCAGAGCTTGGGAGACCATGAGCTTCTGGGGAAAGGATAGGAAAGGCAGAGTGCCTCTGAGGAGGTGCAGTAGGAAGTTTGACTTTTTAGAGACCTCAGAGATGTGGGCAGAGAAGAAAGTGTGGAGTCAAAGTTGAACCTGAGGTACTGAGCCTCGCAGCTGGGAGTAGGAGGAGGGCCAAGGGAGCCAGCAAGAGAGTGAGGGGAAAGGATGGTGAAGGTGTGCCGATGAGGAGGATCTCTGTCTTAGAGGCATTTAGGCAAAGATCATTGGCGGCACACCAATCTCGAAGAGGAGGTGGACGAGGGCAGCCTGAAAATGAGTTGGGTGTCTTAGCAGTTTAGCACTGGAAATTTGAGTAGAAAATGGCAATGCAGTGGGCGAGAGTTGCCAGGTATTGGTTAAAAAGCCAGGGCGAGAGGTTAGACTCCTGGGGAACACCACAGGTAGAGAGGAAGACAGATGATAGGAAGGACCCAAGTTGTACATGGGAGTGTCGATCAGAGAGGGAAGAGGTCAGCCAGGCTAGAACCTGATCAGTGATACCTAGGCTATCACGCAGACAGTTGAGCAGGATGGTATGGTTGACCGTGTAGAAGGCAGAAGAGAGATCAAGTAAGATGAGGACAGAGGGAATGTTAGAGTCAAGATTGGAGAGCAGATCTTCACGGATGTCCAGGAGAGATGTTTCCATGCTTCTAGCAGCTCTGAAGCCAGACTGGTTGTCATGGAGACAACCAACTGAATCAGAATGAAGGTTAAGCTTTTCCAGGAGTTTGCCCAGAAAGGGAGTAATAGAAATTGGGCGATAGTTAGCCGGACAAGAAGGATCAGCTGAGGGTTTCTTGAGAAGAGGATGCACAATGGAGTGCTTCAGAGGGGAGGGGAAGAATCCTGAGGCAAAGGAGTGGTTGCATAAATCGGTAATGGGCGGAGCGAGGGTGTCAATGTGGTACTTAATGGTTTTAGAGGAACAAACCTGTTTTGACGAGGCTTTCATAGATCAGACTTGTCTAGCAACCTCATCAGGGGAGAAAAGAGGAAAGGACGAGAAGGAGGGTGGGGGCGGTTAAAGGAGGGTCAGCAAGCACAGACTGAGAGGGAATAGGAGGGGGAGGAGAGGGTGGACAGGATGTCCTGGGTTTTTGAGAAAGTGAGAGGCAAGGGCATTGCAGAGAGCCTGGCAGGCAAGAGGAGGGGTAGCGACTGCAGCAGGGTTGACAAGCTCCTTGCAGATTTTAAAGAGTTTGGCCGAGTTATTTGATGCCGCAGAGACACAAGCTTGAATGTGGACTCTCTTCTTGGTTAGAACAGAGAGTCGGTATTGCCTTTGTAGCACGCGACAGGCCAGTTTGTCAGAGGATGAACAGTAAGTCCTCCATTTCCTCTCAGCCGCCCTACACTTACGTTTAAGTGTAGCTACGTCAGAGTCATACCAGGAATTGCACTTAGCTTTGGACTTCAAGCTGATCCTCATGACAGGGACAAGGGCATCAGGAGTATCAGAAATTGAAGAGTAGAGCAGAGACAGTACTGTGTCAGGATGTGAGACAGTCAGAGGTGGAGGGGGGAGAGAAGGTGGCGGCAAAAGCCTCAACTGACACCCGCTTCATGGGCCGGATGTCCGAGAAGGTAGGTGGCAGTGTTGGGGTGGGCTTGGCTTGGGGGGAGGAGAGTGAGGGATGATAGGAGAGAAGGTAGTGGTCACTCCAGGAGAGAAAAGGAGGCCGGAGGAGATCAAGACATCAAGTGTGTGTCCTGCAGAGTGTGTCGGACCAGAGGGGAGGATAGAGAGGGAGAGGGAATTGCAGAGGTCGCGAAAGAGCAAAGATGGGGGACAGGGAGAATTGAGGAGAATTGAGGTGGATGTTGAGGTCACCAAGGAGAAGGAGTTGAGTGGTTGAGGCCAGGAGGGAGGATGAGAGGTCAGCACACTCAGAGGGAAAAGAGGTGATTTGACCAGAGGGGAAGTAGAGAGTAGCAACAGTAAGAGAGTGGCTAGGAGAGAGAGAGTGAGAGAGAGAGAGGGAGAGAGAGAGCCTGCAGACAAGGCATTCGAAAGAGGAGTAAATCTGAGTGGGAATGATGGTGGCAGGGATCCACTCAGGAAAGATCAGGGCTACACCCCCTCCAGGCTGAGCAGATCTGGGTCCTGAGAGGATCTTGCAGTCATCAGGGAGGAGAGTGTCAAAGCTTGTGACAGAGCTGGCCGTGAACCATGTCTCTGTAAGGCCAAGGACATCAAGGTGCAGTTCTTCAAGGAGGTGGAAGATGTCAGAGGAGTGTTTGATGGCAGAGCGAGAGTTGAGAGTGGCAAGATGAAGAAGGTTGCCGGCCTTAAAGACCTTCCGGGCAGGGGTACTAATCAGAGGTACGGCCTGCGGAGTGAAGACGGGTGAAAGAAGAGACTGGTGATGTCACATGAAGGAAGGGACATCTCAGAAGAGATAAGAGAGAAGATGAACAGAGTACAAAGAAGCAGATGACGAAATAAAGAATTGAGTGACTTTTTACGATCAGAACGAAAGATCACACGTGTGAAGAGCACAGAAGAAAATGAAAACCATTTTACAATTGTACAGATGCAGTAACGCAAGTAGACAAAGTAATCATAAGGCTGGCTTTACGTAGTGAATAGTGCAGGCGGCGCCGTCGAGGTGTATATATATATATATATATATATATATATATATATATATATATATATATATATATATATAGTATAGGAATTTGGAAGTCCCACATTGTATGTTAACAAACTGGACCCCGTGAATAGAAGGGCTGAAAAGTGTGGGGCAGCAGAATAATTCCAGCTGTAGGTGGAAGAAGAATCAAAGAGGTCTGCTTGGCCTGATG
Source organism: Ambystoma mexicanum (assembly GCF_040938575.1). Lineage (NCBI taxonomy): Eukaryota > Metazoa > Chordata > Amphibia > Caudata > Ambystomatidae > Ambystoma > Ambystoma mexicanum. Next base: position 3,437,580 of record NC_090929.1, on the reverse strand, counting down.
TTGTCATGCGCCAGTCCCCACAGTGACTGTGGCACAGAGTACGATTGGGTGGCCACTGAGTGGTTCCATTCTAGCCGAGACTGAACCGTAGCTGCGGTCTAGTCTTTTGCAACTGCCATTTTTGGTTGTTATAGCCACGCCCCCTGATCACCCTGCACGTTGCAACCTTTGCGGATTGCCCCGCTGGTTTTGGTTTGTCACGTTGAGTTTTTCCCTTCCCATTCCACGGTGGGAACTCTTTCCTTCTACTTTTTGTGGTTCCTCCGACCACTTTTTACTGCTTGCCTTTCATGCTCTCGCGCTCCTCTCTATCGTCGCTGTCTGTTTTCCACAACTGTGCGCACTGCTCACTACCTCTTCCTTTTGCCTTGCCTTTTTAATTGTCGGCGATTCGTCTTCTTTCCTTTTCTCCTCTTGGAGCTTGTGTACGCACCAGCGCTTGTGGAATTCTTTTGTTGCGGCTGTTGCTGCGTTACGTTTCTTCTCTTGGTTTTGCCGGTCTTGCTCCGGCGGAAACTCCTCCTCTCCAATGGAGCCTCAGGTTGGAGATCTTCGTTTTGCGGTACTCTCCTAATTCATCAACCCTGTTGGAACCTACTTTCCAGCAGATCCTCCTGTGTGCTCTTTCCGGCTGAAGTTCCTCTTACCGCTACTTCCGAAACATCTTGTGCGTTTTTGTTATGCCTTTGAGTGGCTTTTTCCCCTTAAAGTCTATTGGAGAAGTCACAGGATTGCAATTGGGAAAGCATTCACTGTGGCTTCCCTCCGAGGTAGGCACTCTCTGCCAAAAAAAAGAAGGACTACAGAGCACGTCGACCTCTACATTCTAGCACGGAATCAAGCCTTTCAGGTGAGGAGACAGAGGGGAGTTGGGGGTCCGGGGAGGATCAAGCCAGGGGGCTTGACAGTTTGCTATGCCCAATATCAAGAATAGAAACAGCGGAACAGATGCAAGAGCTGGTTTCAGCGGTTCAAAACCCATTAGTGGAGGTACAGAACCTCAAGGTGGAAAACACCATGCTACGGCAGATGGTAACCGGCCGTGATCCAAGACAAGCCGACCTGCCTCCTATGGCCCTCCCTACTGGCAAGTTTGATGGCACTCTGACAAAACTGAAATAATTTCTGGATGCTTGTGGGGTGCATTTCACTTTTAAAATAGTAGGATTTGTCATTTCCAACATGACTGGAAATGCTCTAGCTTGGGCCACCCCTCTGGTCACCGGTTTTAGCCCCGTCCTACAGGATTTTGGAGCATTTGTCACCCAGCTAAAACAGGCGTTCGAAAGACCTGAAATCACATATTCGGCATTCAAAGACCTACTGGATGTCCGCCAAGGACAGATGGTTTTTCTTTCTTACATCACTAGGTTCAAGAGATTAGCTGCGGAGGCCGGATGGCCGGAATAGTCACAATATGTGATATTTCGATGAGGATTGAGGGAGGAGATTAAGGATGAGTTGGCTCAATTTCCATGAGCAGTGCTGATCATCTCCTGAGGATTCACTCAGGAGACGAGTGGAAAATGGCATTCAGAACACCTTTTGGGTTATATGAGTACTGCGTGATGCCATTCGGCCTAGTTAATGCCCCAGACATCTTTCAAAGGTTTATCAACCGGATTTTCTCAGACCTCATGTACATCTTGGTCATAGTATACCTGGATGACATCCTTGTTTTCTCGCAGAACCCCCAAGACCACGAAGCTCATCTAAAGGAAGTCCTGAGTCATCTACAGTCCCATCATCTCCTAGCAAAGAAAGAGAAATGTATATTCGCAGTGGAGTCGGTTCCATACCTGGGTTTTGTGTTGTCACACAATGGTGTACGAATGGAGGAAAAGAAGATCAAAGCAATACTGAATTGGACTACCCCTGCCTCGGTCAAAGACGTCGGCTTTTTGGCCCTAGCTAATTTATTTAGGTGATTCATACCCAATTTCTCGCAGATGGTTTTGCCTATAACAGGTCTCCTTAAGAAGGCTGCTACACCATTCGCCTGGTCATCTCAAGCAGAGGAGAGTTTTCAGTGCCTAAAAAGACTGTTCTGTAGTGCTCCTATACTACGCCATCCGGATCAAGGGAAACCTTTCATCCTAGAGACTGATGCGTCGGCCGCAGCTATAGGAACAGTCCTGCTGCAAGAACAAGACCAGAAAGAGCATCCCATAGCCTACCTCTCTCACACCCTCACAGTTAGCCAACAGAATTATTCCGTCATTGAGAGAGAACTTTTGGCCATGAAATTGGCCTGTGAGGAGTGGAGGCATCTACTGCAAGGAGGAAAGTATCCATTCACCATCCGAACCAACCATAAAAACCTACAGTTACTACAAACCATGGACTGTATTAATTCAAGGCAAGCCAGATGGGCACATTTCTTTGCACAATACGATTTTCAAATAACATACATTCCAGGCAGTCAGAACGCATTAGCGGGTGCTCTTTCACGGAAAACAGTCCTTCAGTCATCGGCCTCTATGCAACCAGAATGGCTGTTCCCCAGAAACTGAATCCTAGCACACATTTCTTCCTTTTTATAACAAGTCAAGGAGGCCTCAGTCCAGGAGGGACCCCCCAATATATGCTCCTTGTGCAACCACCGAGAAGGTCTCTGGTTTCAGAAGAACTGTCTTTACCTCCCCACAATCCCACTCAGACGTAAAGCACTGGCACGGGGTCATGGCCATATGTGGGCTGGACATCGAGGTCAGGTCGGTACTCTGGACTTGATAAAAGGATCCTTCTATTGGCCGGGTTTGAAGACGTATGTTAAGAACTATATTCAGTCGTGCAAAACCTGTGCTAGGTATAAACAGGTTACTTTTAAAACCATCAAGTTATTGGAACAAGATCAGGGTTCCTAAGCGTCCATGGAGTCACATCACAACAGACTTCATCGTTGATTTGCCAGAATCACAATCATGCACCTGTATTATGCTAACCATCGATACCCTGACCAAGTTAACAAATTGTTCTCCCTTACCTGGAGTGCCTACCGCTGCAGGTATGGCAGAGGTCTTTGTGAAGGACGTGTTCATACTCCATGGCTTACCGGATAAAATAACCTCAGACCGGGGAAGCCAATACACATCCAGATTCTGGAGATCATTGTGTGCTAACTTAGATATTGAACAAGCCCTCTCTTCAGTGTTTCACCCCCCAAACAAATGGGCAAACGGTGAGACTTAACAGCACATTGGAGCAGTATCTCTGATGTTCCATCAATCGGGAACAGAACAACTGTGTGTCTCTATTACCCACTGCCGAGTTTGCCCATAATAATACTCGACACTCTGCTATTGGCTCACTCCATTCTATTGCACTGACGGTCAACATCCTAAGTCCATTCTTCCATTGATCTCTGTTCAAAGCAATCTCTCTGCTATTGAAAAAATCCTTGCTAAGATGTCCGAAGCACACAAAATGGCTAAAGACCGCTTGGAGCACAGCCAGAAGGCTTACAAGTCTCAAGCCAACAAACATCGTCAGGAGGTACCCAAATGGAAGGTGGGCCCCAGAGTTTGGCTTTCCACTAAGTACTTGTCACACGCCGTAGTCTTTGGCTTTTATGGAACAGGTGGCGCTTGAGCGGCCATTGATTGTTCCGTCTCACCTTCCGCATTTCTCCCAGTGACGGTCTAGCCTTTCAGGACGCTCTGCCGTGGCTAGCCTTTTCTGTGCGTCTCAACCGGAAGCCTGCGCGTGGCAACCCTACCGCGTCAGGCTTCGGGTGAGACGCTGCTCTAGTTTTCTCTCCGCTTCGCTGTGCCTTCGCTTCGTTCTTTCTGCCCTCTCCTTTCTGGTCACCGGCCTGCTCCTTTGCCTGATCTGCCTTCCCCCACCCCCCGCCAGGTGTAACCTTTTCTCCTCTTCTTCTATTTTAGTTGTTTTTCGTTTCCTCCTTTTTTTCCCTCCATACCGGCTGGCTTCCACTTTATCTTTTCTCTGTTACTCCAGTGCTTCCGACCTTCTTCCGGTGCCTTCAGTCTGTGCTCCGTCTTCTGGAACAGTTGTTTGCTACCCTCTGGATACCTCGACCAACATAGCCCAGAGCTGGGGGTTTTTATGCCGACTGGCTTTTTTCCCCTTTCCGTTTACTTCGGAAGAGGGGCTCCCCTCTTTGACCTCCAAATACTCGGTCAGGGTAGCTTCCTTCCGAGGTAGACCCTTATCCACTCACAAAAAAAAGGCTCTGTGGCAGAAGAGACAGATCCAAACATCGGACACTGGGACATCAGGTGAGGAGGAGGGGGAGGGGAGAGTCTTCGAACCAGGAGGTTCGGCAGAGGACCCTGACAGTTTGCAACGCCAAAACAGATCTATGGCTACCCCAGAACAGTTCCAAGAGCTGGTATCTGCTGTACAAAGCATGAACCTGGAACTACAGAATGTTAAAGCCGAGAATGCGGCACTCAGACAATTGGTATCATCTAGAGAAACCAGAGAGATAGATCTCCCTCCCATGCCATTGTCATCGGGCAAATACGATGGAAAACCCAAGAGGTTGAAAGAGTATTTGGAAGCATGTGCCATATATTTTGCCTTTCGACCTAACACCTTTGCTAGTGGATACGCTAAGGTGGGATTTATGATCTCAAACCTGATGGGAAACGCTCTGGCTTGGGCCACCCCGCTAGTTACCGAAAATACTCCCGTTCTTCAGGATCATGGGGCGTTTCTGACCTTGCTGAAACAAACGTTTGAGCAACCTGAAATTACACTTGTGGCAGCAGAAGAACTACTCGACGTTCAGCAGGGGACTAGTGATTTGCGCACCTATATCTCCAACTTCAAACATCTTGCAGCAGACGCCGGCTGGCCCGAGCAAGCACAATATACGATATTCCGTCGTGGCCTGAAAGACGAGCTAAAGGACGAATTGGCTCGAATAACTCGACCTACCACCCTTTCGGATCTGATGTCCATTGTTCTACAGATAGAGTACCGACTGAGTGAACGTCGCGCCGAAAGACGGAAGGTCCGGATCCCAAACTCTCAGACCCCCACATCTCCTCCTCTCCTACCACATCCTTCAAATGCAAACAAGGAAGAACCCATGCAGGTTGGATCAGCATGGGCTCCGCTGACTCCGGACGAAAGGAAGAGACGGCGAGATACTGGACTATGTATGTACTGTGGAGCCAATACACACCTGCTTCGTACTGCCCCGAAGTCCCTCCTCGACGTGCGGGAAACGACAGATCTCGGAACTAATGGGGACAAGTTCCCAAGGTACCTTTTCTAGTCCCTATGTTACCATGACTATCGCCCCTCACTCAGAAGCTATGGACTCTCGTCTCATGGTAGTTTCCATTCAGATACAAACACAACTCAAACAATTAACCACTTTGGCCCTTATCGACTGTGGTGCAGCTGGGGTCTTCATGGACACCGTCTGGGCAGATGAACAAGGCCTCACTCTAGTGCCACGGGAAGACTCTCAAAAGGTTGAGGGTGTTGATGGCTCCCTTATCCTCCGGGCCCATTACACATACCACAGAAATATTATCGGTAAAGGTCTTGCAGCATGCAGAACTTTTGAGTTTCGATCTCATACGAGCTGCTCACTTCCCTGCGATTTTGGGTATTCCTTGGTTAAGGAAACATAACCCAGTGATCGACTGGACTCTAAACACCATGGCCTTTGAATCCGGATACTGCAGGAAGTTTTGCTTACCCCATCTTCGTCAAGAAACGGTGAGAATTCTCCCCTCGGAGGCTCCCACTGCTTGTGGCGTGTGTTGTATCCCCTCAGAATGCCAAGATTTTAAAGAAGTATTTGATAATAAAACCATCTTGGATTTACCTCCGCATCGTCCAGAGTATTGCGCCATAGAATTGACACCTGGCGCTTTGGTTCCCTTTGGGCGTATGTTCCCTCTGTCGCTTACGGAGAAAGAGGCTTTACGGAAGTACTTGGATTCCCCCTTGGTTAATGGACTGATCCAACATTCCAGATCTCCCACTGGTGCGTCATTGTTTTTCATACACAAACGTGACTCCTCTGAATTGAGACCCTGTATAGATTATAGAGGTCTTAATAAGGTGACTGTCAGAGACCGATATCCGATGCCCCTCATCTCTGACATCCTTGAGGCGGTCCAGGGGGCTACTGTCTTTTCTAAGTTGGATCTTAGGAGTGCCTATCATCTCCTTCGTATACGCGAAGGGGATGAATGGAAGACTGCTTTTCGGACACCCTTCGGTCTAGATGAATACAAGGTGATGCCTTTTGGCCTTGTCAATGCCCCTGCGATTTTTCAAAGATTTATGGATCGGTTATTCTCGGATATCCTATTTCTGAAAACCATTGTTTACTTAGACAACATTTTGGTTTTCTCACAGTCACAGCAAGAACATATTCAACATCTTAAGGAGGTGTTACGTCGACTACAGAAGAATAACCTCCTAGTCAAACCGGAGAAGTGTATCTTCAATGCCTCTTCAGTCCAATACCTTGGATACATCCTTTCTAAGGAGGGTATCACTATGGATCCCAAGAAGGTATCCGCCATCTTAGAATGGCCCGCTCCCACCACCTTGAAGGAAGTACAGAGATTCTTAGGTCTAGCTAACTTCTATCGGAAGTTTATTAACCGTTTTTCACAGATAGTGTTACCCATTACTGCTCTGCTTAAAAAGGAGTCCAAACCTTTTCTATGGACTGATCAGGCTAATCAAGCCTTCATTCTCTTGAAAAGGATGTTTTGTTCTGCCCCTATACTATGCCAACCAGACCAAAGCAAACCATTTGTGGTTGAAGCGGATGCCTCTGCAGATGCTCTAGGGGCAGTTTTGCTTCAAGAACATGAAGGTAAAGAACATCCTATAGCTTACCTCTCTAAAACATTGTCTGCAAGCCAAAAGAAGTATTCAGTGATAGAAAAGGAATTACTCGCTCTAAAAGTTGCCTGTGAGGAATGGAGACACTTATTACAAGGCTGCTGTCACGACTCGCTCCCTTTGCTTCCGTTCCCACCACTTGGGGGCATGATTTGGGGTTTATTCCCTACTGGATTTTTCCTCCGAACCTTATGCTACAGTGCTGTGATGAATTGGGAGCGCTAAAACCTTATTTTCCAAGTTACTTCCCTTCCGGATCCATTCCAGGTTTTTGGCAGCCAGCATGCTACTTTGATCAAATGACTATGCTTCCCAGAATGCCTGGCTCACTGCTTCACCTCCTCCCTTGCAGGACAAGGTTGGGTGGAGGATAGGCAACACCTGTGGCTGCAGGTGCAGCAGGCGGCACACCTGATGGGTGTGCTCGTTAACCAGTTTTAAAAGCCTCAGTTTACTTCAGTCCAGCGCTGGTCATCGTTGCAGTGTTCCTGTTGTGACTAGTCCCTTGTTCCTTGTTCCTAGCTTTTGTGCCTAGTTCCTAGTTCCTGTTTCTTGTTCCTCCGCCCTGGATTTCGGATTCATGTGCTAAATTGATTTCTGCTCCCTAGATTCCCTTTCTGTCTTCCTCTGTTTGCAGGCAGCATTTCTCAGTGCTTTCCCCTTTTAGATGCAGCCCAGTTTGTCTGTGTTCTATATTTCTTTGACTTTGTCCTTTGCTGCTGTAAACCTTTATGCCTTAGCCTTCCTCTTAGATAAGCTTTCTGTCTTTTCCTTGGAGGAGTGGGGGAAGTTTGCCTTGGTAATTTCGTTTTTCCCTGCTCCTGATCCTTACTTTCTATTGGGATCCATTCCATGTTTTCCATTGCACTTCTGTATTTATTTCCCATTTGATTATTAGGTGTGGTGTGCTGTTGTAGCTAGCTCCTGTGTGAATGCCTATGTTTTCCTCACTATTCTGTAATCACTATTCCAACTTAGGTATTTAGTTATCCTCCCATTGCTGTTATAGCCTTTCTGGGTCCCAGTTTGATCAACAGGGTTCGTGGGCTTGCTGACATTCAAGAGGTTTTTCTCATCCTCGTGAGTACTGTTTTTTAGTTCCCTTATTTAATACCATCAAGAGTGTTAGTTCACAGATCTTGTCATTGCTTGCCCTCTACGTGGGTTTAGCGCTGTCAGTACCTGTAACAGCAATTGGGGGTAAGGCACTTGCCGACTTTCCTCGTGGTCAGGTGCTTACCCCACATCCCTTTTCATATATTGGTTTTGTTGTCACACTCTATTTGCACTCCTGGGTTTTAGCATACATGAGTCTTGGTTCCTGTGTGCACGTAGTTTAATTCAAGGCTATTCACTGTGTGATTTAATGCACATTTCCCTTGCCATATTCGCTGCCTTTGTACTCGCCTGATAATCCTGATAGCTGCTTTCAACCGTTCACTCTACGCAAGGATCACAAGAATCTTCGGATCCTCAGAAATATGGGATGCTTCAATTCCCGTCAAGTCCGATGGGCACACTTCTTCAGTCAGTATGACTTCACCATCACTTACATTCCCGGCACGCAGAATCACCTGGCCGATGCTTTATCACGTCGAGACTCTACGGCGTACCTTATGTTCCATCTGTAGAATACTTCTTTCCGCGGAACAGAATTGTGGGCACAGTTTCCACCTTCCTGCAGGAGGTCAGATCTGTTACGACTCCTGACCTAAGATCTGAAGTGCCCCGTAACAAGCATCATGATCTGCTATGGAAAGAGGGTTTGTTGTTGGTCGACCAGAGGCTCTTTGTACCCGCTCGACCTTTGCAGCGGAAGGTGTTAAGGTGGTGTCACGACCATGCCACGGCAGGGTATCGAGGTCAAAGAGGTACCTGGGAATTGGTGTCCCGTTCCTTCTTTTGGCCTACCTTGCACTCAGATGTGAAGAAGTACTGCAGATCCTGCCCGGTATGTGCCAAGAATAAGACTTCTACAAGCAAACCATTAGGTTTGTTGCATCAATCTGAACCTCCCAACAGACCTTGGTCCCAGATTTCAACTGACGTTATTCTGGATCTCCCAGTATCCCAAGGTTTTACCTGCCTGATGGTTACAGTTGACTCTTTTTCCAAATTGGCACATTTTTCTCCATTGCCGGGTGTTCCTTCAGTGTCTGAGATGGCTGACGTCTTCCTTAAAGACATTTTCCGTCTTCACGGCCTTCCTGATAAGGTAATTTCCGACAGGGGTAGTCAGTTTACATCTCGGTTCTGGAAGGCTTTATGCCAGCGATTGAACATAGAGAGAGCTCTTTCTTCTGGGTTCCATCCCGAAACCAATCGTCAAACTGAGCGACTAAATGCAACTCTTGAACAGTATCTTAGATGTTACATTAACCGTCATCAAGACAACTGGGTGTCACTGTTGCCTACTGCGGAGTTCTCTTATAACAACACTGTACACTCAGCTACTAACCTCAGTCCATTTTACTGCACTTATGCGATTCATCCTAGGGGCATCTTACCAGTGTTTCGTGCCCCCTCCAATATACCCTCCATTAAACATACTTTGACAGAAATCGCCACTGCCCACAAGACTGCTCAACTTTGTTTATCTGCCACTGAGGAAAGAAATAGAGTTCAAGCTAATCGACATTGTTTACCCTGTCCTCAGTGGAAGGAGGGAGACCAGGTTTGGCTATCCACCAAGTATTTGCCTCGCTGGCTCCACCCCACTAAATTGTCTCCTCGCTTCATTGGGCCTTTCAGAATCTCACAAAGAATCAATCCTGTTGCTTTCCGCCTTAAGCTTCCCAAATCCTTAAGCAGGATACATCCTGTATTCCACTCTTCCTTACTTCGTTCTGTTGATCCCAACATGCATTCCAACAAAGGACATGGCCTACCCACCGGTCCCACTCCCACTTCGGAAGAATACGAAGTATCCCGAATACTAGATTCCCGGGTTAGAAGAGGTCGCCTAGAATACTTAATTGCCTGGAAGGGCTATCCCTGGTCTGAGGACTCTTGGGAACCAAGATCACATGTCCACGCTCCTCTTTTGACCAGGAAGTTTCCCAGGGCCCATCCTGATAGACCCGGGGGTGGTCAGAATGGAAGGGGGCATACTGTCACACGCCGTAGTCTTTGGCGTTTATGGAACAGGTGGCGCTTGAGCGGCCATTGATTGTTCCGTCTCACCTTCCGCATTTCTCCCAGTGACGGTCTAGCCTCTCAGGACGCTCTGCCGTGGCTAGCCTTTTCTGTGCGTCTCACCCGGAAGCCTGCGCGTTGCATCCCTATCGCGTCAGGCTTCGGGTGAGACACTGCTCTAGTTTTCTCTCTGCTTCGCCGTGCCTTCGCTTCGTTCTTTCTGCCCTCTCCTCTCTGGTCACCAGCCGGCTCCTTTGCCTGCTCTGCCTCCCCCCTCCCCGCCAGGTGTAACCTTTTCTCCTCTTCTTCTATTTGAGTTGTTTTCCGTTCCCTCCTTTTTTTCCCTCCGTACCGGCTGGCTTCCATTTTTTCTCTTTTCTCTGTTACTCTAGTGCTTCCCACCTTCTTCCGGTGCCTTCAGTCTGTGCTCCGTCTTCTGGAACAGTTGTTTGCTACCCTCTGGATACCTCGACCAACATAGCCCAGAGCTGGGGTTTTTTATGCCGACTGGCTTTTTTCCCCTTTCCGTTTACTTCGGAAGAGGGGCTCCCCTCTTTGACCTCCAAATACTCGGTCAGGGTAGCTTCCTTCCGAGGCAGACCCTATCCACTCACAAAAAAAGGCTCTGTGGCAGAAGAGACAGATCCAAACATCGGACACTGGGACATCAGGTGAGGAGGAGGGGGAGGGGAGAGTCTTCGAACCAGGAGGTTCGGCAGAGGATCCTAACAGTACTTGTCCCATTGGGTACATCCCTCTAAATTGTCCCCCCCATTACTTATTACATAAATAAGTAACGCGGGTGGTTGATGTAAGACAAAGAGCGTCAAAAAAGTGTTCTGGATGGGGAGTGTTTCATAAGAAAGCCCAGAGTTCTAATACAAGGAATTTTAGATGGAGTTGTCTTACAACCCAACGGGTAAAGTAGGCTGCGCACAGATAAGGTCTGTGAGAGAAGACAATTCAAACTCCTATCGGAGTAATTTAGGGGCTAAGAGAAGAAGAGTATATACCATTGTGTGTGTAAAGAGTCGACTAGTTTTTTTGTATTGTTTTTATATTTTATGTATTGAAAAAGATGACGAAAAGCTACAAAGTTAGGCTGTGTTGAGTAAGAATAAAAGGCCACTATTTTATCAAGGTCATTGTCAGTGCCGACCATAAAATAGATTGAGAGAAATTGAGAAAACAGAGGCTTTGAGCGGCAAGTATTGGTGCACCCTCATATTTGTTATTTTTCTGAAAGGTAATCTGTGTAAAAATCACTGGTAAGTATAGGCAGTCAATTGAGACTTGTCATATTGGGAGAAGTTACACCACTGATGCACATGTGCAAAACACTACCAAACCATGCGCCCAAGATCAAACAATACAGTGCAGTATGGGTAAAAGGCACAGCTGATAAGATGTTCATGCCATGGCCACAACCACATACTTGCACGCAGCGCATACGGGAAAGAAATTAGAGAAAAGGTTAGCTATTTTACAGCTCTGGAAAATGTATCAGGAGGAGCGAGAAGATCCGCCCCCTGAGGAATGGATTCTTAACCAGAGCAAGGAGGAAGGTGTTGAGCCTTCTGCTCCCCTTACTCCACTATAAGTAAATGGCAATAGTACGGACGATGTACGACTATATCCGTTAAAGTAACTAAAAACGGCAACAGGTTATAGACACGATATATCAACTGCCCGCTTATGGGAGTGACAATGGTCAAGAAGAAACTAAAAGAAAGGAATAGATCTTTAAGGTCTTGCAGGGCAAGGAAGAAAAAGAGAATGAGCAAATGTATCTTTGGAGATAGAACGAGAGATTAAAAGATGGAAATGAGAAAAGGAGAAAGCTGACGATATTACGCTCGTACAGAATGAATGGATGGGTGGACAGATATTATTAAAGCTCGATGGCAAGAGCCTTGAGTAAGTTAGGCAAAGGGACGAGCAAGACGAGCAAAATAAGAAACACGGGGATTGAGAAAAAGAGATTGAAGGAAGATGAGAAAAATTAAAAAGGATAGACAAAGACGAGAACAAATATTTCAGGAGGAACAACAAAGAAAGGAAGAAAGAACAGAGGAGCAAGGAAAGTATGATAATACACAGAGAGCACTCGAAGAACAGTATAGGCTGAAAAAGAAGAGAGAAGAGGAAGAAGCTCAGAAATGAAAGGATAAAAGAATGAAAATATGGGAAGAAGAAGAAATACATAGGGCATACGAACGACGGGATGAAAAAAGTAAAGAGGAAGAAAGGGTTAGATAGGAAGCAAGAAACAGGGGGAATTAGACAAAGAAACTGAGCAAAAAAGGAGACAAAGGGAACACAACATTGAGCAGATCCGAAAGGGCTTAATGGAACCATGTCCAGCGATATCATGGAGCCATATAGAGAAGTTCCTCCCACCGCAAGGAGCAGCGGTAGAACCACTTGAAATTAACCTAGAGGAGTTTACTCTGTTAAAAGAGGCAACGGCAAGTTCATCTAGGGTAAATCTAGAAGAGAGTCTTGAGAATGGAAGCTTCAGAGACAGGATCGATAAGGTATAGGGACAAGAAGTGGATCGGGAAGCAGGGGAAATAAAGATCGATCTATAGTTGCTCAGTCGCGAGGCAAAGAAGGAAGCCTGTTCAGTCTCGAGCACAGAGCCTTGTCTTTGGACAGGCTGTCTTTGAATAGAGATGAAAGGGATGAAAGCCATACTAAATGGGGACTCGATAGGTCAGACGAAGAAAGAGAAACATTCCGTGGGGAGAAGGGAGAAAGCGCATGTGGTCCTGAAGGATGGATGCTGTTAGACAAGGATGTAAGATGGTCAGATCTAGAGCTACCTAAGGATAGAACACCAGATCCCATAACATATTCCGAGTGCCCTAAGGCACGATCATAAAGTGAGAAAGGGGAATCCCTACCATATGTGAACAGGTTAAGGTCACTGCCAGGAAGAAGGCAATGCGGAACCAGTGTCCCTGCTTTGGATAGGCAAACAATGGGAGCCAATTCTGAAATTGGGTACACACAATTCCCTTTATTGGAGAAAGGAGGAGCTAGGCCACAGGGTTCTAGGTCAAAGTTTTGAATGCATAGGATCGAATGACCAAAGGGTCAAATCAAAAGGACCGAAAACCAAAAGGGTCGCATATTTTATTTTTTTAAAAAAAAATTTTGGGGGGGGACTCCCCCCAAACACCCTTTTTGTGGTAAAAAAACACTTTTTATCCAAAAAGGAAACCCAAAAAATATATATTTATATAAATAAAAAAAATCGACCCTTTTGTTTTAGGTGAAATTGAGTCGACCCTCTGGCATTCGATCCTTTTGTATTCAGTACTTTAACTGGACATCAGGCCACAGATGCCGCAGATGTATAAGGATATTTTAAGATGTAAACTCCCCAGTTTAACAGTGGGTGCAGGGAAATGGATTTATGAACTAGTAAAAATGACAGGAGGAAATACTTTGGCCATAGGTGACATTATGGGTCTCCTAGCAGCCATTCTTGGGGAACGGGCTGATGACATTTGGACATGAGCATGCTATTAGAGTGTCACAGCACAGAATATAGCTCATGATGGAGCACCATTTAATAAATGTAGAGCAGACATATGGAGAGCTCTTAGGGTGCAGTATCCTCACACATCAGATATGGGTGCAATTATGGCACATAAGATGCAAGAGGGCGAGGTTCTGATTGCTTACATACAAAGTATTCAGGAACGTTGGACTTTGGCAACGTAAGAGCCGTTGGGGAAATCAGTGGCGTTATTTTACGACATTCTATGTCAAAGACTACCGGAGTAAGTACAAAGACAGCTAAAAAAAATTGTGGGGATGGAAGCAAGGCCATGGGCAGAAATACTGTTGACCACAGTGCATCACTGTTGATTGCTGCAAGAGAAAAATATTAAGAAGGAAGAGGCTAGGAAGCTTGAAGAAGCAAAACTAGTTCAAAAGAAATTATCAAAGTACGCCATAGAAGGTGAGGTATTGACCAGCGGAGAAGGGCTGGGAATGCAGCAACAAGTAACAGGTGCATCACAGGCAATTAATCAACACCAGATGTAACAAGGAGGAAATGGGTTCATGCAGAGAGGCCGAGGTATGGGCTTAAGAGGGAGAGGTCATTTTCAAAACAATCAAGGTGGCTTTCAGAATGTGCAGAATGATAATTAGAATATGCAAGGAGGGCAAGTTAGAAGAGTACCTCCTATATGTTGGACATGTGGCATCAAAGGGCATTCTGCACGCATGTGTGGAAGCCAAGGGTGTGTACAAAATGGCCAAGCAACAGCTTATCCTCCAGCATATAGCCCACAAGCAAGGAATGGATATGCCCAAGATCAGATGGTGTATCAAGCGCAAGCGCCACAAATACAACAGCCACAGCAAGCACCATTGAGTCCACCACAAGGACAGTCACAGCATGCACCCATGCAGATGCAACAGAGTGCAAACACAGGGTAGTTACTGACTCCTAGAATAGGGGGTGTTTCAGTAATGGGAGGAAGTCTTTCACAGGTACAGGGATAAGCATATATCCATAATAGGACAGCTCACAAAGCGACTTGATGAGTTCAGTACTATCGGTGACACCAGACCCTCTTGTCACGCGCTTCCCTCCCTGGCGCCTATGGAGTGTGTGGAAGCTAGGGCGCCATTAGAATGTGCTGTCTTCTTTTGTTACTTCCTGGTGTGTGGGTCTAGTCTGTTTCCTCTCTGGTGTTTCACTCCTTTAAAGCTACGCCCTGCATGAGCCACAGTGCTTTGCAACCCTTCGCTTTGCTGCTGGGTTATCGCGCTGTTTCCCCTTAGTGCTTTCTTCTGTGTTTACGTTCTACCCCTTGGATCGCCTTTTCCGCCTGAGCTCCCCTGGCCCTTGTGGCTCTCTCTCTTCCTTGCATTTTGCTTCTCGGCCGTGACTTTCGGCGCGGGTCTTCGTTGGGCCGGCGGTCGTGGTTCCTTTTTACTCCCTTTCCGGGTTTTGTCCCGTCTCTGTTCTTGTCTGCCTTTTCCCCGCTACTCGTTAACTTGGATCTTGCTGCTACTTTCCTTTTCCTACTTTCCTTGTTCTGTACTGTCTTACCTTATGCTCTTTTTTCCTTTGGTTGCTTGTGGGTCAGCCTTCCCCAGCTCTGTTCCAGCTCTTAGGTGCCTTTGTGTGTTCACCCCACGAACGCCTTCCCCCTCTTCTCCTACGGAGGATGTTCTGGCATACTGCTCATCCCTATGCCATCGTAACACCCTGGTGCTCCTCCGGTTCACCTTACCCACTGCGGACAGTCCCTTCCAGCGTACCTGGCAGTCCTCTTACCTCCTGGGATCTACCGGCGACAAACATCACTTCATCGCCGCTACAACCAGCCGATTCCTGCAACCGACTTGAGAGTTTTTTTCTGCTTCTGGCTTTTTCCTCTCGCTGGCGCTCTCAGGTAGGGGTCCTTTGCCTGCCA
Source organism: Ambystoma mexicanum (assembly GCF_040938575.1). Lineage (NCBI taxonomy): Eukaryota > Metazoa > Chordata > Amphibia > Caudata > Ambystomatidae > Ambystoma > Ambystoma mexicanum. The sequence continues at coordinate 3,422,155 of NC_090929.1, read as the reverse complement.
ATTCAGAAAAGGTGGCAGACTGGCTTCTACCCGAGGGAGGCCGTACCTCTTCAAGAAAAAACATCGAACTTGAAGGAAGAAGGGGAAGCTACATTTGACATCTTCTGAAGATACAGGTGAGGAGGAGGGGGAGAACGGACTTAGTGATGACTAAGAGGTAACAGTCAAACCTGACGAGCGTGACACCTCTAGAGGAACCAAGGGTTGATGTATTGATAGGAGGCAAATCTTTTTCTTTTCTTTTTTAGTAGACACTGGTGCAACACGCTCATGTATACGTGAGGGCAAATATCCAATGTCGGGAAATGCCATGAATGCGTAAGGTTTCACTGGAGCTACACGCAGAGTTCCTTTTACTGATGAATTACCAGTCTCAATAGGAAAATGGGACATGTCTGTTCCATTATTGTATTCACAGCAGACACCAGTTAATATTCGGGGACGAGATTTAATGACAAAGTTAAATATGACGATTTCTTTCACTGATGATGCATAGTGTGTTCCACTGCAGGGATACACTATTTAAATGTGGGTGCATTTATTATGGCATTGAAAGGGCACATGACCCTGGCATGAGTGCCAATGGAACCTGAAGTTTTTCACTATGGGATACGCATTCTGTTAACATGGCTACCCGGCATAGTGGGAAAAACAAGTACGAGGGGAATTGGCCATGCTTGAAGGATTTGATGAAGGCAAGCCATGGAGAACAGGGATTGCCATTGGGGAAGGGTATAGATTAACCAATGTCACAGACAAGGATATGTTTAAAGACGATCCAGCAAATGATGAATTCATTTTTGAAATGAATATTACATATTGGATCAAGGTAGAAAAAAAGAGAGGTCTCACAGCGAATGATGATAGTACGACAGCGTCCAGAATATTCTGACGAGGACTTAGAAAAAGTGCCAACCTTGTTATGGACTAAAGGCCCCTATGACGGAGGCCTATTGAAGGGGGGTGGGGAAGTTAAGATTAAACTGAAACCAGGAGCTATTTACCTCAAGCAAGGCAGTATTCCATGTATCGAGAGGCAGATGAGGGTAGTTTTAAACCTATTTCTGCATTAATGGATCAAGGTTTTTTTTTAAAAAATATGTTTTTATTCAGATCCGTGGTTAAACAGTAAATACACAACATTCGGCCCTCATAAGGGGAGGCAATAACAAGATTAAGAACAATTTTTACATTTTATAATTTGAAATTTGAAGGAGAAAGGAAAGAAAAAGGAAGACAGAAAAGAAAGAAAACAAAAAGAACTCTGCCCCCCTTGATCCCCCTTGCCCCTTTGCTCAAGGCCTTTTTCCACTGACGAGGATCTGCGAAGAACTGCGGGTTTCCAGACGATGGTAGGGTAGTGGGTCGCTGGTGAGTGACTAATCCTTGTCTGACTACATGAATCGGAGCGTCTTCTGTGGGGGTCTACTGGCAACAGATCAATGTATGGGGCCTGTGGGGATGGTCCCAAGGGAAACAACAAGGTAGGCTGCCGAGTAGGGCACTCAGAGACCACAAGTCCCAGTGAGGAGGCGACAGCTGGTTCAGGTGCTGGGCAGAGGTAACTTATGCATGCAGTCCGCCTATAAAGACAAGCACAACGAGCACTGTGCAAACAGGTACAGGCACGACGGATGCCGTTCACAAGGGAAGCAACTCACGGGTCGGCTCAGTACATGTGGCCACGGCATAGAAATATGGTGAGCAGCCATCAGGCTCACGGACAGCACTGTATGTGCGAAGGACTATAAATCCCATGATGCAGCAGGACACCTGGGTGGGCCACTCACCATAGAGATTTAAACAGAGTGTCTTCACGGACAGAGAAAACCAGGGGTTGGTGTCAGAAAGAAGGTTACAGGGCGGGAAGGTGGAAAGGGAGGGGTTGTCATGCCTGAGGGGGGAGACATTGGAAACCTGTGGAAGGGTGGGGAGGAGAAAAGAGGAGGTTAAAAGCAGCATTGAATGAATCAGGGTTGTTCTCTGTTTTCTCACGTTTACACAGGATTCCAATGGGCATATTAGGTCTGTGAATTCCCGACCAAGAGGACATCCGTACTCCCGACCAGCTTCTGCCTGGAATGCTGCACAGAAGATAGAACGCGTGGGGATGTTTGTTTTGGACTATTTTAATGATCGTGCCTGGTCTACAGGCAATCTTGTAACCTGAAATAAAGGCGATTTTCTTTCATTTGGCTTTTGTGTGCTGCTTAACAGGGCCATTCAGCTCTTATAGTGGGTGTTCATTCATGACTTTGTGGTGGATTATTTGGAGGAGGATTTATCAGGCTGTGCTATTTGCCTCCCAATATTCTAAAGAGGGGAGCCATTGCATGTCAATGTGTGTGTGGGTTTCTTGGAGCTCCGCTGTGAGGCTCTCTATCTCGTAGATTTCTTCAGATTTGTGCAGCCAATCTTTCTTGGTAGGCAGGTTGGCTCCCTTCCATTTTATTGTTATGCAAACTCATGCTGCTAGAAGCAGGTTTCTTGGCATGTGGGGGAGGACCGAGTAGTGCTTTTTGACTTTCTCTACCCCAAACAGTACCAGGAGAGGGGTAAATTCACTACTGATGCCTTCTATGTCATGGATCCAACACAGGATCTCCTTCCAGCAGGTCTGTGTGAGTGGGCCGTCCCACCATTGATGCCAGTATGTGCTGACCTGCATACACCCCCTCCAACAATAAGGGCTGGTTCCCGTGTACATTTTAGCTAGGCGGTGGGGGTGAGGTGCCATCGAGTGAGAATCCTGCAGTTGTGCATTTTGTATTGGACGGCTATAGACGATTTCCAGACTGCCCGGTAAATGGCCTGCCATCCTTCCCGATTGTTTTCCCATCCCAGTGACCTATCCCACTGCACTTGGGTCGGGAGATGACCTCTCTCTAATAGGGCTTGGTATATTCCTGCAATCAGGCCTCTGATCCCCGGGTGTGTGTTTAGTATGTTCTCAAAGGGAGTTAGAAGGCGTTGCAGCTGCGCTTTCCATCTTGGGTCGGTGAGGAACCCTTTCAATTGCAGGAAGGGTAATGGTTTGAGTTTGAGGCCTTGCTGTGCCTGTTCTAATTCTTCTCTGGATAGGAAGACTCCCTCCTTCCACATCTGACCCGCCCTGACCAACCCCTGCTCGTATTGTTGTTGGAAGCGAATGGGATCTACGAGGATGTCCCTAATCTGGGGGTGGGGGCAGATGCAACTTAGAGGTGACGGCCATGTTGTTATTCCAGATAGGCACGAGTTCCCTTTCTTCCATATAGACTATAGTACTCCCAAGACTGGGTGGTCCAGTGCTTTGTACTGGAATGACCCTAGAGAAGCCCAGAGCCATTCTCCAAGAGTAACTGAGGCAAAATATCAATTTTCTAGGTGGACCCACTGTTTGTCTTTAGTTTCTCTGACGTGGTCTACGAGTACTCGGAGCTATGCTGCTGTATAGTATTCTTGGAAGTCTGGGTATGCTAAGCCACCCTTTTCTTTGGGGAGAATCAATATGCTGTATGCAATTCAAGCCCTTTTTCGTTCCCACAAAATCACGAGCAAAGTGCTTTTGATCTTTGTGAGAAAGGCATCTGGCAGGACGATTGGAAGAGATTGAAATAGGAAGAGGAGTTGTGGTAAGATGTTTGTTTTCACCTGCCCAGGAAAGCTTCATTTTCACCCAGCCCTCTGTGTCACGTTTGATGTGTGTCCAGAGAGGCGTATAATTTGCGTGGTACAGGTCACTCAAATATTTTGTTATGGTTATACCCAGGCATTTGAGGTTGTTGCTTACTGTCTTTAGGCCCCCAGTTCACAGGGTTTGAATCTGGGTGCACTTCCTCTCCTGTCAGTGGCAGGGCTACTGTTTTATTGCTATTGATGCGGAACCTAGAGTACGTGCCGTATTCTTCAATCGTGGCTGGGATAGACTGAGGGGTGAGTTAAATAAACCAGGACATCGTCCGCAAACAAAACTAGTTAGTATTTTTTGCCGAATTTCTAAACGCCAATTATCGTACTCACGTTTCGTATGATTTGGGTGATGCGCTCCATGACTAAAACATAGACCATTGGAGAAAGGGGTCAGCCCTGCCTAGTTCCTCTAGTTATCTTGAACAGGGGGGATGCTACTAAATTAACCACTACTCTTGCCCTCGTGTTATTATAGAGTGCTTGTGCACCCTGGATCCATCCGGGTCCGGTGCCCGCCCTCTCCAGAATACGGACCATGAATCGTCACTAAACATGGTCAAACGCTTTTTCTGCATCAACCAATATCAATGTGGGGTGAACATCCCCTGATTCAACAGAGGGCATTAGGTCAAGAGTTTTGCGGACATTGTCTGAACCGCACATATCCTACCTGGTCGCTATGAATTAAAAGTGGAAGGACTTTGTTCAGTCTGCTGGCCAGGATACTTGCATACATTTTGGCGACCACGTTTAGGAGCGAGATGGGCCTATACGAGCCACAGTCTAATTTATATTTTCCTTCTTTTGGGATCACAATGAATCTAGCTTCAGTGAAGGAGGGTGGAGCCTGTCACGTCGTTGAACAAGAGGGATAGGAACAGGGAGAGGGCGCTCTTTAGTCTTTCATAGTATGTTGGGGCAAAGCCATCTTGGCCTGGTGTTGAGCCTGCTTTAAGGTTTGAGATGGCGTGGTGGATTTCCTCTGTTGTTATGGGGGCATTGAGCTTGGCACAGTCTGAGGGTTGTATAGGAGGAAAGGTAATTCTAGAAACAAATTCTGCCATGCCTTCGGAAGAGGGGTTGCAACTAGAGGTATACAGTTGTTCATAGTATTGAGCAAAACGGGCTGTTATGTCAGTTGGGTCAGTTAGGGTAGCTCGGGATGGGGATTTTATCTTGTTTACTGCTCTTTCTTCTCTTTGTTTTCTAAGCCTGGCGGCTAGTAGTGTGTGGGCCTTGGGTATCTCTGTTTGCCAAACCTAAGGTGGGCTAGTGCTTTCCCTTGCCAGACGTCTTTGAGTTCCTGTCTGAGTTCCCTTGCTTCGGTTAAGAGTTCTGCTGCCTTTCCTTTATCCTGTTACAGGGCCAATTGTTTTTGGTGTATTCATTTATTTAGTTGGACCTCTCTGAGCTTCCTCTGCCTTCTTTTTTTTTTAAACTCTTTTTATTGAATTTTTCAACAAACATAACAATCTCCAGAACTCCCCCCCTTCCCTCCTGCTCCTCCCTCAGTGCTGTTCCAGATTTTCCATTGCTCCCTGTGACCTCATAAAGACTCCTCAAGGTCATTGTAAATCTAGGAGTCTTAAGCGTTGTGGGCGCCATCCAATTCTAAAATTGTCCCTGAGAAAGGTTAACACCTCTCCCCATTCCCCAGCAAAGTTCTGTAGTGCATTGTTCATTGCATATGTGGCCCATTCCATTGCAACTATCTCCCACACTTTGCGCAGCCAGTCTTGGAACGTCGTTATATCTGAGCTTTTCCACCTCTGGGCAACTATTGTCATTCCAGCTATGGGGAGCATCACCCTCGCTCTTTCTCTCCCCCTCGGCTCTCCTGTCGTTTCTTCTGGCCGAAGGCCCAATAGGGTCCTTTCCGGGGGAAGGCTTCCCAAAGACCCAAACACTTGTTCTGTCGCTTGACAAATGTCCTTCCAGAACGGGGTTATTTTTGGGCACCTCCACCAAATATGTTCCGCCGTACTCTCCTGGCCACAGGCTCTCCAGCAGAGTCCCGTCGCCTCAAGATATATCCTGTGTAGTCGAGCTGGAGTATAGTGCCACCCATACAATATTTTATACCAAGCTTCTTGGATGTGTGAGGATCTCGCCAGTTTGGGGATTTTTCTCCAGAGTTTCTCCCAATCACTCTTCTCAATCTCTTTGCCCAAAATGTGTTCCCATCTTCCCATGTATGCCCACTGCGGCTTCTGGGTGGCCTTGTCCAGAATCTTGTAGAGTTGCGAGATTAGGCCTTTCGAGTTCAAACATTTCTCGAAGGGGGTCAGTGGCCTAGTGGCCGCCTCCTTATTCGTGGGGTGAAGGAGCCAGTGACGAAGTTGGAAATATCTCAGTCTCTCCCCCTCCCCCAATGCAAAGTCTCTCTTGCAGTCTACAAAGGCACTGATTTCACCACCTATAAACAAATCTCTCAACCTCTGGCATCCCCCTTCCTGCCTAAATGCCCCCTTCTCAATCTCAGGAGTGAAATCTTTATGGTTGAAAATAGGTGTAAAAGGGGATGGAAAGGTTGTGATTTCCTTATGTTTGACCAGACTGTCCCAGTTGTCTGCAACTAGTTTGGTGATAGAGCTCTCATATTGGCCGATAGGAAGATCTTTCGAGAGGGTCCATTCCCGCCTTCGGGATCAGGGAGATCTTAGCCTCTTTCATGGAAGGAGCTATTTGCCCTCTGTCTTTAAAGGAGTTGAAAAGATAGGTCAATTGAGGCACCAAGACCCCGGCAAAGGTCTTGTAAAAAACAGTCGAGTACCCATCTGAGCCAGGGGCTTTGCCTGCGGGCAAACTCCTAACAACCCCCCTCACCTCATCCTCCGTTATCTCTTGGCTTAAGCCCCTCTGGGCATCCCCATCTATTTTACGTAGGCTTATCTTTTCCAGGAATGCTTCCTGGGCGTGAGGGTGAGGGCTTTGTGATGTGTATAACACCTCGTAGAATTTGGCCATGGTTTCTTGGATATCCTCTGTTTGTGTGACCCTTTCGCCTGATTCTGTGTTCAAGGCCATAATTGTGTTCCTTGACTCCGCCCCCCAGAGGAGACGCACCAGTAAGGCGCCGGCCTTGTTCCCCTTAGCGTAGAACTTTTGCCTCACCCAAAGAAGAGCCCCCTCTGCCTTTTTAGTGCGTAAGATCTCCAATTGGCCCACCGCCCTCCTATATTCCCTCTGGGTATGCCTGCTGGGGGTTTCAGCTACCTTATTTCTCACCTCCTCAACCTCTGCCTCCAATCGGGTCTCCAGGGCCAGTAGCTGCTTGCACCTTTGTGCACGGGCTGCCATAATTTCCCCTCTCAGCGTGGCTTTGAATGCATCCCACCTCGTGTCTTCTCCCGTATCTCCTCTTTTGTTGTTGTCGAAGAACTCTCTCATTTTGCCCTCCATCTCCTCCCTTATTATGGGATCCCTCAGTAGATATTCTGGGTACTTCCATCCCCATATCCCCCTTCTCATTTCCCCCAGTTCCAGCTGTATGGACAATATTTTGTGATCTGCTATGCCCATGGGGCCTTCCTCTATCTCCTTAACTCTTCCCACTAGGCTCGCTGAGACCCAGAAGTAATCAATTCTGGACTGTGTCCCGTGAACTTCTGAGAGGAAGGTATACCCCTCCGCGCTCCCTTTCAGTTCCCTTCAGACGTCCTTCAGACCCATGTTTTTCATTCTGTCCCACAGCCCACTCGAGGCCACCGCCCCCCCACCCACACTCCTGACTCCCCCTGATCTATCCCTGGCCCTGTCCCAGGCTATGTTTAGATCGCCCATAATAATTATGTGGCCCCTTGCCCACTCTCCCAATGTTACTAGGATACCCCGAAAGCGGTCCTGTCCCGTGTTGGGTGCGTAGACGACCCCTATCGTGTATTCCGCATCTGCGATTTTGCCTCTTACAAGCACAAATCTGCCCTCTTTGTCTCAGAGAGTCTCCTCCACCCTGAAGTTGACCGTACCCCTGACTGCCAGTGCCACCCCTGCTGATTTAGTGGGGCCCGGGGCCTGGAACACTTGGCCAAACCCCCTATGCTTAAGACGGCTCTGGTCCTTACGAAGTAGCTTTGTTTCCTGCAGCCCCAAGAAGTCAGGCTTCCCCCGTTTGGTGAATTGCTCCAACTTTTCCTTTTCAACGAGGAGTTGAGACCCCTAACATTATGATTTACCCACTTGAACAATGATTTGTCTCCTGGCCCTGCTGTGTGTACCCCCCTGCTCTCCACTCCCAACCCTTCTTACCACTCCAGATTCCCGAATGCCTTTACCTTGTCTATCTCGTCCCCCTGACAGCACCGAGAAACCCCCTTGTCCTCCCCAACGCCCACACACCCCTCCCTGTCCCTGAAGACCTTAGCACTAGGTCCTCCCGTCTCTCTCCTCCCCTCCCCAGGCTTCCTCGCCTTCGTTAATCCCATGATGTTTGCTCGTCTCCTCTCCCCTCCTCCTTGAGAAAAAAACCTTTCTGTCCACCACCCCTTGTGCTTGACCCCAGTCCTCAGGTCAGATCTCCTGAACTCCGGCCCTCACTTCCGTTTTCTGGCCCATCTCGCCTCCCTTCCCCCTGGGCCCCAATTCCCTTTTCTTTAAGTTTTGAGGTAATTGGACTCCATTGCCTCCGTTTGAGAAGGGTGCTGCTGGCGAGATCTTGGTACAGTTCGATTCGTTGACCATTGAATGCTATTGGGTCTTTCTGTCTGGCACTAAGAACTGCTTCTTTTTGTGCATATCTTGTAAATGCGGCCAGCATGTCTCGTGGCCTGGCTTTCGGGTTCCTGTTGAGAAAGCCCATTCTGTGGACCCTGTCTAGCTCTATTCCTCTGCCTTTTAATCGATGCCCCTTGGGCCATTCCGAGGACTCTTATGGTAGCCTTTTCTGCCTCCCACACGGTGCTTCAGGGATGTCACCCATATTGTTTCTTTTTTTTAAAAGCTCCCTTATCTCTGTGTCCAGGAATTCCCTGAAGAGCCCGTCTCTGAAGTGTGTCGTTGCATATCCAACGTTTGTCTGCAAGCTTGTTAGGGCCCAGGTCTAAACCCACTGTGACCATGTTGTGGTCTGACCAACCTATTGGCTCTATAGAGGTGTTCCTCAAACGGTGCTAAAAATCCTCCTCCAAGAAAATGTGATCTATTTGGATGAAAGTGTTTTGTGCGGGGGAGAGTAAAACGTGTATGATTTCTGTCAAGGGTGTTGGATTCTCCAGGTGTCTATCAACAAGTGTTCTTGTATTAGGTTTCTGAATTACCCAGTGTCTCGGGGAGGGGCTGCTTCATCTCTATAGAATTTCCAATCTAGTGTTGGGTCCATAATTAAGTTAAAGTCTCCTCCACAGATCAGAGAGCTCGACCTTTCAATATCTAGCCGTGTGAGGAGGTCTTTGCAGAAAGCTTGTTGCTGGACATTGGGGGCATACACTGAGCACAATGTGATGTCTTTTGTTCTAATGGTCCCATGTATAATTAGGTATCTACTGTTTGGGTATCTTTGAGTCGGAGTAATGCATAGCTCGAGGGAGTTGCGGTACATGATGCCAACGCCACCTTTCTTTTCTGGTCCCGAGGCCTACAGTGCTCCACCCACCCGCTTACCATGCAGTGGGAACTCCTCTTTGTTTTTAAATTTGGTTTCTTGAATGAACAGCAAATCCAACTTAGATTGTTGGAATAGTCGTGTCAGCATGGACCTTTTCTGTGGCGAGTTGAGACCCTTGACGTTCAAGGACCCCATGAGTATGGTGTCAGCTGCCATCAAGTTGCCATGATGTGTGCATTATGGGTCTTGTGCTTAGTTGGATGTGTGTACCCTTACCCTCTTCTGAGCGTTCCCATGCTGTTGACACGCCTCTATTGTCGAGCTACATGTGTTTGGGTGTGCTAAGTTGGATCCCAGAGCCTGCCTACCTACAGATCCCTGCTGGAGTGTTACTTCCTCCAGTGGATTTTTGCCTCCCACTCTAATCCCCCCTCCCGTCCCCTTTCCCCGTAAGGAACAACAAAAGAAGAAAAGATAGAATGTCTCAAGCCTCAGAGACGCCCTAGTGAAAGACATAGGGCCACTCGACGGGTGTCTCCATTGGAACCTTAACTCCACAACTTTATAACTTTTCAACTGATAAAAGGTTGCTCTGCACCTTGACTCCTCCAAATGCTGCCCAGCCCGGCACATGTGCGTACGGGAGCCCAGAGAGGAGTGTCCTTAAGCTGAGGCGGCTCTCAGTTGCTTTACCGCGCAGGGTCTTTAACGCGGTCTAATCTCTTCCTCCTCAAGAACAGCGCTTGCCCCTATGGGATTCTTTGTTTCCAAGTAGTTGTGTCAAGAAAGTTTGGTCTACTCTAGGAGGGGTCCAGCCTCTTAAATTGTTCCTCGTGCCTTTTGCTCGGCCTCGCCTTCGGTATTGTCCTTGTGGTGTCCGTGCTGGCTCCAACGATGATGGCATTTGCTCCCCTTCTTCGGCCGCGCTCCCCATTGCTCTTAGTCCCTTCAGGACCTGTGCTGCTTCTTCCCCCCGAGACCACTCTATATTCTTTATTTGCATAGCTGAATGTGAGCGCAAAAAGGTAGCCCCATCTGTATCGTGTGTAATGATTGCACAGCCATGCAGTCAGGGGACGACAGGCTCGTCTCTGTGCGAGAGTGGCGGTGGAGGATCCTGGTATATCTTGACCCTGGAGTTCTCAAACTCTAGTACGTCTAGTTCTCTCACCAGCCTCACAATTTCCGCTTTCTGCCTATAATAGGGGCACTTTGCTAGTATCAATCTTGGGCCTCCTGGTGGGCCACCCGCCCGGTGAACTCTATCAACGAGCGCAGGGGTCGGGGGCGTTGGGAAGAGGACGTTCACCAATGCTTTCACCCTTCTTTCCCGACTCGCCAGGGTCTCGTTTCGGGCCTCGACCAGACCTTGAATGCGGATGTTCGTCCACCGTTCTCTGTTTTCCACATCGTCGACCTTTGCCTCCAGATCAAAGTTCCTTTGCTCTAGATCTTGCAGTCGGCCTTCCATTTTCATTTCCATAATGTCTGTGGACTGCTGGTAGTTCTCCAGTGCTTCTACCTTGTCTTCTATTTTATGAACTCTTTTCTGGAGAGCGTTAACTGTGGAGGTTATATTGTTGCAGTGGGAACGGATTTCATCCAGCAGGAGGCAGACGTCCGCTTTTGTGCAGGCTGCATGGTCCTCTCCTGGGATCAGTGAGACTTCCTGGGGTTGGGGGGGTTGTCATGGCGCTGCTGTCCATTCTGTACTTTTGTAGCTTCAAGGCTATGGCAGGATCTAGCTCTCTGTGAATGTAAGCCCCGTTTCACTTGTGTTCGCCTGGAGGGCTGAGTCACGTGCATTGTGTTAGCTGACCTTTCTTTCAGCGCCCCTTCAAGTCACCCCTTCCCTTCTCTTTAAGTTCCTTCTTGGCGCAATTGTACCTGGGATGGTGCAATCAATATTGTAGTTGAGGGGAGCGACAGGGTGCCTTGACCGCAAGCACTCCGATTGTTTATACGTCATTACGAGTGTTGAATTGGTTTGGGGCCCGAGGGGAACTGGCAGTTCTTCTTCGTGCTTCTTGTGGCAGAGGGGCGGGGGGAGCCGTGGCTCTTTTGTCTTGGGCGGTGACTTTTGCGATGATGGTGGGGGTTTGAGGCTCCCTCTGATGGGGTTGATTGTGGGGTATTCTGTGGTGTGTCTTGGGTCTCACCTCGGGGGATCGTTGCAATGGTGCCTCACTCTCAGACACATCTCTCTCCCAGTTGTGGCTGTGTTGCGCTGTGCACTCCTAAGACATTTATTGGTTCAGGCTCACACGCAGAGTTCACTCTGTGGATGGTGGGGGTGAGGAGCACTCTCTTCCTTTGGGCCAGTTTGGCCAGCTGGGTGCCGTGGTGCTGTCTGGTTTTTTAGGGAGGTTTTCAGCTCCTCAAGCCTCCCACACTTTAACGTGGTCACTGCACTCTTGCTGTTCGAGTTCGTGAATGGTGGTCCCGCCTCTATTGTCACAGCTACTTCTTGCCTGTTGGTGCCATGAGTGGGGCCTCACAGAGCAATGCAGTCTGTTTCTTTATACCTTGCCTCTGGCCGCAGGTGCACAGGGAAGTCTGTGCGACGGGCGGGCTGGGCGCTCAAACACATGTACATGCTATGCACTGCTCGGAATGTTCCGTAGGATGAGCCGCATTGAGGCCCTGTATATGGCCGGCGTCTTGTGGGTGGATGCCGGTGAAAAAGTACAAAAACGAAATAGCTGGCTGCAGGTGGAGAGCTGAGGGGAGAACCTGTCCATTCCTTGTGTTTGCTGGAGCCCTAGTGGGCTTGACCCAGACCGCTTTCCACTGTGGCGGTTATCGTGTCTGCAGTTTGGGTCAACCCCCCCTCTTGACCCGCTCCTTACCGGTATCCCACATGAAAGGGGAGCAGTGACTCTTTGCTGTTGCGGTACATGCAATCACTGGGGCCGCTCCGCAAGGTCCTGCAGCGTGGCTTCTCTGTCACTCAGGCCGGTGCTGGGGGCACCTTTCAGGATGGCGTTTCGAGTGCTCTGTTGTCGGCGGCTTCTCTGTGTTTTGGGGTGGGGCGTGTCACACTGCTCACAGCCTGGCCCACGGGGTGACCGCAGGGGGCGGTGAGTGATGGTGTTCCGTTCTCTCCCCTCTGCAGTGTCAGCAGGTAGCCACGTGTGTCGTGGAGTGTACGCGCGGCCTCGCTGCATGGTCTGGGCCGGTCTTCAGGAGCTTGAGAGCCAGAGCCCGAATCACTAGGAGTTATGCTCTGATTTTTCCCAGGATTGGGCTGGATGTTAGCTAGTTTATTTCTGCTGCTGTCCTTCATGTTGGATCTGCTTGCGGGCTGGGCAAGGCAGTGATGGACTGCCGTTACACACAGGTTCCGACGGTGGCGAGCGTTCAGGCTTCCATCTTGCCTGCACCCCCTGGTGGTCCCTTCGGAATAAGGTATTTTAGTGATGTCAGAATCACCATGCAATACGGCTGTGTATCTTGTGAAAAAATCGAAGGGAGGGTCTTGGCGTTTAATCCAGGACATGAGGTCAATTAACCAGATTGTAAAGGCAGAGTTTTCTCTAGTTTTGAATCCTGCAACAATATTATGTAACATCTCTGTTGCAGCACGATATTTCATGGCGATTGATTTGAAAAATGTGCTTTTCTCAATCTCGTTGCACAAAAACTCTCAAGACGTCATTCACGTTTTGTCAGACAAAGCTGAAAAGCACTTGTTTACCTTAAGGGTATTGTGAATCTCCATCTATCTTTAATAAGGTCCTCCAGATGGACCTAAGCAATATTGATTTGAAAAGTGCTGTGCTGCAGTATGTAGATGACATTTTAGTAGGTAGCACAACAGAGGATGGGTGCAGACAAGACTTGATTCAGCTAATGATTATCCTACCAGACAAAAGATATAAAGTGGACAAAGAGAAGCTACAATATTGCCAAGAAGAGGTGTTGTGTTTAGGGCAGTTGATGTCACATGAGGGAAAAAAGGTCACACCTGAAAGGGCTGCAGTTATTTTGAAAACAGCAAATCCACACACAATAAAGCAAATGCAGCAATTTTTGGGATTATGCAACTATGTTAGAGCATGGGTATATGATTATAGTTCATACACAAAGTCACTTTTGCAGGCTCTAAAATAAGGTACAGGTAAAGATAAAATAGAATGGACTGCGGAAATGGAGGAAGAGTTTGAAGAATTTAAAAAAAACAATTTGTACAGCTCCAGTTTTAGGAATTCCTAATTATTGTCAGGACTTCTATCCATTTTCGCATACAAATTGAACAGTTATGACTTCAGTACTTGCACGGAGAACTACCCTGGGGTATAAACCTCTAGCATATTACTGTGGGATTTTAGATCCAGTTATGAGAGGACACTTTCCTTGTGAACAATTGCTAGCAGCAGCCGCGTTTGCCATTGAGAAGTCTACAACCATAGCGATGGGGTGTTCCATGACTTTGTTTGTTGAGCATGCTTTGTTTGCCATTTTGGAAAAACCTAGGGTTACATTGACTTCTCAGAGAGCATCTGCATAGAAATTGTTATATCAAATCCTGCAATTAAGATAGTCAGGTGCAGGTTCGTGAACCCTGCCACATTTGTAGCTGAACCCGTGGCAGAGGGTGAGCATGTGCATGATTGCGCTAGTTATGAAGAATCATATGAAGACGTACCGCGTGTAAAAGAAAATGCACTGTCAGAAGGAGCGATTCTCTTTATTGACAGGTCGTCAAAAATCGATCAAATTAATGGAGAGAGACTGACTGGTTCAGCTGTGGTGAGGCGTAGAGCAAATGGGGAATTTGAAATTGTGGCAAGCATACGACTGCCATCTCATTTCTCGGCACAAGCACCAGAATTGGTAGCGCTTATTATCACGCTTGAGAAATACAAATGAGAGGAAGTGACAGTGTAAAGTGACTTTGCCTACGTGACGTCATCTGTACAAGCAGGGCAAGCACGCTAGAAAAGGAGGGGCTACCTCAGAGTGGATGGCTCTCCAGTGCAGCATGCAGCATTATTAGACAGACTCATCAAAGCACTACAGCTCCCAGCAGCCATTGCAATAGTTAAATGCGCAGCACACAGTAAGAGAACTGATTTTATTTCACACGGAAACTAAGCCGTGGAGGAAGAAGCCAAGAGAGTTGCAACTTCTTCAGACATCTCAAGTTCTGATACTCCTTATATAAGTGAGGGAGAAATTATGGCAGTGATGATGCAGAAAGTTTTTAATCATTTACCGAAAACACAACTTATGGAAATTCAAGGCAGTGCACCACAGGAAGTGCAAGAATTATGGAAAAGTAGGGGTTGTTCTTTATCCCCCACTGAAGCATTATGGCAGCAAGACAGCACTTGGAAGCCAGTAATGCCAGTAGCATTGTTAAATGTAGCGCTTGAACAGCTGCACTACCCAGCGCACATAACTAGGGAAAGCCTTGCAGCAGCTATTGTGGAGGATTGGTTTGTACCAAACCTGTTAGAAAACGTTGCATTTTATGTAGTAAATTGCATTATATTCTCAAGGGTTGAGCAGGGCACCCAAGTAGGTTTTGGGTGGCTGTGATGATGTAAGGGGGACAGGTAAGCGCATACAGCAGGAAGCTAAACAAGAATGAAGAATAGGCAAGGTAATTCAGAATGATGGAACAGGAAGAAAAGACGGATCTCAATAGTGAACAAGAAGGCATGGGCACCGTGCATTGGACAAACAAAGAGGAACCCCACTAGGGGTGTATACACAGGTTGAACTAGAGACTGCCCACAGATATAAGGGAAGCTCAATGCCTCTGCGCAAGTTACTTTTACAGGCACCCCTCCTTGCAAGCCAATGGAAGGGGGAAGCAGGAGAGGCTTCTGTGTCTGGACCCTAGGGCACAAACAAGGACTGTACTTACAAGACAAGCCAGTATGGGTCCAGCCCAGCCAGAACCTACAGCGGATGCCCTCTGAGGAAACAGAACACAACACACTGTTACATTAAATTCACTATAGACTACAAATAAAACAAGACAAGGGAAGGGAAGGAGCAGAGATTGTCTGCTGGGAACCCCTGCAGCCAAACTCTGAACAAAGGAATAACAGAAGCACAAGTGAGGACAAGAACGGTAACATAAATAACTAGGGACAACTATGCAGTCAAGTAAGCTAGGTTCAGAAGGGGAAAAGCAAGTAGAAAAGCATCTATTAGCAATAGAACAGGAGACTGGAACTGCAGACCGGTAACCAGGAACTGTAAATCTGGACTGGAATAACAAGGGCAGGACTGAAGACAGATAACAGGGAAACTGTAGCTCTGAAGTGGGATAACAAGGACAGAACAGAAGACATAACAAGAACCTGTAGCTCTGACGTGGGGTAACAAGGGTAGGACAGAAGACAGATACCAAGGAAACTGTAGCTCTGAAGTGGGATAACAAGGACAGAACAGAAGACAAATAACAAGAACCTGTAGCTCTGAAGTGGGGTAACAAGGGTAGGACAGAAGACAGATAACAAGAACCTGTAGCTCTGAAGTGGGATAACAAGGACAGAACAGAAGACAAATAACAAGGAAACCTAGGGCTGGAACTTGAAAGCTAAAACCAGGAAAAACAGATTGAAGGAACAGCAGGCAAGGAGCAAGATAATATGAGGTAGAGAGCAAGGGGCTGCAGACAGGGAACAATGACTGCAACAGCAGCAGGGCTCCAATGCAGGAAGCTCAGAAGAGCAGGGAAGAAGGCAGAGGAGAGTAGCAGGCTGCAAGGCAGGGAGCACAGAGAACTGGAACAGGAGCAGGATCTGACAGCAACAGGAAACCACAGAATATCATGGCTGAAGGCAAAAAGGGCTGGGAGCGAACTCAATGGAAGAGACCTGTGCTCCTGCAGGCAGCTGCTTAAATACTGCCCTGTGCTGAAGCAGGCTAATTAGCAGCACCTCTGGCAGCACGCCTGAAGGTAATCTGCCTCCTCCCTCTCTGTGTCGTAAATCTCCCCCCGTCTCACCTGTGATCGGGATCTCCCTTGTTCGGCCGCAGGACTCTTCCTGTGGATGGTTCGGGTCTTGAATAGGCTCGCCCGAGCCTCGTCAGGTTGCAGGACGTGCTCAGAGTTTCGGGAAGTTCGTGGTTCCAGGGTATCCAGGATTAGCGATGAACGAGTAAGTAGGGGGGGAAATCCAGGAACAGGATAAAAGGCAAGGAAGGAAGTAAGAGGATCAAAGGAAACCAATGTAGAGAGTAAGCACACGTCGGGTCACTACCGAAGATAGCGTTGAGACGCGCAGACCTGCAGGGGCATGACCAATTTATAGTACGTGCCATGACGTGAAAGCTAGTGCGTAGCACGGAGCTTGGTACAGCCATGTTGGGAGGAACAAGGAGTACAAGCCCTTCGTGACAATGACCAAGAGTTCCAGAAGGGGCAATTTCGCCGGGTCATGACAGCATGCCCCCTCCGAAGACTGGTTCCTCCAGGCTTGCCTGGGTGAATAAGATGGAATCTTCTGAGCAAACGAGGGGTCTTTAAATTAGAAACTGGTTCCCATGTTCTCTCGCTAGGGGGGTAGCTTTTCCACTCGACCAGATATTGTAGTCGACCCCTCCTATACCTGGAATCACATATCCTGGACACCTCATATTCCAACTGGTCGTCCACAACAACAGGTGTGGGTTTGAAGGGTTTTCGAGTAGAACTAACGTAGGGTTTCAATAGGGAAGTATGGAAGACTGGATGTATCTTCTTCCAGGAATCCGGGAGCTTAAGTCGGAAGGAGACAGGATTGATGATCTCCTTTATAGAAAATGGACCATAATAGCGAGGAGCTAATTTGTTTGGTCGTAGATGTCGAGGTAACATTTTCGAGGCTAACCAGACTTGATCGCCAACTGAATAGGAAGGTGATGGTCTTCTCTTAGAGTCCGCATATCTTTTGGTTCGAGTGTGGGCCTGTTCTAACTGATCCTTTGCCTCTCTTTGTAAGTCGATCAGCGTCTGAATCCAAGAGTCAAGGGTAGGTACCGGAGTAGATTCTGGAAGAACTGATGGTAAAACAGACGGGTGATAACCTTGACTGCAATAGAAAGGGCTGATCTTGACAGCTGAATGATCTGAGTTATTGTAGGAGAATTCGGCTAAAGGTATAAGGAGAGACCAATCGTCTTGAACCTTGGTAGCAAAACAACGAAGATATTGTTCCAGGGTTTGATTTACTCGTTCCGTTGCCCCATTGGTTTGTGGATGATAGCCTGAAGAAAGGGCATGTTGGATTCCTAGAACACGACAGAGATGTTTCCAGAATTGTGAAATATACTGAGGCCCCCGATCCGAAATAATCTTGGCAGGAAGGCCATGAAGAATAAAAATATGTTCCAGGAAAATTCCAGCAAGTTCTGAGGAAGATGGTAGTTTATACAATGGTGTAAAATGAGCTAGATGAGTGAACAAGTCAATGGTTACCATGATGGTTGTATATCCTCGGGAAGGTGGTAATTCAACAATGAAGTCAGTGGCAATAACTTCCCAGGGTCTGGTTGGCAACGTAGGTTGTAGAAGCAGACCCGCCGGCCTCTGATTATCGTATTTGTTCTGACTACAAATAGCACAGGTCTTGATGTATTGAACTACACTGGACTTCATCCCTGGCCACCAGAACTGTCTTTGTATAAGACGGAAGGTGTTGGTTAATCCTCGATGGCCGGAGTGAAGAGTATCATGGCATAGATTCATTACCTTCTGTTGAAGTTCTTTTGTCAGAATGACCACTGAATTGTTCTTGGATAAATATCCTTCCTTGATTGTCAGACGCCAGGGATTTTTCTTCGATATGTCCTTCCAGAGTTCAGATAATTGAGTCTGTGCTCTGATTTCTTCCAGGAGATTGATCGCTTGAGCTACAAAGATTGTGGGTGGAAACATTTTAGGATAGATCTTATCCTCCAAGGGAACGTAGTCGTGACGCCGAGAAAGGGCATCAGCAATCAAGTTTTGCGATCCAGGAACATGTGAAATTTGAAATTGATATTGAGCAAAGAAGTAGGCCCATCGAGCTGGTCTACTGTTCCTGCACTCCATGGATTGTAGGACCTGAAGATTTCGATGATCAGTCCGGACTTGAACTGGATATTTAGCACCCAGGAGTAAATGTCTCCATTCAGTGAAGGCATGACGAATAGCCAATAGCTCCTTCTCCAGAACTGAGTAGTGAGTCTCGCTGGTGGTCAGGGTCTGTGAGAGATAAGCAATGGGATGTTCCAACTTATCATTGGATTCTTGTTTTAAAACTGCTCCTATGGCGTAATTGGAGGTTTCCACTAGAAAAGGACGATTTATGTCAGGTTGGGCCAGGATGGGGGCCTGAGTGAATTCTTCTTTCAAGCGTTGGAATGCCTTGTCTTGTGGTATAGACCAGTTAAATGGAACGTCTTTCTTCAGGAGATTAACAATGGGTTGAACAATCTCGGAAAAGGTGGGAATGAATTTCCGGTAGAAGTTGGCAAGCCCCAGGAAGGATTGTATTTGCTTAACAGATGTTGGGGCGGGCCAAGCCAGTATGGCCTTCACCTTTGAATGGTCCATACTAATTCCTTCTGAACTAAGGACAAATCCCAGATAGTGAACTGATGTAACATGAAACAAACATTTTTCTGGTTTGGCTAAGAGTTGATTTTCACAGAGACGTTGAAGTACTGCTTTTACATGTTCTTCATGTTTCAAGGAGTCCTTGGAGAAGATCAATATGTCATCCAAGTAGACGATAACATTGAGAAATAACATGTCAGAGAACACCCTATCCATAAAACGCTGGAAGACTGCGGGAGCATTAGTCAGACCAAAGGGCATGACTAGGTATTCAAAGTGACCAAAGCGTGTTCTAAAGGCTGTTTTCCATTCGTCTCCTTCCCGGATACGGATCAAACGGTAAGCACCTCAGAGATCCAGTTTCGTGAATATCACTGCACCTCTCACAGCTTCAAGGATATCCGAGATCAGGGGTAGTGGGTATCTGTCTTTCAGGGTGTATTGATTTAGGCCCTGATAGTCCAGGCAAGGTCTGAGCTCTTTGGTATCCTTTTTTGGAACGAAGAACAATGAAGCACCAGCTGGTGATTTTGAAGGTCTTATGGTGCCGTTCTCAAGATTAGTGTCTAGGTATTCCCGGAGGGCTCTCTTTTCGGGTTCTGAAAGGATAAACATCCTGCCAAAGGGAATCACTGCTGAGGGTTCAGTATCTATGGCACAGTCTTCGGGTATCTATGTGGAGGTAAGGCTTGAACAATGGCAGTAGAGAATACATCAGCATACCCTTGATAGATCTCTGGAACTTGTACAATATTGGAAACCATGAGTGGTGTCTCTGGACACCTTGGTAGACTTATAGGAGCTGTGACTGAGGTATCCAGGTTTAAACAATGGTTCATACAGAACTCCGAGCCCAGGAATAAGGATCCGACCGTCCAGTTAATATATGGATTGTGCCTTTGTAACCAGGGCATGCCCAGAACCAAGGGGTAATGGGCTGATTTTATAATGTCAAACACAATTCTTTCTTGATGATGATTTATGGAAAGATGGATCTCCCTTGTTTGCAGACTTATGGGTCCTGAGGAAAGAGGTCTTCCCTCAATTGCTTCCACTGGCTGTGAAAAACTTCTTGTTTCATATGGAATGTTATGACTTCTGACCCAATCTTGATCAATGAAGACTCCCATTGCTCCGCAATCCACCAAGGCCAGTATGGGGTAGACCTTGTCCTTGGATGGCGATAAAAAGGCCTGTAATATCACCAATTTGTTTTGTCCAGGAGAGTTCAAGGATGGAATTGATGTGGAGCAAACATCGCTCTCCCGAAACCTTGCTCCATTTAGGATCGGGAGCTGGCGTTTCCCGAGCGTCGGGGAGGAGCCAGAGGACACTCTTTAACTAGATGTTTATCTGAGGCACAATATATGCATAAGCCTGTGTGTATCCTTCTTAACCTTTCCTGCGGGGAAATTGGTCCACGAAAGGCTCCAAGTTGCATGGGTTCAGAATCAGTGCTCGGATTCTTGGCAGATTCGGTCCTTGTAGTATTCTCTGGGGAGTTTCTTTGAATTGAGACTTTATTCTTTTTCTTTTCGGCCTTTCTTTCTTGGATTCTGAAGTCTATTTGCATAGACAAGTCCAGGAGGGCCTAGAATGAACTAGGACGTGCCACCGTGGCTAATTCGTCCTTAATTTCTTCATTAAGACCTCTGCGAAACAAGGTAAAACTGGCTTCTAGGGGCCAGTCCGCCTCTTTGGCTAGCTGTTTGAATCTGGTAACATAGGTCAACATGTCTTGGGATCCTTGTTGGAAGTCAAGTAACTTCTCTTGAGCGCCGTGGACCAGCTCTGGACGTTCGAACATGGTCTTGAGTTCCACGATGAACCCTTCATAATCATCCAGGAGAGCATCCCCTGAATTGAGTAAAGGAGTGGCCCATGTAAGGGCATTACCGGAAAGATGCGATATTATGAAGCCCACCTTAGCCCTAGGAGTTCAGAAATAGTAGGGCTTGAAGGTAAAATGTACCAAACAAGAATCCAGGAATCCACGTACGGTCTTTGTTGAACCGTCGTATTTATCAACCACTCCTCCCAATAATACGCTGTCCTTGTTCGCGGAGTTACGTGACAAGACAAGCTGTCTTAGCGCCGCATTCTCGGCTTTTAATTTCTGCATCTCTGTGGAAAGTTCTTGCATTCCGCGCATCAGGTCCTGAATAGCATTCTCCATGGTAGAATCCGTATTGATCGTTTGGCGTCTCAAACTGTCGTAAATCTCCCCCCGTCTCACCTGTGATCGGGATCTCCATTGTTCAGCCGCAGGACTCTTCCTGTGGATGGTTCGGGTCTTGAATAGGCTCACCCGAGCCTCGTCAGGTTGCAGGACGCGTTCAGAGTTCCGGGAAGTTCGTGGTTCCAGGGTATCCAGGATTAGCGATGAACGAGTAAGTAGGGGGGAAATCCAGGAACAGGATAAAAGGCAAGGAAGGAAGTAAGAGGATCAAAGGAAACCAATGTAGAGAGTAAGCACACGTCGGGTCACTACCGAAGATAGCGTTGAGATGCGCGGACCCGCAGGGGCATGACCAATTTATAGTACGTGCCACGACGTGAAAGCTAGTGCGTAGCACAGAGCTTGGTACGGCCATGTTGGGAGGAACAAGGAGTACAAGCCCTTCGTGACAATGACCATGAGGTCCAGAAGGGGCAATTTCGCCGGGTCATGACACTCTGGTCCTGGGAAGGTGAAAGTAGCACTGATCTCTAGGGTTTCTGGGGTTTGTGGTTCCAACACTGATGCATAGGAATAACCAGGAAATGAGAACTGCTACAAGGTGCATTATGGGAATTGAAGTTTGTTTTCGGAAATACAAATTTCGGGAAGGAAATGTCAAATAATGATTTTGGGGCTTCTCTGAAGATGGTAGAAAACACCCTGTGGGTCTGAAGACAGCGCCACCCAGAGGCAGAGAAGCATGACACATATGTGTAACGCTTACCTTGTTGCCGCAGGAGCGTAAATGATCCAACCTCTGTTGATCTGCTACACTGTTTTTTAGGGTTTTTCTCCTGTCATAAAAGAGAGAGAAAACAGAAACGGCGGGAACTGTAATCAATATAAAAGGTAATTCCATTAGTGATTCTCCCATGCTTTCCACCATGACTGGCTCTCCCTTTGTACTTCTAAGAACCACACTCTCCTCAACTGTGTTTTGTTATTTGGGAGCTCTCCGTCCTGCCTTCAAGCAGGGGCGTGTAGATGTTGTGGCTCAGAAGACAATGATGCTGTTAAAACAGATAAGCCTCTGAAGGTAAGTGTCTTTATGCTTTATAGAAGTCTTTAGTCAGAAAAAGGCACCAATGCCTCAAAGAACAAATGTTCTGTGGATGGAGAGATCTCTCTTGCTGACTTTAAGGATTTTCTTTTTATTTTACAGAGAAAAGGAGACATTTCTGAAGAGAAAAACTTGAAGAGCTTGGTCGTTATTGAGGAAAAACCATGAAGCTCTCTATTTAGGTATGCAGGCATGCGTTTGTTTGTGGTAGCATGCGGTACAGAGTGCCTTTGGTACCCCGGTATGGGTTTTCTTCTTGTGCTAAGTATGCACGCGTAATAGGATAAGGAGCGCGGCACAGCGTTTGTTAATTTTATGAAACTATAGCTTTCTTCAGTAAAGCGCAGTGTTAGAATGTGAGGAACAGACTTGTCGGAGCTTCAGGTATGTATATGTGTATAGTTATTTTCTGTCACTTTTGTTCTGTAATGTTCGTTAATGAACTATGGTACCTTTGTCTTGCAGGTGTTCGGAAGTCGGAAAATCTCTGAATGATGCTGAAATCACCTGTCAGAAGACTTCGGCTGTGGAAAACTTTGGTCAGGTAAGTTTTAAATCTGTGGTCTGCGAATATTCTGTGAGCATTTCAAGTTATTAATAATACTTTTTCTTTTGTTCTGCAGGTTCTGTGAGCTGAGCGGCGGTAGCATTACACCGCTGTCAGCGGTACTAATATGAAGCACCCGTTACAGTGGAGGCGGGGCTTATATAGCCTTCTATGCCCAATGTCTGGTTCTCTATAACTTAAGCAGTGACCCACAGGGCGTCAATCTTAGGGGAATTATGACGCTATGAATTTCTATGGGAACTCATGGGTACCTCGATACTGGGGAACGTAAGAATGTCATGTTTGCCATGCTGAAATCCACCTAGAGCCTACAGATTGGGACAAAGAATCCTTCCTGGCCCGGACTCCTGAACCTGAAACCCTGGAAGAGATCATGTCAGTATGTCAAAGTTTACTGCTGGGCACACATTGCGAACAATCAGAGGAGTAATTCCTCAACCAAATGGTCCTTTTCAGCATTTACGTATCGACTATGTTCATATGCTACAGGTATGTAGTGGTTACAGGTATGATAGTGGTAGTGTGTCCCTTTTCGAGATGGATCGAAGCAGGTCCATGTACACACACTGATGATATTTGCGAAGCAAAGTTTTTAGTCTGAGAAGTCTTTCCTAGATGGGGAGTTTGTGAGGTGCTGCGATCCGACAATGGCCCACATTTTGTTAATAGATTGTTTGAACAGATCAGCTTGTTATTAAACATAAGTCATACGTTTTCTTCAGCTTGTCACCCGCAGGCGAACGGGATATGTGAGAGACTCAACAGTCTGCTGAAAAAAATAATTGCTAAATTGAAATTGTCACTAAAGAAGGGATGGCTTTCTTGCTTGCTCTTAGCATTATATGCATTAAGGAACTAGCCTGGGTCGGACCACCACCTCACACCGAATGAACTAGTAACAGGGAGGCGAATGAGAATGCCTCTGACTCCTCCATCAAGGATTAGAAGTGATGCCCAGAACACAGCAGAAATGTTAGGAAATTAGTTACTTGCTTATTTAACATGTATGACCGCTAGTATCTCTGTCATTCAGATCAATTCAAGCGCAATGGGTGTCAGTCTCAGGACACAGATGAAGACCATTCAGCAACTGAACCTGAGAAACATTTATCATCAGCACCCAAACTTTGAGAGGGAGATGCCGCGTTGATACATAACTTCATTACGAAGTGGCATGAGCCCCGCTTTAGTGGATCTTATATTATAGAAAATGTCACTCCCCCAGCAGTAAAGGTTCAGGAATGATGAGCATGGATACACTTGAATGACGTCAAGTTATATGCTGGTGACACGGAACACCTCCACCCATTAATTCAGAAGCAAGTCAACACAAAGTAGTTCAGCATGTGCAGACCCGATCAATGGACGACGATGAAGAAGGACGCTGAAGCTGGTAATTGAATAAATGCAAGTTTGCATTTAGACTGTAGCTCCCAGAGGACACTCCTTGTAGATATTATAGCAGGCATGCAAACTCGTTGGAATACTTTGAAAATTAACTTTAGAAAGTTGGTGATGTGTCATGAGTATGCCTGAACGACAGCACTTGGTATAAAATTGGAAGAGGGAACAGTATCCTGACTCGTTCCTTACTGAATTTGTCTTTGGACACCCAAATGGTCTTATCTGATGTCAACATGCAATGGCTCTTGCTTACTGTTGTTATTTTTATTCTTCGGGCATATCCTGCACTTGTGGGGAGAAGTACTGACATATGTTTTTTTCCTGCACGATCCTAAGATGGGTCCAGTTATAAGGAGATTACTTTCAGCCATCATTGAGCAAATATTGCAGTTATCTGAGCATTTAATGAATTTGCCTGATTAAAAAGGTTTTTTCCTTCCTTAAAAAGTAATACACAGGCATAATGTGGAATCCTGGAAGTAATACAGTGGAGGAAAATCAGCAACGTGTGAGAAACGCCGCTGGTGGGGACTAATGTATTGGTGTATAATCTATGCATGCACAGAATTCATTGTTATTTTTCTGATTCTATTGGTACACCCTGTTTACTTTATTGGTCCAAAGAAAGCAGCAGTCCCTCTCCCTCTGGTTCTACCCACACCAGTGACCCTTGCAGACAAATCACTTACACAGAGACCGGGACATATGTAATTATGCCTACACCAGTGACACGTGTAAAGTCACCTATTTCACTGACAAGTGTTCCTATGATTCTTCCTGTAGGTAGGATGTATTCTGACATCATTCATGAGTTACTTATACAAGCTTATCTGGTAAGAACAAAGCCCAAGAGAAGCACAAGAGAAGATGATTATGAGCTGAATAATTATCTAGACAGTACAGCACACTTGGAGAATAAAATGTGGTATCAGCACATGGTAGAGGTAGGAAAAAGAACCTCTGAGGAGAGTTGCTATGTTTGTGCTCTCCTACCTTATGCATTGGGGAATTCTAAGATATTCATAGCTATATAAATATCACCTTGTTCTATGCAATACGAGAGGTCAGTTCCAGGGCCGAACAGCATCTTTGATATGGGTGACAGAATGGTCAGCACCAGATGAAGACAACTATGTTCAAGATTTAAAGACAAGAGCAAGATCGTTCACCAGAAATCATGTGATAAGATACGAACAGCTTGGAATGAAAGGAGCAGCAATCAGATGGGAAATAAACAGAAAGCTCAACTGTAGAGGAAAGACTTAAAAAGAAATACAAAGCTGCAAGAAAAAGGCTGATGCAAGGTTGGTGAACAGGACTGTCACCAGACGGCTAGGAAAAAGGTGTAGTTATATGCAGAGCAGTGGCAGTAACAGGACATCACAAACCAGTCATTGTGTGGAAAAAGGATGCAAACCCCTCTGGCTGAAGCTTGCCAAACTGCTGACATGGGTCGAAGATAAAGGCAGGCCAGTGCAGATAGTTCCTCTGGCAGGTGCAGATCTATGCTTCAGAAATAATGGCACAAAGAAAGTTAGAGAGAATCAACAGTGCGGATGAATCTTTGATGTACCAGGAATGAAGGATGGGACAGTAGTGAGAATAGACCACTACTGGACCTGCGGACCCAGAGCTTACATGAAGCTACCCAGAGATTGGGGAGGGCTATGTCCTATAGTGATTATTCATGTTCCAGCATTGGTGATTCTGAAAAGTGACAAATATTGGAGAGTTTCCAAAGGCTGATGCTCATCTAAGGAAAAGGAGATCACTTAGATTTCTCAAACGTGAATAAGGGAGAACAATTTCCCAGCAAAATCAATAGAAGCCTTTAATGACATTCCGTATGAACACAGGTTGATCAGTCAGACTTCAGTAGTATTTGCGACAATCTTTATGCCAGGAATCCAGACGATGGCAAATACTAAATGGTTACAAATAACCAGATGGGAGCTCCTGCAGACTATCAACACAACCATAAAGGGATTCAATGCTATCAAGGAAGAGCTGAGAGCCATACGACTGATAACTCTCCAGAACAGATACGTCTTGGATATGATTACACCCGTGAACGGAGGTGTTTGTGCCAAAATCGGAGAATCATGTTGCAGATTCATACCTTCTCACGATGACGAGAATGGGACCCTGACAGAGGCCATAACAATGTTAACGAACTTGCAAACCAAGATGGAAGACGAGACAGAAGACATTTCAGACGACAGCTGGTTCACATCAATCTTCTCATGGGTACCAAAGTGGATGGCGAACATCTTCAAGTTCCTTGGAGCCCTGTTGGTGATGATCATGTTTGGATTCTGTGTGATCAGGATAAAAATCACAGGATGCAAGACAGCAAAGAAAGCAGTAGGAATGAAGATCATGATCGATGTTGAATCTGGATGTGAACCGAAAGAGCTGATTTATGAAGAAATCAGAAACTGTATAAAGGCCAGCATCCATGCACCTGAGGGAACAAAGTTCCTGTATCAAAAGAACCACAAGAAGTATGTTGGAAGATGGATCTCCTGCAGCCCGAGTGGACAGTACAGCCACATGACTTGGAGTGTTGACAACCATGTAAAATCAGCTGGATCTCTGAAATGTGTGATGAAGATCTGGACTCCAAAGAAGTATTTCTTCAAGAAAGGATGTTTAGGTGCGGAGTCTGATGTGAGAGTGGTCGATTAATCAAAGAGAAGGGGGGAGTGTAGAGGAGGAACCGAAAGCCTCTACCGGAAGACCTGCCCCAAAATTGCCTATATGTTGGGAAACAACGACGCAGGCGACACCTGTAATGGTGCCTATAACACAAGCAGCCTTCAAAGCAAAGTATCCATTAAGGAGACTGTAAGGGCTACCCGTATGTGGAACAGGACGCAGTGGAAGGAGAGCGTGATACATACGTGGGCGAATGGTGGGGTCGCCCTAACCAACCTGACCGCCTCGGGGGTGCAACATCAGAAGGAGCAGCACAGCCAAAAATGATGATGCTTGTAGATGTGGGGAAGCGGGCCGGGGTGAAATCGGCGAAGCAGGAGCACTACAGCCAAACACGGCCACCGCACCGACATGTGGGGAAGCGGACCAGGAAGAGATCAAACCAACAGATAGCTTTTACAAAGATGAGGCGCGGAAGACAGCACCAGTGGGACTAGACCACGACCTTGCACAATACGAATTAAATTCCTTGAGTCCACAAAAAGCCAGATGGTGCCAATCCCACCTACTTGGCGGGGGTCAACCTAGTGACAAGGCACCAGGTTCCTAACGCTGGAGCCACAAGGCGAGGCAGTACAGAGGACTGCGTTGAGAGAAGAAAGGGGCGGGATGTTTTTTTTTGTAACCTACAACATATGCTAGATTCTGATTGTTTTCTGCC
Organism: Ambystoma mexicanum; assembly: GCF_040938575.1. Classification (NCBI taxonomy): domain Eukaryota; kingdom Metazoa; phylum Chordata; class Amphibia; order Caudata; family Ambystomatidae; genus Ambystoma; species Ambystoma mexicanum. The sequence continues at coordinate 3,394,768 of NC_090929.1, read as the reverse complement.
TTATAAGGGGGCTTACCCAATGAAGGACTAACGTGTTCTTTTCCGTGCCTTTTCAGAATCGACAGGACTTGGAGGGGAAAGCACCTGATCACTGCTGGGCTTACGAGGATTAGGAGGAAAAAGAGCCAGAGAGTTCATCCTTATACTGAGAACTACCAGAAGAGACTTTAAGCATATTTTATTATTTTTCCTTTTGCCCAACCTGAGAAAAGAAAGAACTTTCCTGAATTTTTGGGGTTTTTATTTTTTTGCTTAATGTTTTTTGTCATTAAAGACAAGAATTCTGTTCAGGCACCTCAGTGGTCCAGCATCTCATTACAGAGACCATTCTTTATGTATCCACAAAGAGCTGACAGTCTCTTGGGAAGAATCCCCGAAGAGCATGTGAAGACAGATGAAGGAAGAGACACAACTCAGAAGAGATGAGAGAGAAGATGAATAGACCATAAAGAAGCTGATGACGAAATAAAGAATTGAGTGACTCTTTACGTGCAGAACGAAAGATCACATGTGAAGAGCACGGAAGAAAATGAAAACCATTTTACAATTGTACAGATGCAGTAATGCAAGTAGACAAAGTAATCATAAGGCTGGCTTTACGTAGTGAATAGTGCAGGCGGCGCCGCCGAGGTACAAACAAACAAACATAAACATATATGTATAGGAATTTGGAAGTTCCACATCATATGTTAGTAAACTGGACCCCGTGAATAGAAGGGCTGAAAAGTGTGGCACAGCAGAATAAGCCCAGCTGAAGATGGAAGAGGAATGAAAGAAGTCTGCTTGGCCTGATGTCAAGGATTAAGGCAGCCAAGAAACTGGTTATCAATAATGAAAAGAAACAATGAACGTGAGACGAGAGCTGAGCTCCTGTTAAGATGCAGCAAAAGGACAATGAGTGCCGAGTTTTATTCATTTAATAACATTAAATACAACGAAGGAGCTCAAAACTTGGTCTTCCGATACATGACCAGATAAAAATAGACTTTGTGTAAGCTACACCGAGACAAGAAGATAAAGTCACGCTCACACTCCCTTTTATTCCCAGGAGTAAAGACGCTTGCAAGGCCAAGTTCAAATGACTATTCTAATGGCAGGCAGCTTGAGTGATGATGGATGTTGGGCTAATTGAATGGGGAGGCATGGTCAAGACCAACCCGCCAGCACCTGGGGTACCAGCTTGTGTGCTGCTAACTAGTGGAATATTCCAGATGGGTACGAGCGTGCCAACTAACTATAGAGGGCCACGTACCAAAGACCCCTATAGTTTAGAGACCAATAGGATGTCATGTATTTCACAATGACTTGCTCTAGGGGTCGGCAGAGTTGTCCACCTGACAGTTGAGACCCAATCACACACCACCCCCATAGAAAGTATACCTAGATGTTTTCCGTTTATCCATAGATGTTTTCCGTTTATCCAATTTCGTACAAGTTTCCTTAATTTGCCACGTGGTGTGACGTCAATGATGAATTTTATACGTGTTTTTTATGTGATACTGTCAGGGGTTTTGACCCATGTTCGAGTTATTATGCTGCAACATTTGGGGCTGTGGGCTCAGGAAATCCAAGATGGCCAAAAAAGCCCACATTGCGCCAGAATCCAGGAAAACCGTGCAGTTTTTGCGCACACCAAAATGGTCGCCTAACCTGCCCCTCACCAGTGCGAGTGTGATGGGCCAAAAGCGCCATGAGTGAAACGTGGTGCCAAAGGAAAAACAGCAGTGCCTGTTAGCTCAGAAAGCTCTTTGAAATCACCTTTGTTTCTCTGAAATGCAAGCTAAAAATGCCTATTTTAAACATTGCAAGATATTCAAAAATCTCACTGAACATCAGCAGACATTTGGCAGAATGTAGTCTTGTGTGCGTACAAAATCTGGAAAGATGAAAAACCAAAACAATGTTTATAACAAAACTGGTTGAGCTGTGGATGTCAGCAGCTGAAGTGAAATTGGACAAAGCCACTAAAATCGAGATGTTTAAAATAAATGAGTGACCTACTTTGAGTGTCACAGATTGCAACTGTTTAAATGTCATAGTTTTGAACAATCAGCGTTCTAGCTGCATGTGTAGAAATTGTAAGTTTGATTTGAATGAATAAAAACTGGGAACAAAAGTGACATTTGGCTGAAGCATGGCTTGAAGAGATTGAATTCTGCCCGGCAACTACCCCCGACAGGATTTGAAACTTGCTCAGCCACTGCATTCGCAGGCCTGGCTGCCTTCTGCTGTTCCCACCAAAAGGAGATTACACCTCTATGATTGAATGAGGGGAGGAGCACCTGGGAGCAGGGAAACAGAACAATGAGCCTTCCTTGGCTCAGGCAAATGTTAAATTAGGGGGGGGTCGTAAAGGGCTTCCTCTTGGGAGAAACTGGGAGGAGCAGTGCCTCTGTGAGCAACTTGAGTTGGAGGAAGTGGACAAACCAGAAATTCCACCATGTGCTTTGGGAAAGCACACCCCTCTGGGCCAGAGCATCATTTTAAAAAGAGGTGGATAATTCATAGTACGGACTTGTCAAAATTATATAATTAATATTATTATTCTTGTGATTTTTCTGTGCATATTTTAAGAGGTGTTAGGACTCTGTGGTATGTTCTGGGGGTAGTAGCGGAAAATAAGGTATTACTCTGAATGTCTGTATGTTAAAAATCTGACACTATCATCTGATGCCCATATTCCTTGTGCATGTTTGTGTAAATTCTGGAAAGGTTTAGAGGTTGTGTTCTTGATGAAAAGGGCAGCATTCTGTCATAAGTGGACACGACATCTTACAAAGACAGGGATCGGATGGTTTGGTGCTACAGAAAATATGTTAACTGGACATATAATATTAGAAAAATGGTACATAGATAAATATGTATTTGGATCAAAAATAGATTTGTGTGCAAATTGACAAGGGGAGTGTTCTTTCTGTATTCCATAAAATTAATGCCTGATGACACTCCATTCCTTCCCCAAATCAAGGGAGAGAGGAGAGCTTGGCCAATGATAAGTTGTGAGGGGCAGGCTTAGTAATGCCCACGCACACACCCATTTTCAAAACACATAAAAAGAGACTGCTTTGGACAGGCAACACACTCACTTTCCATTTTTTTGCGAAGCATTTTGCCGGACGACTTCAAGATCCAGAACTCAACTCCAGATAGATCCAGAACCAAGCCAGAACTTAAAGCAGAGAGGCCTAACCCAAACAGCTGAACTCTTCTCAGCGGGCCTCAGCATCCAGCAAACCTAACCAAACAATTCAACAGCCGGGCAAGCTGTTGATTCTGGCTAGAACCCTGTACCAGTACCCAGAAAGCAGTGCTGTATTCAGAATCCACTTGATGCAGACCAGCAGAACCAGAGACAAGACCGCTCTGCAGTGCCAAGAACTTTTGCCAGAACCAGAGACCAGACCGCTGTAAGTGCAGAGCAGAGCTGACCCAGAGAGCTGTGACTTCAGAACCACCAACCAGGAGTCCAGTCCAAACCTGATCAGACCTTGACGGCCTATTTCAAATTTATAGTGTGAGTACTCAGCTAGAACTGTGCCAGAACCAATCTCTTAGTTTAAAATAATCTGATTCAGAACATTTGAACCTTTCCAGAACTGCATCATAGGAATCGTGTGTTCATTCTGTCATTTCAAAGCTGTAAAAGTGTCATTTTGTCATTCTGAAGTTTACTTTAATTTTGACAAACTACTTTCACTTAATCGTCCGTATCTTTTGAATCGTAGGTGCTAGATTTAACTTTCATTTTAAAGCTAAGATTCTAGGCTTTCCAACAAGCCTACAACCGACATTCTACCCCTTATAGTTTTTCCGTAATCGCGCTCGACGCATTCAGAAAAATTGCCGCAAATTGTCATTTTGCTCAATGTCGTTTTCTGTCAAAATAGCTGCTTTGGCTTGCATTGCTGAAATTCGTTTCAACCAGATAATCCCTCATTAATCATTGTTAGGTTGACCTGGACTAATTCAAAGTAGCTGTCACCTACCCTGAACCTCCTACAGGGAATTAAAATCATTTTTAGCATATTTTTCCCTTGTTTGCAAATCACATTTAAAGTATTTTGCCTGTGTTTTAAAATCATCCCTGTGATCTAAGCTTACTAGGGGGGGTGGGGGACTGAACTACATTTGATTGTATTCCTGAGAACTGTGTGCTCTCCTTTCCATCTTTTTATATTGCATAAGGGGGCGGGGGGTGAATTGCCACCAGGGGAAAATGGACCATATTATCTCTTGTGAAACCCTATCAGTTTACTTCTGTACTGCATTCTTTCCATCATTGTTTTTCCTTGAAACCTTAAAAACATTCTCAGTTACCTTTTCCTTCCTAATTAAATAAGCGTACAATTGTAATATTATCCATTGTTGATCACTGTCATATTCTTAAGTGTGATATCAAATATTAATTTATTATAAAAGTGTGATATATATATTGTTTAATTTTTCCAATAAATCTTTTGAATTGCAAAACACACCTACTTCTTGGCTCAGTGAGGTCAGGGGGATTCAAAGAGAGGGGGGTTATATAAGGGTTTATCATCCAGAGTATAACTTGTCATAAAAATATATAAATAAGAGCTTCCCTTGGGCGTCCCAGACGAGGCACTGACTTAGTGGGATTGCTGAATTGAAGTCACTCAACAATACAATGAGATCTTACTGCCAGACATCTGATGATGTTCATTGTACTCACTGTTTTAGCTAATTGTTTTTTTTTTTTTTATTTGAACTTTACTCGGTGAAAACCAAGTTTTGTCACAAATCGACAGTAGTATGTGGTGCAAATGTCCCTTGATAGCAATGGAAATGCGGTGTTGCTGCTTTGCCTCCCCCACCTAGCAAGGTCACATTGAACAGGGCTCCTCCACTTGTCACAAGCCTGCTACTGTGGCAGACCACCTTTGAGGTCTTGCTGTCTAATTTGGTCGAACACCATGTCGATGAGTTTAGCTAAGGCTTGCGACCACTTGTTGTTTTCACTGGAAATCAGTCTATTCCACAGATCGTCTGTTTGGAATATCCATAGATTGTCGTCAAGCGCAGGGAGGTACAGATGTCTAGATTCCTTCGTGTTCACGCATTCCATCACCAAATGTTTCCAATAAATCTTTTGAATTGCAAAACACACCTACTTCTTGGCTCAGTGAGGTCAGGGGGATTCAAAGAGAGGGGGGTTATACAAGGGTTTATCATCCAGAGTATAACTTGTCATAAAAATATATAAATAAGAGCTTCCCTTGGGCGTCCCAGACGAGGCACTGACTTAGTGGGATTGCTGAATTGAAGTCACTCAACAACACAATGAGATCTTACTGCCAGACATCTGATGATGTTCTTTGTACTGTTTTTGCTAATTGTTATTAAAACAGACCATATCTTTTGGCAACTTTCAGAGTCGGTTTTATTACTGATGCTGGAGTAATTTCTGCTTCCCCATCCACCCGTGTAGAGTGTTAAGGGCCTTCGGGTTCATAGCTTTTCAAAATAACCCAGCTCCTTGGGACACTTCCCATATCTTTTACCATCAATATGTTTCACTGGTTCGTATAGGTAAGACGGTTTCTTGACTTCAACATCACATAAGCAACTGTGGTGCAAAACATAAGCTTATTTATGTTTACTTTGATTGGCTCTTTCCAAAAAGGGGGCACTCGTTCTAGGCGCAGTTGTCAGACCACACGAACCACCCATTATAGGTCACGCAACCAATACCCCTATGCACTTTGTTACTCTTTCTGTATTCTTCTGGTTCTTCCCAACACAGGTTTTCTCTTAACTAGCAGGGGGTCCATTGGTAGGGACCTTTGCCCTTTAAGAAATGTGGAGGGGGTGATCAGAAGTTAGAAGAGTGTATAACGCTGCATGCTTTATGACACGACCATGGCGTTAAAACCCAAGGGGGATTTGTTATGCTCACATTAATCTGCATGATGGTATTGGGACTTTGCATGCAGGATGGGAGAATACAACCAAAGCAATGCTCTTATTGCTCAACATATTTCTATGATGATGTATATATTGTAAAGTTAGTTTATTCTGAAACGCTAGTTTATTACGTAATGTGGTTTGCTTCCAAGGCATCACTATAAATAAAGTCTTATTTAAGCAAACAATGCAAAGCAAAACCGTCATAGCTATATCAACAAAACCTGGGGAGATGTGTTGAGTTGCTTAAATTGTCCACATCCTGACCATTTTACCAAAGTGTGTGATCCTGGGCAAATCAATTAATTACACTGTGGCTTATCTGCAGCTCTGCAAGTGATTCACTTTATAGCTTATATGACTATATCATGCTTTTATTTAAAAAAAAAAAATCCTAATGACTATAGGGTTGCTCCGTATATAGTGCAATTTAGGTATTTTGCCCCACAAGGTTATTTGGCACTTGGCTTACTTTTGGCAACTTAGTCTAAAGTTACTTCCATGGTGCCTCCAAGTATTAAGGACTAATGATGCTTTTTGCAATGTCATTTTCTGTGAAGTCGCTTCTGCAATCCATATGCAAATTAGGTATTGTATGGTATGTGCCACTAGTTGGCTAGACTGGCATTTGTGGGCAGCCAGTCTAGTCCTTTCTTACTGTGGCATGCTTTTTCTCTGGGCATCCTGTCCGGATCAGCAGGGTTGCTGTGTGCTCCTGTTCAGCCGGGGCTGCCTGCAGAACAGTGGTCTGGAGCAGGACACAGCATTGTGGCTGTGTGCTCCTACTGTGCACTCTCCTTGCACAATGGGGGGGGGGGAATAGTAAGAGCATGCCTATGTCACACTCCAGACCGTTCACAGCACTGCGGCCCAATAAGGGGATGCAGAGCACACAGCTCCATGCACAGGCTTGGACTGGCATATAGGGGAATGCCCAAACCAAAAACTCAAAATGCTGGTGATGGCCAGTTTGTTGGGTCAAATTGGGCAAGTTACTTCACCCTGCAGCTAGTAGTTTTGACCATTGTTGCTGAATAAACATTCTTTAAATTACCCAAAGCCACTGTGAACCCAGGTATTGACAAGAAAGAATGGAAGAACATGAGTAACACAGATCCTGAACAAGTAGAGATCAGAAAAGCCATAGCCTGTGATTGGAAAGAATATGAACAAACTCTGGGAGATTGTGTGCAAATTAAGGAAGAGTTATCAATGGACCAAGAACACATTTATAGGGGAGATTGAATAATTTCTCCCATGCAAGTAAGAGGCACATGAAGGACATCTGGGAAGGAGCTTGACCAAGAAAAGTGTGAGGAGGAACTAACTATTGGTGGCCGAACATATGTGGAGAGAGGTGGAAGAAAGTGACAAGTCTAATATCTTGAGAAAAACACCACTGCAACCAGTAGAGGTTCCCGGCAGTGCATGGTCTAAATTAGCAATTGATCTCATGGGGCCATATGAAAATCTTGACCTGGTTAAAATATACATCATAGTTCTTGTTAGCTACACCTCTAAGTGGGTGGAGTGGGGAGTGTCTGAAGGAAGTGTTACTACTGAAAAGATTCTGAATTTCTAAACTAAAGTTTTCAGCAGAGAAGGTTACCCCAAGGAGTTGGTGTCTGATAATGGGTCCCAATTTACTTAGTTAGTATTTCAAGGTTTCTTGAGAGATAGAGCTATTGACCATGTAACAACCTCACTGTACCATCCAACTGCCAACGGACTTGTAGAAAGGATGATTATATTTGTAAAGAGTGTGATTCAGATGGCCATATCTAATTCTCTTCCATGGAGAGAAATGCTCAAAGAAGCTCTGTGTGCTTCTAGGTCTACACCACATTCTACCATGGATGTTGAACCATTCACCATGATGCGAGGCAGGGTGGCATTCAACCGATTGAGACCTGCATGGATGTTCACAGATACAGGTGAGGCAAGATTGGACGTTGATCAAATATTAAGGAGTGTAAAAGAGAAACAGCCAAAAGATATTACGATCACAGGAATGGTGTGAAGGAAAAGGTCATCAAAAAAGGAGACTGGGTGTGCATCAGAGAGCCCAGGAAAACACTCAAAGGTGAATCCAGATTTAGATAGCCACAGAGTGAAGAGTTGTCAGGGCAAATCGGTGGTGTTGGAAGATGGGAAAAGATGGTCAGCAGATGATGTAGTGAGAGTAGAGAATGACTTCAATAGACCAAGCACAAGCAAAGACAACAACAAATGGCCGCCTGACCACCTGACCAGAGACACTTCCAGGAGATTGGGCACCGACGAAGACTAACACGGGAATGTTTGACCACAAGGACGTTGTAAAGAGCCACCATGAAGAAAGAAGTGAAGTCCTAAAGAAGGGACTATCAAAAAGGAACCGGAAAATTATACAGAACTTTAACAACAACGACTATGTTTACTACTAGTAGTGGCCAAGCACTCGGTCACATGTATCCTTTTATGAACCGCACCCCTTTTCATCACCCTTCTCATTCCAAATGCTTCTTTCTAGCCACATGAGAGGTTATGCAGAGTAATGTAGAATGTACCCCCTTATGGAGAGTTGCAATGCTCTCCCGAGAGGCTTTCCCTGGAGGGCTCCACATCAATGCACTCTATGCCTCTGCCCTGCATTACATCAGGTCATCATGACATCATGCCATAGCTCTCAGCTCGCCCGCTTCTGGCGGGTGTCACCCGCCCTGTAAAGGGCTGACTCACCCGCCAAGCCTCCTGCACGCCCATTCGTTTCAATGGGCCTCTCACCCGCCAAAAACAAAATCGGGTGGTTTCACCCGCTTTTGCAACCCAAATGGTTGAGAGCTATGTCATGAGGTGGATGGGGAGGGGGCAGTGGTGCATGCTGGTGGCCTGGCTGTGCCCCTGTCCCCAATGCATGCAGGCAGGCGGCGGCGGCGGCGGCGGCGGCGGCGGCGGCGGCGGCAGCGGCAGCAGCTGCAGCTCCTCCTCCTCCTCCTCCTCCTCCTCCTCCTCCGGGAGCACCGGAAGTGCGCGCTGCTCATGACCCGGAAGCGAGTCCCGGTTTCCCAGGCGACAGCTGGCCTCCACCGCGTCGCTCGACGTTTGAACGTTCCCGTTTAGAACTCTGTATTTCCATTGGCTGGCGCTGCGGGCACTCTTCCAGTGGCCGCCGGCGATTGGGTCGCCATTCAAAGGACCAGGACCCGCCTCGTAGGTGTGAGGGTGCCCACCAATGCCAGCGCTGGCTTTGGGGCGGCCCTTGTTCTGGCGCTTTGATTGGTGGGTTGCGGCACGAGCCGGGCGGCCACGTCTGGGGGTTTGACGGAGGGGGGCGGGTCCGTGACGCACTTCCGGCATCTGCACGGGACGCGGCGGCGCCATTTACCGGCATTTAGAGGCTCGTGACTCGCGCGCGCGGCGTTGGGAGCCCCTGGGAGCGGAAGTACCGGAGCCGCCACGAGTGACCCCCCCCCCACGCACGCGTCTCCCATGCCCCTGCGGCCCGTCCTGCCCCCGCTGCTGGGCGGGGTTCTGTGCCAGTGCGAGGCCGGCGGCGGCGGAGGGGCCCCGGGGCTGCAGGCGCCGCCCTCCCCCCTGAGGAAAGCGGGCCCGGGGCTGCCGCCCTCCCCCCTGGCGCCCTGCGGGGGCGCGCAGTGCGGGGGCCCCGAGCAGGAGCACCGGCTGCAGCTGCTCTTCCAGCAGCTGGACGTGAACCGCGACGGCGGCATCTGCGTCACCGACCTGGGCATCGGGCTGCGCAGGCTGGGCGTGCACCGCACGGAGGGCGAGATCCGGGTGAGTCTGGGGGGGAGGGGCGGGATCCGGGGGAGTCTGGGGGGGAGGGGTGAGATCCGGGGGAGGGGCGAGATCCGGGGGAGGGGCGGGATCCGGGGGAGTCTGGGGGGGGGGGCAGGATCTGGGTGAGTCTGGGGGGGAGGGGCGGGATCCGGGGGAGTCTGGGGGGGAGGGGTGAGATCCGGGGGAGGGGCGGGATCCGGGGGAGTCTGGGGGGGGGGCAGGATCTGGGTGAGTCTGGGGGGGAGGGGCGGGATCCGGGGGAGTCTGGGGGGGGAGGGGTGAGATCCGGGGGAGGGGCGGGATCCAGGGGAGGGGCGGGATCCGGGGGAGTCTGGGGGGAGGGGCGGGATCCGGGGGAGTCTAGGGGGGATGGGCGGGGTCTGGGTGGAGGGGTGGATCTGGGTGAGTCTGGGGGAGAGGCGGATCTGGGGGGGAGGGGCGGGATCTGGGTGAGTCTGGGGGGGGAAGGGCGGGATTCGGGTTAGTCTGGGGGGAATGGCATACGGGTGAGTCTGGAGGTGCGGGATCCGGGGGGATCTGCGGGGGAGGGGTGGATCTGGGTCAGTCTGCGGGGGAGGGGCGGGATCTGGGTGAGTCTGCGGGGGAGGGGCGGGATCCGGGGGAGTCTGGGGGGAGGGGCGGGATCCGGGGGAGTCTGGGGGGGGGGTACGGGTGAGTCTGGGGGGATGGGATACGGGTGAGTCTGGGGGGGAGGGGCGTGATCTGGGTGAGTCTAGGGGGAGGGGTGGATCTGGGTCAGTCTGGGGGGGATGGGTGGGATCCGGGTGAGTCTGGGGGAGGGGTGGGATCCAGGTGAGTCTGGGGGGGATGGGTGGGATCCGGGTGAGTGGGCGGGAGAGGATACGGGTGAGTCTGGGGGGGATGGGATACGGGTGAGTCTGGGGGAAGCGGTGGGATCTGGGGGGCGCGATCCGAGTGAGTCTGGGGGGGGAATGTTGTACTAATATTGAATGTCACCAGAATTAGTTGTACCCCAAGATATAGAATTAGCAAGAATGCAGAAATGATTTCTATGTACCTCCTGAAGTATAACATCATTGCACTGTCTGTAAAATGTAAAGGTTCGCTGCTTTATATTTTTAGAATAAAACGTTCAGCTAGGCTTGCCTCTCGGGGCCGTTGTTATCATGTGGGAAGGTCCACTCTGCCTAATCTTCCTCTACACTGCAGACCAATTCCTACAAAATACGCAAAAACCATCTCATTTACCGGCTACCCAAAACAATGCACACTCACTCTGGAGGGGAGGGGGGGCCTTGAGAATCGACAGCCGAACAAATGCCAGCGCAGCCACTTGCCAGCACCCTGCCCAGCAATCGGGGACATTGTTGGGGCCTTTCGCTTTTACCAACAAGTGAGGCCTCAAGCCTCTTGGGGGGGGGGGGGGTCCAGCAATTGCCCCCATGGTTCCAGTCCGATAACTGGCCAGTGTAAAGCTTCCTACCGACTCTGACTGCTTGCCTCGTGATAAATTCGGCATCTAACCTCCATGCGGCACTGCAAGCTGCTCGGACTGGCCTATATAGGGCAATAGACCCATGGCTTAACCAAGAACGCAAAATGCTTGTGTGGGCCCATATATATATTGGGTCAAAGTGAGCCACCTTTTTGGCCAATGTGGACCAGTTTGATGAGTTACTTGAGTCCAGTAACTCATCAAACTGGCCCAATAGTTTTGACCAGTGTTGAATTAAAATGTACAATTTGCCTCACCTCCCCCTTGGGCTATTCAAACAATGTCACAACAGGAATTAATTCACTGTGGAGCACTTGTTCAGTTGGCGCGAGACAATTGTATGCCCCAGTCCGATCCTGCCCCACTGTTTCCACCGGAAGGCCGGTGGGCACACATCAGTCCCCTCCACGGTTCTACATCTGGTCCTGCGCCCTGGCGTCTATAATGTGCTCTTAATGACCTTCACTGTATGACCAGTGGCGTAGCTAGGAGGGGGGCAGTGCCCCATGTGTCCCCCTACCTAACCTGATGAAAAACTACTAAGGTGAAATGTCCAATGCCGGTACTGCAAAATTCAGGGAAAGACCTTTGTATCGGTTCTTGGAGTTTACATGTGCACATTTTAAAGTGTTGGTTTTATGGAAAGTGAATGCCTTTTGTCCAATGCAATTTTGGTGGTTGTGAAAAGGCAATTTAATGAAATATGCATATTTCAATTTGAACCCCAAATTTCTGATGTGACATCACATTTAGTTTACCTTTTTGACATGTGGGCAGAGCGCGGTTTTGTGTGACTCGGTGTGGGCAGGGCATATATCTCAGGAATTTTGTAACACCCAGCACCCACCGTAATAACGCAGCCCTGTGCTCGTAGAAGAGGCCTTCTACGAGCACAAGGCTGCGTTATCGTAAGTGGCTGAGAATATTTCTTCCACCTGAACGGGCAGGAGCCATATTATCAGCCACTTACACCCAGCACCATAAACTAATAAAAAGGGCCCGGCTCCCCCACCCAAAGCTCCTTACCGTGGAAGCCGGAGTCGAATGAGAGAGGGGGCGGAGATCCTCCTCACGTGACGCCGCACCTGGGCTGGGCTCACATTGATTTGTTTTGAGCCCACCCCGGGTGCTTCTGCCTGCCTCGTCTGCAGTGTACTCTGTGCACAGAGGCAGGCATTAAATGTACACATTTTTTTGGGGGGGAATCATATTGCAGTAACTGTGTGTTGATTATGTACATAAACAGCAACAGGGATTACTTATATCGCAATTTGCGATGCAATACCGCTTATTTTATGCCTTGTGATCGCACAGGCACTCGGTGCGGGTATCTGGGCAAGTGATTGCATGCTGTCTACCTTCTCTAGCGATGGCAACTCTCACCTCTTGTGATCACACGGGAACTCAGTGCGGGTATCTGGGCAGGTGGTGGCAGTAGATTGCATGTGATGTACCTGCTCTAGTAATGGCAAATCTCACCTGGTTTGATCACACGGGCACGCAGTGCGGGTATCTTGGCATGTGATGGCAGTAAATTGCATGTGATGTACCTGCTCTAGTAATGGCAAATCTCCCCTGGTTGGATCACACGGACACTCAGTGCAGGTATCTGGGCAAGTGATTGCGTGCGGTCTTCCTTCTCTGGTGATGGCAAATCTCACGTGGTGTGATCAATCGGGTGCACAGTGCGGGATTGCATGTGGTGTACCTTCTCTAGCTATGGCAAATCTCACCTGGTGTGATCACATGGGCACTCTGTGCGGCTATCGGGGCAGGTGATGGCAGTAGATTGCATGTGATGGGCCTTCTCTAGTGATGGTAAATCTCACCTTGTGATCACATGGGCACTCAATGCGGGTATCTTGGCATGTGATGGCAGTAGATTGCATGTGATGGGCCTTCTCTAGTGATGGCAAATCTCACCGTGTGATCACATGGGCACTCAATGCGGGTATCTTGGCATGTGATGGCAGTAGATTGCATGTGATGGGCCTTCTCTAGTGATGGCAAATCTCACCGTGTGATCACATGGGCACTCAATGCGGGTATCTTGGCATGTAATGGCAGTAGATTGCATGTGATGGGCCTTCTCTAGTGATGGCAAATCTCACCGTGTGATCACATGGGCACTCAATGCGGGTATCTTGGCATGTGATGGAAGTAGATTGCATGTGATGGGCCTTCTCTAGTGATGGCAAATCTCACCGTGTGACCACATGGGCACTCAATGCGGGTATCTTGGCATGTAATGGCAGTAGAGTGCATGTGATGGGCCTTCTCTAGTGATGGCAAATCTCACTGTGTGATCACATGGGCACTCTGTGCTGGTATCTTGGCATGTAATGGCAGTAGATTGCATGTGATGGGCCTTCTCTAGTGATGGCAAATCTTACTGTGTGATCACATGGGCACTCTGTGCGGGTATCTTGGCATGTGATGGCAGTAGATTGCATGTGATGTGCCTTCTCTAGTGATGGCAAATCTCACCTTGTGATCACATGGGCACTCAATGCGGGTATCTTGGCATGTAATGGCAGTAGATTGCATGTGATGGGCCTTCTCTAGTGATGGCAAATCTCACTGTGTGACCACATGGGCACTCAATGCGGGTATCTTGGCATGTAATGGCAGTAGATTGCATGTGATGGGCCTTCTCTAGTGATGGCAAATCTCACTGTGTGATCACATGGGCACTCTGCGGGTATCTTGGCATGTGATGGCAGTAGATTGCATGTGATGTGCCTTCTCTAGTGATGGCAAATCTCACCTTGTGATCACATGGGCACTCTGTGCGGCTATCGGGGCAGGTGATGGCAGTAGATTGCATGTGATGGGCCTTCTCTAGTGATGGCAAATCTCACTGTGTGATCACACGGGCACTCTGTGCGGCTATCGGAGCAGGTGGTGGCAGTAGATTGCATGTGATGGGCCTTCTCTAGTGATGGCAAATCTCACCGTGTGATCACACGGGCACTCAGTGCGGGTATCGGGGCAGGTGGTGGCAGTAGATTGCATGTGATGGGCCTTCTCTAGTGATGGCAAATCTCACCGTGTGATCACATGGGCACTCAATGCGGGTATCTTGGCATGTGATGGCAGTAGATTGCATGTGATGGGCCTTCTCTAGTGATGGCAAATCTCACTGTGTGATCACACGGGCACTCTGTGCGGCTATCGGAGCAGGTGGTGGCAGTAGATTGCATGTGATGGGCCTTCTCTAGTGATGGCAAATCTCACCGTGTGATCACACGGGCACTCAGTGCGGGTATCGGGGCAGGTGGTGGCAGTAGATTGCATGTGATGGGCCTTCTCTAGTGATGGCAAATCTCACCGTGTGATCACATGGGCACTCAATGCGGGTATCTTGGCATGTGATGGCAGTAGATTGCATGTGATGGGCCTTCTCTAGTGATGGCAAATCTCACTGTGTGATCACACGGGCACTCTGTGCGGCTATCGGAGCAGGTGGTGGCAGTAGATTGCATGTGATGGGCCTTCTCTAGTGATGGCAAATCTCGCCGTGTGATCACACGGGCACTCAGTGCGGGTATCGGGGCAGGTGGTGGCAGTAGATTGCATGTGATGGGCCTTCTCTAGTGATGGCAAATCTCACCGTGTGATCACATGGGCACTCAATGCGGGTATCTTGGCATGTGATGGCAGTAGATTGCATGTGATGGGCCTTCTCTAGTGATGGCAAATCTCACCTTGTGATCACATGGGCACTCTGTGCGGCTATCGGGGCAGGTGGTGGCAGTAGATTGCATGTGATGGGCCTTCTCTAGTGATGGTAAATCTCACCTTGTGATCACATGGGCACTCAGTGCTGGTATCGGGGCAGGTGGTGGCAGTAGATTGCATGTGATGGGCCTTCTCTAGTGATGGCAAATCTCACCTTGTGATCACATGGGCACTCAATGCGGGTATCTTGGCATGTGATGGCAGTAGATTGCATGTGATGGGCCTTCTCTAGTGATGGCAAATCTCACCTTGTGATCACATGGGCACTCTGTGCGGCTATCGGGGCAGGTGATGGCAGTAGATTGCATGTGATGGGCCTTCTCTAGTGATGGCAAATCTCACCTTGTGATCACATGGGCACTCAATGCGGGTATCTTGGCATGTGATGGCAGTAGATTGCATGTGATGGGCCTTCTCTAGTGATGGCAAATCTCACCTTGTGATCACATGGGCACTCTAGGGAACTCACGCCAGTGCCTCGGACAGAGAAGCGGGAGGGTTACGGCAACCAGCATCGTTTTACTCACTAAGTGAAAGGATCTGTTTTAGAGCTGAGTTTTAGGGGGCGCCATGCCCCCTCTTCATCCTCCAGTCTGGCCGGGGTGCTCTAGATTGCCACCCTTAGGCGGGCAGTTGCGTCTAATAATGTGTGCCCTGTGTAGCCTGGGGGCAGGGGGCGGACAGATGCTTCCCGTGTGAGTTTGCCAGGCGTTTCTGGCGCCTGTGCGGGCCCCGGCGGGGGGCAGGGAAGCAGCCCTCACGTCCCGAAAGAAGCGCCTTTCGATGCAATCTGCGGAATGTGGATTCTCAGCAGCACTTGTGGCCCCCCCTTTTCCTCGCCTCCCAGGCTGTCGAGTCGGCACCCCGTGCTGGGACCCCCTGATTGATAACCAGCGGCCTGCCCATGTTGCCTTCACGTTTCAGCTAGTCGCCGCCCTGCTATGTTAGCAAACGAATGGATTGCAAGCGTGACCCTTAAAATGAATTCGCCCCGTGTGTCTTGGGTGTGGCTGCTCTGACTGCAAAGAACTCCGATGGAGATTGCGGGCGCAGTGCTGTATTGCTTGTGCCATCCTCCAGGGCCGTGGGCGCCCCGAGGGCAGTGGTTGGGGCTCTGCTTGTGCCACCCTCCTTCTCCATTGGAGCCTCAGACAGTGGGCACTCCTAGCAGTGGTTGGGGCCTCTGCTTGTGCCACCCTGCTTCTCCATTGGAGCCTCAGACAGTGGGCACTCCTAGGGCAGTGGTTGGGGCTCTGCTTGTGCCACCCTCCTTCATTGAAGCTTCAGACAGTGGGCACTCCTAGGGCAGTGGTTTGAGCCTCTGCTTGTGCCACCCTTCTTCTCCATTGGCGCTTCAGGCAGTGGGCACTCCTAGTGCAGTGGTTGGAGGCTCTGCTTGTGCCACTCTTCTTCTCCATTGGAGCTTCAGATAGTGGGCACTCCTAGGGCAGTGGTTGGAGCCTCTGCTTGTGCCACCCTTCTTCTCCATTGGCGCTTCAGGCAGTGGGCACTCCTAGGGCAGTGGTTGGAGCCTCTGCTTGTGCCACTCTTCTTCTCCATTGGAGCTTCAGACAGTGGGCACTCCTAGGGCAGTGGTTGGAGCCTCTGCTTGTGCCACCCTTCTTCTCCATTGAAGCCTTGCAGTGTGGACTCCACTCAGACATTGCCGTCTCCCCTCTGGCTGACCCTTGATCCCACCCTAATTCAGTCGTGCTGCAGGGCAACGGTTTAGATGTGCATTACAGGCCTCCACCGAGGGCAGCTGTTGGAGTCCCAGTCAATGTGGACTCGGCGCTTGGAACCTCGTGTGCAACCTGTTCCTGGGTGACTTATTACAGCCTCTGCGCCCCCTTACCCCAGACAATGGCCCCGGCACCCCTGGCGTGCATCCTCTCCTCTGGTGAGTCATTCTAGCCTCTGCACCCCCTTACCCCAGACACTGGCCCTGGCACCCCTGGCGTGCATCCTCTCCTCTGGTGAGTCATTCTAGCCTCTGCACCCCCTTACCCCAGACACTGGCCCGGCACCCCTGGCGTGCATCCTCTCCTTGGGTGTGCCGTTCCAGCCTCTGCACCCCCTCGCCGCAGGCACTGTGGCCCTGACACCCCTGGCGTGCATCCTCTCCTTGGCACCCCCTCGACCCAGGCACTGTGGCCCTGGCACCCCTGGCGTACATCCTCTCCTTGGGTGTGCCGTTCCAGCCTCTGCACCCCCTCGGCCCTGGCACCCCTGGCGTGCATCCTCTCCTTGGGTGTGCCGTTCCAGCCTCTGCACCCCCTCGCCCCAGGCACTGTGGCCCTGGCACCCCTGGCGTGCATCCCCTCCTTGGGTGTGCCGTTCCAGCCTCTGCGCCCCCTCGCCCCAGGCACTGTGGCCCTGGCACCCCTGGCGTGCATCCTCTCCTTGGGTGTGCCGTTCCAGCCTCTGCACCCCCTCGCCCCAGGCACTGTGGCCCTGGCACCCCTGGCGTGCATCCTCTCTTTGGGTGTGCCGTTCCACCCCCTCGCCCCAGGCACTGTGGCCCTGGCACCCCTGGCGTGCATCCTCTCCTTGGGTGTGCCGTTCCAGCCTCTGCGCCCCCTCGCCGCCCCTCGCCGCAGGCACTGTGGCCCTGGCGTGCATCCTCTCCTTGGGTGTGCCGTTCCAGCCTCTGCGCCCCCTCGCCCCAGGCTCTGTGGCCCTGGCACCCCAGGCGTGCATCCTCTCCTTGGGTGTGCCGTTCCAGCCTCTGCGCCCCCTCGCCCCATGCACTGTGGCCCTGGCACCCCTGGCGTGCATCCTCTCCTTGGGTGTGCCGTTCCAGCCTCTGCGCCCACTTGCCGCAGGCACTGTGGCCCTGGCACCCCTGGCGTGCATCCTCTCCTTGGGTGTGCCGTTCCAGCCTCTGTGCCCCCTCGCCCCAGACACTGTGGCCCTGGCACCCCTGGCATGCATCCTCTCCTCTGGTGAGTCATTCTAGCAGTCATTCTAGCCTCTGCACCCCCTCGCCCCAGGCACTGTGGCCCTGGCACCCCTGGCGTGCATCCTCTCCTTGGGTGTGCCGTTCCAGCCTCTGCACCCCCTCGCCCCAGGCACTGTGGCCCTGGCACCCCTGGCGTGCATCCTCTCCTTGGCACCCCCTCGCCCCAGGCAGTGTGGCCCTGGCACCCCTGGCGTGCATCCTCTCCTGGGGTGTGCCGTTCCAGCCTCTGCGCCCCCTCGCCCCAGGCAGTGTAGCCCTGGCACCCCTGGCGTGCATCCTCTCCTTGGGTGTGCCGTTCCAGCCTCTGCACCCCCTCGCCCCAGGCACTGTGGACCTGGCACCCCTGGCGTGCATCCTCTCCTTGGGTGTGCCGTTCCAGCCTCTGCACCCCCTCGCCCCAGGCACTGTGGCCCTGGCACCCCTGGCGTGCATCCTCTCCTTGGGTTTGCCGTTCCAGCCTCTGCACCCCCTCGCCGCAGGCACTGTGGCCCTGGCACCCCTGGCGTGCATCCTCTCCTTGGGTGTGCCGTTCCAGCCTCTGCACCCCCTCGCCCCAGGCACTGTGGCCCTGGCACCCTTGGCGTGCATCCTCTCCTTGGGTGTGCCGTTCCAGCCTCTGCGCCCCCTCGCCGAAGGCACTGTGGCCCTGGCACCCCTGGCGTGCATCCTCTCCTTGGGTGTGCCGTTCCAGCCTCTGCACCCCGTCGCCCCAGGCACCGTGGCCCTGGCACCCCCGGCGTGCAACCTCTCCTTGGGTGTGCCGTTCCAGCCTCTGCACCCCCTCGCCGCAGGCACTGTGGCCCTGGCACCCCTGGCGTGCATCCTCTCCTTGGGTGTGCCGTTCCAGCCTCTGCGCCCCCTCGCCGCAGGCACTGTGGCCCTGGCACCCCTGGCGTGCATCCTCTCCTTGGGTGTGCCGTTCCAGCCTCTGCACCCCCTCGCCCCAGGCACTGTGGCCCTGGCACCCTTGGCGTGCATCCTCTCCTTGGGTGTGCCGTTCCAGCCTCTGTGCCCCCTCGCCGCAGGCACTGTGGCCCTGGCACTCCTGGCGTGCATCCTCTCCTTGGGCACCCTTGGCGTGCATCCTCTCCTTGGGTGTGCCGTTCCAGCCTCTGGGCCCCCTCGCCCCAGGCACCGTGGCCCTGGCACCCCTGGCGTGCATCCTCTCCTTGGGTGTGCCGTTCCAGCCTCTGCACCCCCTCGCCCCAGGCACCGTGGCCCTGGCACCCCCGGCGTGCAACCTCTCCTTGGGTGTGCCGTTCCAGCCTCTGCACCCCCTCGCCGCAGGCACCGTGGCCCTGGCACCCCTGGCGTGCATCCTCTCCTTGGGTGTGCCGTTCCAGCCTCTGCGCCCCCTCGCCGCAGGCACTGTGGCCCTGGCACCCCTGGCGTGCATCCTCTCCTTGGGTGTGCCGTTCCAGCCTCTGCGCCCCCTCGCCGCAGGCACTGTGGCCCTGGCACCCCTCGCGTGCATCCTCTCCTTGGTTGTGCCGTTCCAGCCTCTGCGCCCCCTCGCCCCAGGCACTGTGGCCCTGGCACCCCTGGCGTGCATCCTCTCCTTGGGGTTGCCGTTCCAGCCTCTGCGCCCCCTCGCCCCAGGCACTGTGGCCCTGGCACCCCTGGCGTGCATCCTCTCCTTGGGTGTGCCGTTCCAGCCTCTGCGCCCCCTCGCCCCAGGCACTGTGGCCCTGGCACCCCTGGCGTGCATCCTCTCCTTGGGTGTGCCGTTCCAGCCTCTGCACCCCCTCGCCCCAGGCACTGTGGCCCTGGCACCCCTGGCGTGCATCCTCTCCTTGGCACCCCCTCGCCCCAGGCACTGTGGCCCTGGCACCCCTGGCGTGCATCCTCTCCTTGGGTGTGCCGTTCCAGCCTCTGCGCCCTGGCACCCCTGGCGTGCATCCTCTCCTTGGGTGTGCCGTTCCAGCCTCTGCGCCCCCTCGCCCCAGGCACTGTGGCCCTGGCACCCCTGGCGTGCATCCTCTCCTTGGGTGTGCCGTTCCAGCCTCTGCGCCCCCTCGCCGCCGGCACTGTGGCCCTGGCACCCCTGGCGTGCATCCTCTCCTTGGGTGTGCCGTTCCAGCCTCTGCGCCCCCTCGCCCCAGGCACTGTGGCCCTGGCACCCCTGGCGTGCATCCTCTCCTTGGGTGTGCCGTTCCAGCCTCTGCGCCCCCTCGCCCCAGGCACTGTGGCCCTGGCACCCCTGGCGTGCATCCTCTCCTTGGGTGTGCCGTTCCAGCCTCTGCGCCCCCTCGCCCCAGGCACTGTGGCCCTGGCACCCCTGGCGTGCATCCTCTCCTTGGGTGTGCCGTTCCAGCCTCTGCGCCCCCTCGCCCCAGGCACTGTGGCCCTGGCACCACTGGCATGCATCCTCTCCTTGGCACCTCCTCGCCCCAGGCACTGTGGCCCTGGCACCCCTGGTGTGCATCCTCTCCTGTGGTGTGCCGTTCCAGCCTCTGCACCCCCTCGCCGCAGGCACTGTGGCCCTGGCACCCCTGGCGTGCATCCTCCTCTGAGTCGTTCTAGTCTCTGCGCCCCCTCGCCCCAGGCACTGTGGCCCTGGCACCCCTGGCGTGCATCCTCTCCTTGGGTGTGCCGTTCCAGCCTCTGCGCCCCCTCTCCGCAGGCACTGTGGCCCTGGCACCCCTGGCGTGCATCCTCTCCTGTGGTGTGCCGTTCCAGCCTCTGCGCCCCCTCGCCCCAGGCACTGTGGCCCTGGCACCCCTGGCGTGCATCCTCTCCTTGGGTGTGCCGTTCCAGCCTCTGCGCCACCTCGCCCAAGGCAGTGTGGCCCTGGCACCCCTGACGTGCATCCTCTCCTTGGGTGTGCCGTTCCAGCCTCTGCGCCCCCTCGCCCCAGGCACTGTGGCCCTGGCACCCCGGCGTGCATCCTCTCCTTGGGTGTGCCGTTCCAGCCTCCGCGCCCCCTCGCCCCAGACACTGTGGCCCTGGCACCCCTGGCGTGCATCCTCTCCTTGGGTGTGCCGTTCCACCCCCTCGCCCCAGGCACTGTGGCCCTGGCACCCCTGGCGTGCATCCTCTCCTTGGGTGTGCCGTTCTAGCCTCTGCGCCCCCTCGCCCCAGGCACTGTGGCCCTGGCACCCCTGGCGTGCATCCTCTCCTTGGGTGTGCCGTTCCAGCCTCTGCGCCCCCTCGCCCCAGGCAGTGTGGCCCTGGCACCCCTGACGTGCATCCTCTCCTTGGGTGTGCCGTTCCAGCCTCTGCGCCCCCTCGCCCCAGGCACTGTGGCCCTGGCACCCCTGGCGTGCATCCTCTCCTTGGGTGTGCCGTTCCAGCCTCTGCGCCCCCTCGCCCCAGGCACTGTGGCCCTGGCACACCTGGCGTGCATCCTCTCCTTGGGTGTGCCGTTCCAGCCTCTGCACCCCCTCGCCCCAGGCACTGTGGCCCTGGCACCCCTGGCGTGCATCCTCTCCATGGGTGTGCCGTTCCAGCCTCTGCACCCTGCGCCCCTGGCACTGTGGCCCTGGCACACCTGGCGTGCATCCTCTCCTTGGGTGTGCCGTTCCAGCCTCTGCGCCCCCTCGCCCCAGGCAGTGTGGCCCTGGCACCCCTGACGTGCATCCTCTCCTTGGGTGTGCCGTTCCAGCCTCTGCGCCCCCTCGCCCCAGGCACTGTGGCCCTGGCACCCCTGGCGTGCATCCTCTCCTTGGGTGTGCCGTTCCAGCCACTGTGGCCCTGGCACACCTGGCGTGCATCCTCTCCTTGGGTGTGCCGTTCCAGCCTCTGCACCCCCTCGCCCCAGGCACTGTGGCCCTGGCACCCCTGGCGTGCATCCTCTCCTTGGGTGTGCCGTTCCACCCCCTCGCCCCAGGCACTGTGGCCCTGGCACCCCTGGCGTGCATCCTCTCCTTGGGTGTGCCGTTCCACCCCCTCGCCCCAGGCACTGTGGCCCTGGCACCCCTGGCGTGCATCCTCTCCTTGGGTGTGCCGTTCTAGCCTCTGCGCCCCCTCGCCCCAGGCACTGTGGCCCTGGCACCCCTGGCGTGCATCCTCTCCTTGGGTGTGCCGTTCCAGCCTCTGCGCCCCCTCGCCCCAGGCAGTGTGGCCCTGGCACCCTTGGCGTGCATCCTCTCCTTGGGTGTGCCGTTCCAGCCTCTGTGCCCCCTCGCCGCAGGCACTGTGGCCCTGGCACCCCTGGCGTGCATCCTCTCCTTGGGTGTGCTGTTCCAGCCTTTGCGCCCCCTCGCCCCAGGCACTGTGGCCGTGGCACCCCTGGCGTGCATCCTCTCCTGGGGTGTGCCGTTCCAGCCTCTGCACCCCCTCGCCCCAGGCAGTGTGGCCCTGGCACCCCTGGCGTGCATCCTCTCCTTGGGCACCCCTGGCGTGCATCCTCTCCTTGGGTGTGCCGTTCCAGCCTCTGCGCCCCCTCGCCCCAGGCACTGTGGCCCTGGCACCCCTAGCGTGCATCCTCTCCTGTGGTGTGCCGTTCCAGCCTCTGCGCCCCCTCGCCGCAGGCACTGTGGCCCTGGCACCCCTGGTGTGCATTCTCTCCTTGGGTGTGCCGTTCCACCCCCTCGCCCCAGGCAGTGTAGCCCTGGCACCCCTGGCGTGCATCCTCTCCTTGGGTGTGCCGTTCCAGCCTCTGCACCCCCTCGCCCCAGGCAACGTGGCCCTGGCACCCCTGGCGTGCATCCTCTCCTTGGGTGTGCCGTTCCAGCCTCTGCACCCCCTCGCCCCAGGCAATCCTCTCCTGTGGTGTGCCGTTCCAGCCTCTGCGCCCCCTCGCCCCAGGCACTGTGGCCCTGGCACCCCTCGCGTGCATCCTCTCCTTGGTTGTGCCGTTCCAGCCTCTGCGCCCCCTCGCCCCAGGCACTGTGGCCCTGGCACCCCTGGTGTGCATCCTCTCCTTGGGTGTGCCGTTCCAGCCTCTGCACCCCCTTGCCCCAGGCACTGTGGCCCTGGCACCCCTGACGTGCATCCTCTCCTTGGCACCCCCTCGCCCCAGGCACTGTGGCCCTGGCACCCCTGGCGTGCATCCTCTCCTTGGGTGTGCCCCCTCGCCCCAGGCACTGTGGCCCTGGCACCTCTGGCGTGCATCCTCTCCTTGGGTGTGCCGTTCCAGCCTCTGCGCCCCCTCGCGCCAGGCACTGTGGCCCTGGCACCCCCTGGCGTGCATCCTCTCCTTGGGTGTGACGTTCCAGCCTCTGCGCCCCCTCGCCCCAGGCACTGTGGCCCTGGCACCCCTGGCGTGCATCCTCTCCTTGGGTGTGCCGTTCCAGCCTCTGCGCCCCCTCGCCCCAGGCACTGTGGCCCTGGCACCCCTGGCGTGCATCCTCTCCTTGGGTGTGCCGTTCCAGCCTCTGCGCCCCCTCGCCGCAGGCACTGTGGCCCTGGCACCCCTGGCGTGCATCCTCTCCTTGGGTGTGCCGTTCCAGCCTCTGCGCCCCCTCGCCCCAGGCACTGTGGCCCTGGCACCCCTGACGTCCATCCTCTCCAGTGGTGTGCCGTTCCAGCCTCTGCGCCCCCTCGCCCCAGGCACTGTGGCCCTGGCACCCCTGGCGTGCATCCTCTCCTTGGCACCCCCTCGCCCCAGGCACTGTGGCCCTGGCACCCCTGGCGTGCATCCTCTCCTTGGGTGTGCCGTTCCAGCCTCTGCGCCCCCTCGCCCCAGGCACTGTGGCCCTGGCACCCCTGGCGTGCATCCTCTCCTTGGGTGTGCCGTTCCAGCCTCTGCGCCCCCTCGCCCCAGGCACTGTGGCCCTGGCACCCCCTGGCGTGCATCCTCTCCTTGGGTGTGACGTTCCAGCCTCTGCGCCCCCTCGCCGCAGGCACTGTGGCCCTGGCACCCCTGGCGTGCATCCTCTCCTTGGGTGTGCCGTTCCAGCCTCTGCGCCCCCTCGCCCCAGGCACTGTGGCCCTGGCACCCCTGGCGTGCATCCTCTCCTTGGGTGTGCCGTTCCAGCCTCTGCGCCCCCTCGCCGCAGGCACTGTGGCCCTGGCACCCCTGGCGTGCATCCTCTCCTTGGGTGTGCCGGTCCAGCCTCTGCGCCCCCTCGCCCCAGGCACTGTGGCCCTGGCACCCCTGACGTGCATCCTCTCCTTGGGTGTGCCGTTCCAGCCTCTGCGCCCCCTCGCCCCAGGCACTGTGGCCCTGGCACCCCTGGCGTGCATCCTCTCCTTGGGTGTGCCGTTCCAGCCTCTGCGCCCCCTCGCCCCAGGCACTGTGGCCCTGGCACACCTGGCGTGCATCCTCTCCTTGGGTGTGCCGTTCCACCCCCTCGCCCCAGGCACTGTGGCCCTGGCACCCCTGGCGTGCATCCTCTCCTTGGGTGTGCCGTTCTAGCCTCTGCGCCCCCTCGCCCCAGGCACTGTGGCCCTGGCACCCCTGGCGTGCATCCTCTCCTTGGGTGTGCCGTTCCAGCCTCTGCGCCCCCTCGCCCCAGGCACTGTGGCCCTGGCACCCTTGGCGTGCATCCTCTCCTTGGGTGTGCCGTTCCAGCCTCTGTGCCCCCTCGCCGCAGGCACTGTGGCCCTGGCACCCCTGGCGTGCATCCTCTCCTTGGGTGTGCTGTTCCAGCCTCTGCGCCCCCTCGCCCCAGGCACTGTGGCCCTGGCACCCCTGGCGTGCATCCTCTCCTTGGGTGTGCTGTTCCAGCCTCTGCGCCCCCTCGCCCCAGGCACTGTGGCCCTGGCACCCCTGGCGTGCATCCTCTCCTGGGGTGTGCCGTTCCAGCCTCTGCGCCCCCTCGCCCCAGGCACTGTGGCCCTGGCACCCCTGGCGTGCATCCTCTCCTGGGGTGTGCCGTTCCAGCCTCTGCGCCCCCTCGCCCCAGGCACTGTGGCCCTGGCACCCCTAGCGTGCATCCTCTCCTGTGGTGTGCCGTTCCAGCCTCTGCGCCCCCTCGCCGCAGGCACTGTGGCCCTGGCACCACTGGTGTGCATTCTCTCCTTGGGTGTGCCGTTCCACCCCCTCGCCCCAGGCAGTGTAGCCCTGGCACCCCTGGCGTGCATCCTCTCCTTGGGTGTGCCGTTCCAGCCTCTGCACCCCCTCGCCCCAGGCACCGTGGCCCTGGCACCCCTGGCGTGCATCCTCTCCTTGGGTGTGCCGTTCCAGCCTCTGCACCCCCTCGCCCCAGGCACCGTGGCCCTGGCACCCCTGGCGTGCATCCTCTCCTTGGGTGTGCCGTTCCAGCCTCTGCACCCCTTCGCCGCAGGCACCGTGGCCCTGGCACCCCTGGCGTGCATCCTCTCCTTGGGTGTGCCGTTCCAGCCTCTGCGCCCCCTCGCCGCAGGCACTGTGGCCCTGGCACCCCTGGCGTGCATCCTCTCCTGTGGTGTGCCGTTCCAGCCTCTGCGCCCCCTCGCCCCAGGCACTGTGGCCCTGGCACCCCTCGCGTGCATCCTCTCCTTGGTTGTGCCGTTCCAGCCTCTGCGCCCCCTCGCCCCAGGCACTGTGGCCCTGGCACCCCTGGTGTGCATCCTCTCCTTGGGTGTGCCGTTCCAGCCTCTGCACCCCCTTGCCCCAGGCACTGTGGCCCTGGCACCCCTGACGTGCATCCTCTCCTTGGCACCCCCTCGCCCCAGGCACTGTGGCCCTGGCACCCCTGGCGTGCATCCTCTCCTTGGGTGTGCCCCCTCGCCCCAGGCACTGTGGCCCTGGCACCTCTGGCGTGCATCCTCTCCTTGGGTGTGCCGTTCCAGCCTCTGCGCCCCCTCGCCCCAGGCACTGTGGCCCTGGCACCCCCTGGCGTGCATCCTCTCCTTGGGTGTGACGTTCCAGCCGCTGCGCCCCCTCGCCGCAGGCACTGTGGCCCTGGCACCCCTGGCGTGCATCCTCTCCTTGGGTGTGCCGTTCCAGCCTCTGCGCCCCCTCGCCCCAGGCACTGTGGCCCTGGCACCCCTGGCGTGCATCCTCTCCTTGGGTGTGCCGTTCCAGCCTCTGCGCCCCCTCGCCGCAGGCACTGTGGCCCTGGCACCCCTGGCGTGCATCCTCTCCTTGGGTGTGCCGTTCCAGCCTCTGCGCCCCCTCGCCCCAGGCACTGTGGCCCTGGCACCCCTGACGTCCATCCTCTCCTGTGGTGTGCCGTTCCAGCCTCTGCGCCCCCTCGCCCCAGGCACTGTGGCCCTGGCACCCCTGGCGTGCATCCTCTCCTTGGCACCCCCTCGCCCCAGGCACTGTGGCCCTGGCACCCCTGGCGTGCATCCTCTCCTTGGGTGTGCCGTTCCAGCCTCTGCGCCCCCTCGCCCCAGGCACTGTGGCCCTGGCACCCCTGGCGTGCATCCTCTCCTTGGGTGTGCCGTTCCAGCCTCTGCGCCCCCTCGCCCCAGGCACTGTGGCCCTGGCACCCCTGGCGTGCATCCTCTCCTTGGGTGTGCCGTTCCAGCCTCTGCGCCCCCTCGCCCCAGGCACTGTGGCCCTGGCACCCCCTGGCGTGCATCCTCTCCTTGGGTGTGCCGTTCCAGCCTCTGCGCCCCCTCGCCCCAGGCACTGTGGCCCTGGCACCCCTGGCGTGCATCCTCTCCTTGGGTGTGCCGTTCCAGCCTCTGCGCCCCCTCGCCGCAGGCACTGTGGCCCTGGCACCCCTGGCGTGCATCCTCTCCTTGGGTGTGCTGGTCCAGCCTCTGCGCCCCCTCGCCCCAGGCACTGTGGCCCTGGCACCCCTGGCGTCCATCCTCTCCTTGGGTGTGCCGTTCCAGCCTCTGCGCCCCCTCTCCCCAGGCACTGTGGCCCTGGCACCACTGGCATGCATCCTCTCCTTGGCACCCCCTCGCCCCAGGCACTGTGGCCCTGGCACCCCTGGTGTGCATCCTCTCCTGTGGTGTGCCGTTCCAGCCTCTGCACCCCCTCGCCGCAGGCACTGTGGCCCTGGCACCCCTGGCGTGCATCCTCCTCTGGTGAGTCGTTCTAGTCTCTGCGCCCCCTCGCCCCAGGCACTGTGGCCCTGGCACCCCTGGCGTGCATCCTCTCCTTGGGTGTGCCGTTCCAGCCTCTGCGCCCCCTCTCCGCAGGCACTGTGGCCCTGGCACCCCTGGCGTGCATCCTCTCCTGTGGTGTGCCGTTCCAGCCTCTGCGCCCCCTCGCCCCAGGCACTGTGGCCCTGGCACCCCTGGCGTGCATCCTCTCCTTGGGTGTGCCGTTCCAGCCTCTGCGCCCCCTCGCCCCAGGCAGTGTGGCCCTGGCACCCCTGACGTGCATCCTCTCCTTGGGTGTGCCGTTCCAGCCTCTGCACCCCCTCGCCCCAGGCACTGTGGCCCTGGCACCCCGGCGTGCATCCTCTCCTTGGGTGTGCCGTTCCAGCCTCCGCGCCCCCTCGCCCCAGACACTGTGGCCCTGGCACCCCTGGCGTGCATCCTCTCCTTGGGTGTGCCGTTCCAGCCTCCGCGCCCCCTCGCCCCAGGCACTGTGGCCCTGGCACCCCTGGCGTGCATCCTCTCCTTGGGTGTGCCGTTCCAGCCTCCGCGCCCCCTCGCCCCAGGCACTGTGGCCCTTGCACCCCTGGCGTGCATCCTCTCCTTGGGTGTGCCGTTCCAGCCTCTGCGCCCCCTCCCCCCAGGCACTGTGGCCCTGGCACCCCTGGCGTGCATCCTCTCCTTGGGTGTGCTGTTCCAGCCTCTGCGCCCCCTCGCCCCAGGCACTGTGGCCCTGGCACCCCTGGCGTGCATCCTCTCCTTGGGTGTGCCGTTCCAGCCTCTGCGCCCCCTCCCCCCAGGCACTGTGGCCCTGGCACCCCTGGCGTGCATCCTCTCCTTGGGTGTGCCGTTCCAGCCTCTGCGCCCCCTCGCCCCAGGCCCTGTGGCCCTGGCACCCCTGGCGTGCATCCTCTCCTTGGGTGTGCCGTTCCAGCCTCTGCACCCCCTCGCCCCAGGCACTGTGGCCATGGCACCACTGGCATGCATCCTCTCCTTGGCACCCCCTCCCCCCAGGCACTGTGGCCCTGGCACCCCTGGCGTGCATCCTCTCCTTAGGTGTGCCGTTCCAGCCTCTGCGCCCCCTCGCCGCAGGCACTGTGGCCCTGGCACCCCTGGCGTGCATCCTCTCCTGTGGTGTGCCGTTCCAGCCTCTGCGCCCCCTCGCCCCAGGCACTGTGGCCCTGGCACCCCTGGCGTGCATCCTCTCCTGGGGTGTGCCGTTCCAGCCTCTGCACCCCCTCGCCCCAGGCAGTGTGGCCCTGCCACCCCTGGCGTGCATCCTCTCCTTGGGCACCCCTGGCGTGCATCCTCTCCTTGGTTGTGCCGTTCCAGCCTCTGCGCCCCCTCGCCCCAGGCACTGTGGCCCTGGCACCCCTAGCGTGCATCCTCTCCTGTGGTGTGCCGTTCCAGCCTCTGCGCCCCCTCGCCGCAGGCACTGTGGCCCTGGCACCCCTGGTGTGCATTCTCTCCTTGGGTGTGCCGTTCCACCCCCTCGCCCCAGGCACTGTGGCCCTGGCACCCCTGGCGTGCATCCTCTCCTTGGGTGTGCCGTTCCAGCCTCTGCACCCCCTCGCCCCAGGCACCGTGGCCCTGGCACCCCTGGCGTGCATCCTCTCCTTGGGTGTGCCGTTCCAGCCTCTGCACCCCCTCGCCCCAGGCACCGTGGCCCTGGCACCCCTGGCGTGCAACCTCTCCTTGGGTGTGCCGTTCCAGCCTCTGCGCCCCCTCGCCGCAGGCACTGTGGCCCTGGCACCCCTGGCGTGCATCCTCTCCTTGGGTGTGCCGTTCCAGCCTCTGCGCCCCCTCGCCGCAGGCACTGTGGCCCTGGCACCCCTGGCGTGCATCCTCTCCTGTGGTGTGCCGTTCCAGCCTCTGCGCCCCCTCGCCCCAGGCACTGTGGCCCTGGCACCCCTGGCGTGCATCCTCTCCTTGGTTGTGCCGTTCCAGCCTCTGCGCCCCCTCGCCCCAGGCACTGTGGCCCTGGCACCCCTGGCGTGCATCCTCTCCTTGGGTGTGCCGTTCCAGCCTCTGCACCCCCTTGCCCCAGGCACTGTGGCCCTGGCACCCCTGACGTGCATCCTCTCCTTGGCACCCCCTCGCCCCAGGCACTGTGGCCCTGGCACCCCTGGCGTGCATCCTCTCCTTGGGTGTGCCGTTCCAGCCTCTGCGCCCCCTCGCCCCAGGCACTGTGGCCCTGGCACCTCTGGCGTGCATCCTCTCCTTGGGTGTGCCGTTCCAGCCTCTGCGCCCCCTCGCCCCAGGCACTGTGGCCCTGGCACCCCCTGGCGTGCATCCTCTCCTTGGGTGTGACGTTCCAGCCGCTGCGCCCCCTCGCCGCAGGCACTGTGGCCCTGGCACCCCTGGCGTGCATCCTCTCCTTGGGTGTGCCGTTCCAGCCTCTGCGCCCCCTCGCCCCAGGCACTGTGGCCCTGGCACCCCTGGCGTGCATCCTCTCCTTGGGTGTGCCGTTCCAGCCTCTGCGCCCCCTCGCCGCAGGCACTGTGGCCCTGGCACCCCTGGCGTGCATCCTCTCCTTGGGTGTGCCGTTCCAGCCTCTGCGCCCCCTCGCCCCAGGCACTGTGGCCCTGGCACCCCTGACGTCCATCCTCTCCTGTGGTGTGCCGTTCCAGCCTCTGCGCCCCCTCGCCCCAGGCACTGTGGCCCTGGCACCCCTGGCGTGCATCCTCTCCTTGGCACCCCCTCGCCCCAGGCACTGTGGCCCTGGCACCCCTGGCGTGCATCCTCTCCTTGGGTGTGCCGTTCCAGCCTCTGCGCCCCCTCGCCCCAGGCACTGTGGCCCTGGCACCCCTGGCGTGCATCCTCTCCTTGGGTGTGCCGTTCCAGCCTCTGCGCCCCCTCGCCCCAGGCACTGTGGCCCTGGCACCCCTGGCGTGCATCCTCTCCTTGGGTGTGCCGTTCCAGCCTCTGCGCCCCCTCGCCCCAGGCACTGTGGCCCTGGCACCCCCTGGCGTGCATCCTCTCCTTGGGTGTGACGTTCCAGCCTCTGCGCCCCCTCGCCGCAGGCACTGTGGCCCTGGCACCCCTGGCGTGCATCCTCTCCTTGGGTGTGCCGTTCCAGCCTCTGCGCCCCCAGGCACTATGGCCCTGGCACCCCTGGCGTGCATCCTCTCCTTGGGTGTGCCGTTCCAGCCTCTGCGCCCCCTCGCCGCAGGCACTGTGGCCCTGGCACCCCTGGCGTGCATCCTCTCCTTGGGTGTGCCGTTCCAGCCTCTGCGCCCCCTCGCCCCAGGCACTGTGGCCCTGGCACCCCTGGCGTCCATCCTCTCCTTGGGTGTGCCGTTCCAGCCTCTGCGCCCCCTCTCCCCAGGCACTGTGGCCCTGGCACCACTGGCATGCATCCTCTCCTTGGCACCCCCTCGCCCCAGGCACTGTGGCCCTGGCACCCCTGGTGTGCATCCTCTCCTGTGGTGTGCCGTTCCAGCCTCTGCACCCCCTCGCCGCAGGCACTGTGGCCCTGGCACCCCTGGCGTGCATCCTCCTCTGGTGAGTCGTTCTAGTCTCTGCGCCCCCTCGCCCCAGGCACTGTGGCCCTGGCACCCCTGGCGTGCATCCTCTCCTTGGGTGTGCCGTTCCAGCCTCTGCGCCCCCTCTCCGCAGGCACTGTGGCCCTGGCACCCCTGGCGTGCATCCTCTCCTGTGGTGTGCCGTTCCAGCCTCTGCGCCCCCTCGCCCCAGGCACTGTGGCCCTGGCACCCCGGCGTGCACCCTCTCCTTGGGTGTGCCGTTCCAGCCTCTGCGCCCCCTCGCCCCAGGCAGTGTGGCCCTGGCACTCCTGACGTGCATCCTCTCCTTGGGTGTGCCGTTCCAGCCTCTGCGCCCCCTCGCCCCAGGCACTGTGGCCCTGGCACCCCGGCGTGCACCCTCTCCTTGGGTGTGCCGTTCCAGCCTCCGCGCCCCCTCGCCCCAGACACTGTGGCCCTGACACCCCTGGCGTGCATCCTCTCCTTGGGTGTGCCGTTCCAGCCTCCGCGCCCCCTCGCCCCAGGCACTGTGGCCCTGGCACCCCTGGCGTGCATCCTCTCCTTGGGTGTGCCGTTCCAGCCTCTGCGCCCCCTCCCCCCAGGCACTGTGGCCCTGGCACCCCTGGCGTGCATCCTCTCCTTGGGTGTGCCGTTCCAGCCTCCGCGCCCCCTCGCCCCAGGCACTGTGGCCCTGGCACCCCTGGCGTGCATCCTCTCCTTGGGTGTGCCGTTCCAGCCTCCGCGCCCCCTCCCCCCAGGCACTGTGGCCCTGGCACCCCTGGCGTGCATCCTCTCCTTGGGTGTGCCGTTCCAGCCTCTGCGCCCCCTCGCCCCAGGCACTGTGGCCCTGCCACCCCTGGCGTGCATCCTCTCCTTGGGTGTGCCGTTCCAGCCTCTGCGCCCCCTCGCCCCAGGCACTGTGGCCATGGCACCACTGGCATGCATCCTCTCCTTGGCACCCCCTCCCCCCAGGCACTGTGGCCCTGGCACCCCTGGCGTCCATCCTCTCCTTGGGTGTGACGTTCCAGCCTCTGCACCCCCTCGCCACAGGCACTGTGGCCCTGGCACCCCTGGCGTGCATCCTCCTCTGGTGAGTCGTTCTAGTCTCTGCGCCCCCTCGCCCCAGGCACTGTGGCCCTGGCACCCCTGGCGTGCATCCTCTCCTTGGGTGTGCCGTTCCAGCCTCTGCGCCCCCTCGCCGCAGGCACTGTGGCCCTGGCACCCCTGGCGTGCATCCTCTCCTTGGGTGTGCCGTTCCAGCCTCTGCGCCCCCTCACCCCAGGCAGTGTGGCCCTGGCACCCCTGACGTGCATCCTCTCCTTGGGTGTGCCGTTCCAGCCTCTGCGCCCCCTCGCCCCAGGCACTGTGGCCCTGGCACCCCTGGCGTGCATCCTCTCCTTGGGTGTGCCGTTCCAGCCTCCGCGCCCCCTCGCCCCAGGCACTGTGGCCCTGGCACCCCTGACGTGCATCCTCTCCTTGGGTGTGCCGTTCCAGCCTCTGCGCCCCCTCGCCCCAGGCACTGTGGCCCTGGCACCCCTGGCGTGCATCCTCTCCTTGGGTGTGCCGTTCCAGCCTCCGCGCCCCCTCGCCCCAGACACTGTGGCCCTGGCACCCCTGGCGTGCATCCTCTCCTTGGGTGTGCCGTTCCACCCCATCGCCCCAGGCACTGTGGCCCTGGCACCCCTGGCGTGCATCCTCTCCTTGGGTGTGCCGTTCCAGCCTCTGCACCCCCTCGCCCCAGGCACTGTGGCCCTGGCACCCCTGGCGTGCATCCTCCCCTTGGGTGTGCCGTTCCAGCCTCTGCGCCCCCTCGCCCCAGGCACTGTGGCCCTGGCACCCCTGGCGTGCATCCTCTCCTTGGGTGTGCCGTTCCAGCCTCTGCGCCCCCTCGCCCCAGGCACTGTGGCCCTGGCACCCCTGGCGTGCATCCTCTCCTTGGGTGTGCCGTTCCAGCCTCTGCGCCCCCTCGCCCCAGGCACTGTGGCCCTGGCGTGCATCCTCTCCTTGGGTGTGCCGTTCCAGCCTCTGCGCCCCCTCGCCGCAGGCACTGTGGCCCTGGCACCCCTGGCGTGCATCCTCTCCTTGGGTGTGCCGTTCCATCCCCTCGCCCCAGGCACTGTGGCCCTGGCACCCCTGGCGTGCATCCTCTCCTTGGGTGTGCCGTTCCAGCCTCTGCGCCCCCTCGCCCCAGGCACTGTGGCCCTGGCACCCCTGGCGTGCATCCTCCCCTTGGGTGTGCCGTTCCAGCCTCTGCGCCCCCTCGCCCCAGGCACTGTGGCCCTGGCACCCCTGGCGTGCATCCTCTCCTTGGGTCTGCCGTTCCAGCCTCTGCGCCTCCTCGCCCCAGGCACTGTGGCCCTGGCACCCCTGGCGTGCATCCTCTCCTTGGGTGTGCCGTTCCAGCCTCTGCGCCCCCTCGCCCCAGGCACTGTGGCCCTGGCGTGCATCCTCTCCTTGGGTGTGCCGTTCCAGCCTCTGCGCCCCCTCGCCGCAGGCACTGTGGCCCTGGCACCCCTGGCGTGCATCCTCTCCTTGGGTGTGCCGTTCCACCCCCTCGCCCCAGGCACTGTGGCCCTGGCACCCCTGGCGTGCATCCTCTCCTTGGGTGTGCCGTTCCAGCCTCTGCGCCCCCTCGCCCCAGGCACTGTGGCCCTGGCACCCCTGGCGTGCATCCTCCTCTGGTGAGTCATTCTAGCCTCTGCACCCCCTCGCCCCAGGCACTGTGGCATCGCTCGGCTTCTGTGGTGTAAACAGTACTTGGACTGTGCAGGCAGGCGGAGATGTTGTGGTATTCGGTGCTGGGTTGGCAGCGACCTGTGTAGGCTGCTTTGGTGCGATCCAGAGACTAGTGGACTGGAAACGGGCAGGAGTCCTGGCAGTGCAGAAGCAGAACTTGCCCTCAGGGGCCGGGGCCACACGTATGCACAAGCTCGAGGTGTGGGGGTTCACGGCAGTGGATCCAGCCACGTTGGCACTCGTGCTGCACAGCTTTCTACTGTGATCTTGGGACTCCCGCGGGCTTTGTTTGAGCCGTTTGTGGGTGTCCAGGTGCCCCAATGCGAGGCGCTGGGGGGAGGGTGCACATGTAAGGGGACAGATATGCAGCTTGTGTTTTGAAAAAAAAATTACACTTCGGTGTCGTCGAAGAGGAGTGACTGTCTTTGCTTCTTTTTCAGTTAGTATATGGCCCCAGGCTGCGTGCCTGTCCACGAGGGGATGGTGACTCCCGGTGGAGATGCCACCTGGGCGTGCCTGGGTCTGGGACACGATATTCCATCTATGCAGGATGGGGTACCTCGGCGACGGTGCCCTCTTGTGAGCGTTGGAATGGTTCAACGTGAGAACTCGAGGGGATTGGGTTGCTGCTAGTGCCAGTTGGGTGTTGAGAGGCGTGTTACTTACCGAAGTCACCTGTGCTTTGTGATACATGTTTGTCCCTGCTGTACGCCAGCTGCCTGCTCACTTAGAGGGTGTGATTGAGGGTTTCGGCTCGTCACTCACCCATGTGAGAGAATAGCGGACAAAAAACGACAGTTGGATCAGAGTATGCCATTAAGGTATACCGGGTGAGTGGGTGATCCTGCCCACTGGTTGCTGAAGGTGGACCCAGGCTTGGCTCTCCATTAGCTGTGCCATTGATTAAGCCGGGTGAGGGGGCGCTGCCCACTGGTTGCAGAAGGTGGACCCAGGCTTGGCTCTCCATTAGCTGTGCCATTGATTAAGCCGGGTGAGGGGGCGCTGCCCACTGGTTGCTGAAGGTGGACCCAGGCTTGGCTCTCTATTATCTGTGCCATTGAGTATGCCGGGTGAGGGGGCGCTGCCCACTGGTTGCAGAAGGTGTACCCAGGCTTGGCTCTCAATTAGCTGTGCCATTGAGTAAGCCGGGTGAGGGGGCGCTGCCCACTGGTTGCTGATGGTGGACCAGGCTTGGCTCTCCATTAGCTGTGCCATTGAGTAAGCCGGGTGAGGGGGCGCTGCCCACTGGTTGCTGAAGGTGGACCAGGCTTGGCTCTCCATTAGCTGTGCCATTGAGTAAGCCTGGTGAGGGGGCGCTGCCCACTGCTTGCTGAAGGTGGGCACAGGTTGGCTCTTATTAGCTAGTGGCATGAAGTGTCTTTGGGTTGATCGGAGCGTGTTGGGAATGGGCAGATGGATTTAGGGGGTGAAGTGGAGAGGGTGTGAGCCAGGGATGCAGTCGTGAAGATCCAGTCTTCGGCAGGGAGGCTGTTTGCTTTGGTATCTGTTCTTTGATTCAATTGCTAGTCCCCCAGTTCTCTGGCGAGGAGGTCTTGGACTAGTCGAATGGGAGGTTATTGGTTAATGTTTAGTTGTGCGATAGAGCAGAGTGCCAACACTCCCTCTCGTGACTAATAAACCGTGAAAGCACTTGGCTTGTGCAGGGAACAGCTTGGTGCTGATGGTGGCCTCCATGTGCAGAGGGGAGGAGCTTTAAGGCAGAACAGAACTACTTGGAGCTCTGTCTGCGTGTTGGGTGTTTGTGTCCAGCGGGCAGACTCGCGTGGTGGTATGGAAAATACTACCATGCAATGGGTGCTTGGCCCCCTGCCGTGTGGCACACTCATTCCCATCAGTACTGATCTGCGTGTAATCTTCGGGGATGTTGAGTTTTTGATGCATCACAGGGTTGCTTGGCATGAAGACACCGTGGTGAGCCCTGCCTGGAAGGGCTGCCTAAAGGCTGAAGGCAAGCGTCCCCAAACAGCACGATCCTCCCCGCAATGAGAGACAATGAAGGACTCTCCCAAAATGGGAATAAGGCCAAGACAGAGTGCGGGTGAGCGTAAATGGGAGTTTATCAATCAGAATTGGGCATGCAAAGAACTCTGCAAACTCCGAGAGCGCTCTGTCTGACAATAGCAAAGACAGGCGTATATATTTACAAAAAACGTCATCAAAACCTACATACTATAGGGGGCACAAATTCATGGGGATTGGGTGGCGACGACTAACTATAGGTGCTGCTGTGATGTGGTTGGCTTTGGCTGGAAGACGTCATTGGGCAGCCTCGTGGGTTGGGCTGGGCCTGGCCGGGTGGCGGAGTTCATCCAGGCGGTGTTGTGGGGCCATCGTGGCCAGTGGCAGAGATGAATGTCTCTTCCTGACTTATTAGCCCTATTCCATGCACACCGCAGTCATTCAAGCAGTTTTAGTGTTATCTTCTTCAGTAAATCTTACAATAGGTTATGCAACAGGTTAATGCAACACAGGAGGAATGCACCTTGTGAGGGGACTGGAGGCAATACGTCAGGGCATGGTTACCAGTGTCCTGTTGACCGGGGCCATAGGTCGAGGGGCTAAGCTTCAGGGCCTGGCACGGGCGGTACATGTCTTTCTGCCTTGTTAGAAGTTGTTATGGATGTTCCGCTGTGTGTTGTCAAAGTGTGGGGTGTCTTTATTGCACAGGGCCGTAAGTCTGAGGTGGTCTGGTGGGTTGTGAGGTTTACTGCTATGCTGTAAATAATGCAGGTGGCGGGTGGTGGCCTTGGGTGCTACAGAGGGGGTTACAAATCTTTGAAGCGGCTCCAGTCTGGTTTGGGGGAGGTAAAGCAGCGCGGCGCGGTCTCTGCTCTCATGCCTTTGGCAGCCTTCACAGGGTGGGAGGGGGAATGGCCTTGCAAGTATTTCACAAAGGTATCTCCCTCGTGTGTTGCTGAATACAAGTAAAGACATCGCAAACATTTGAACACTTTCTATAATACTTATTTAGAATCACGTCAAAAACATGCTTTTAACCTTTGCTGGGTGCGTTTCGATTATACCCAGATCGAGCATCATATTTGTACATTACACTCTAGCAGCTACAGTGTTTTACTTACATGCATATACATTTGCGGTAAATGAGGTAGTGGTTGGATCAGTGGAGTACATAGAAAACGACCCGCCACCGTCCGTGACGGTGGTTGCATATGAGGGGCTCAGACATTCACACATGATACGTGTACTCTTGCGCATTCTTTAATGAGTTCATAGTATAGTTGCATCCGCTTTCTCGTGTACTCTAGCAGCATTAGCTTTAGTTATGGCGCGAGCCCATGGGGTGTACGTATCTCAGTAATACGTGTAACAAATAGATTCTTGGTGCGTTCCTTTATTATTAGCATCCAACTGCAATGGTGTATGTTCATTGTTGCTTATATCATGGGGGCATGATCTCTTTTTAATTATACA
The DNA here is from genome assembly GCF_040938575.1 of Ambystoma mexicanum. NCBI lineage: Eukaryota > Metazoa > Chordata > Amphibia > Caudata > Ambystomatidae > Ambystoma > Ambystoma mexicanum. The sequence goes on along the minus strand of NC_090929.1, from coordinate 3,358,344 downwards.
TCTTACAGGCTTTTATAATATAAGGGATTTTATGAGAGGAAAGCATCCTTTGCAAGTAGTTTAAACATAAATATATGAGGATTGTCAGGCCTGTGACGACCATTTTACTGTTCATTTTATCTTGCCTAAGCCTGCTGGCCGGGTCATGCTGGGAGCGATGATACGATACACTACGGAAGGTGATTGTTACAATGTTAGAGCATTACACTGGCTCATGTCCTTCTGGCTCGTGGGAACGGGCTCGCAGCGGATCTACCAGGGTGCTGCGGCAGCAGGGATGTTCTCCAAGGGTGGGGGCCGCGCTACAGTGCGCTGAGCTCACACCATCTTTACTGGGCAGAGAATGGTTTTTGGGCCTAACTAAATTTGTGTTGTGATCAATAGATGTGGGCATTCGATATGTGCGGGCAATTAATACGTGCGGGCAATGTCTCCAGTGGGCGTGCCCTCCACCACCTGGGCCCGGGTGGCACGAGGAGACGCCCAAGAGAGCCACAGTCCTCACCTGGGGAGAAAGTGCAGGTGAGGGGGGTCGTTTTGGACCAGTCCTCCCCTACAAGGCTTGATTGCGAGCCATGTTTATGGGGTTGAAGCTATTTGCAGGATCACGATTTCCGGCGAGTTCGGCAAACGGTGTAGCTTTGCGCTGTGCCGGCGGGCTTTTAAGTAGCATTTTGGGGGGGGGGGCGGAGGCCTTTGGTGCTCAGTTCCTGCATATTTGTGTTGGGTGTCTAGGAGTGTGAATGAGTGGGTAACTGTTTGATTCCTAGTGTGTTTTGCTGTTAATGTGGCTGCAGAGATGTTTGGCTCACATAAAGGTTTTGTTAGGCTTCCGAGTACTGCATAACCTGTTGTGTGAGTGGTTGGGGTTCTTGTGCAGTGAGGGGAGAGTGCGGGCTCTAGTTTGTATGCTGTTGGGGTGTAGCGCTTTGTGGGCAAGTGTTGGCAGGCCTCGTCTGGTCGCTGTGTGTATTGACGGGCACGTGTAGTGTGATATTATGCTGCCTGCGTGCTGCCAGGGGGCTCCGAGGGAGCTGGTCGCTAAGCGGGCGGGGTCTATAAAGCTGCCCATCAGACGTGCACAGGCCTTTGGGAGCGGCTGTGGTCTGGAGAACTGGCAGCTCAGGCCTTCCGGTGTAGCTACAGGAGTGCCCTCTGACCCCACCCCTTGTTTCACTTGTACATTCCGTGGCATGGTGTCGAGTCAGGTGTGTACTGCGTGGTGGTACCAGCGCTTGTGTGGCATGAGTTATGAGCTAGTTGCCTTTCAGGGCACAGTGTTTTATTTGCTAATGTAGTGCTTTTAACAGCTCTTGGCATTCTCAAAGCGCTGAGGTAAAAGGGGCAGCAGGGTAGTGCATAGCAGAGACGATCAGTGTGTGTAATTGTGTCTAGGTGTGTGAGCTTCCTTCACGTTTACTCGACTGACCAGTCCTGTTACGTGATCCTTTGACCCGGACATGTTATCAATCCGTGTGCACCCCATACCAGACCGTGCCGAATATACTCCACCACTTGCATAGTCGACTACGTTTTATGAAGGTCGAGTACAATAAAGTTCTGGAATGTTTGACATTTTTGTTGGACATTTACTTCAAACAAACTTTATAGGCTTAACTTTGTGGGGGGCTTCTGGGTGGCAGCAATGGTCCAAACATAAAGTTTGCCAATGGTGACGAGCGTCCTTTTAAGGAAAGTGCTAGTAACGTTTGTGTTGCCCGTTGCCATGGGTCGAATGAATTTCTTAGCTCTCAACCTGCTGGTCTAGCAGGATTTTAGAGTTTGTGAGGACTGGGACTTGTGTACCCTGCTTTCCTCCTAGTCCCTGGCGGAGTGCCACCGGTGGGCGGAGGTCCCAGGGAGTCCAGTAGGATTATGGCTGCATAGTCTGAAGAGGCCGCGAACTCCTCTATCACAGCATTCAACCCCCCCCCCCTCCCCCCCTCCTCTCCCCAATTAAGCGATTAAGGAGGGGCTCCCATCGGCTCTAGATTCCAGGGAGCACTGATGAGACGACCTCGAGCAAGTTTCTCATGAAGCAAAGGGCTGGGGAAGAAAAGAAGCCACTGGCGGCTCCGCTCCTCGGGCCGGGCTAGCCATGGTTCCAGAGTCTGCCAATTCACCGCCAGTGCGGCTACAGATCCGAGTGCTCGTGGATAACTAGTCCCTCCTACTCTCGCTTTCTTGACTTCCACCTGCAGGCTCGGACCAACCCTGGAACCACTGACCCCAGTCTGCTGCCCTGAAGATCCTGGCCAGGGGCGGCCGGTTTCTAGCCCCGAGCACTGCAATTGTATGGAGGTGAACGCCTCGGACTGTACCAATATCTTTATTAGCCTTGATGACTGTTGCCCGGTATCTGATGTCGCCCAGTTCCCCTGCCTAAGGCTAGATTACGAGTGCTCGGTCACGTCTCGAGAAGGCGTGCCAAGACAATTTCAAATCCTGGTTACCTTATTCAGCAAAGTACCACTGACTGCTCCATACTGTCAGCGGGCACTGCCCTGTCACCTGACCAGCAGAGATGTCAGTGTGTTCTCCAGTGGAATCCCCAAGCCCCTCTGGGTTACTTTGCTCGGTTTTCTGTACCTCTGGCTATGTGGGCTCCATCGGTTGGTTCGCATCCTTTGCATGGGAAATAAGTGTGCTGTGCCCCCTGAGATTCCGCTGTTAGCCATAGGTTGCCATGACTATTGCATGCCTCGGAAAGTGAAGGCGTCCATTGCCAGGACCAGCTTTGAGCAGTTGTGTGTGTATTCTCTAAACTGTCTTCGGTCCATTGGCAGTGGACTGCTGTGGGGTTTCACTGTGGCCGCCCGCTTCACTCCCAACCCCTGCAGCTGACACTAATACACACACATCATGGATGTGTGATCACTTGCCCTAAGAGCATACTGAGTGTCGGAGAATACGGCATACACACATTCCAGAGTTCGAAATTGCATTGTAGCTGAGAAGAGCCTGGTTAGCTTGGCACTGGCGGCTACCAGGAGGAGCCTGTTTAGCTTGGCACTGGCGGCTACCAGGAGGAGTCTGGTTAGCTTGGCACTGGCTGCTACCAGGAGGAGCCTGGTTAGCTTGGCACTGGCGGCTACCAGGAGGAGCCTGGTTAGCTTGGCACTGGCGGCTACCAGGAGGAGCCTGGTTAGCTTGGCACCGGCTGCTACCAGGAGCCGCATTTGACTCATGGCCACCCGGTGCCATGACATTAACCAAGGTATTTGAGAATGAGTCTGCATTGGCATTGGGACACTTTTAGAGGCCAATCAAACCATAATGGGGCATGCATAAATGGCACACGGATATGCTTGTACTTCAACTTGTAGAAGTTAACTCACATGGGTCCAGTTTCTACTAATTCTTTCATTTCATTATGCTCTTACAATCTCCTTGCCTCTGCACACGCCGCCCACCGCTCATGCCGCTCATTAGGGCAAAGACTTTCAATCATTACTGATGCGCAATTCATTGTTAACGTTGCTTTGTCAACTTGTTATCTTCTACATAGATGTGAAATGCACCCATTTCATTGTCGAGCAGTGGTTTATGGAGTGAAGCTGGCTTCTTTGCCACACACCTGCACGGCTGTATTATAAACCCCCACCACTGGGCTACAGTTCCATGTGTTGAGGGGGGCCTCAGATTGCTGGGCCAAAACGCTCAATTGATAGGAGTCTTGGGGGGGCTTAGAGCCCAGGGTGATGCGGAATCTCAATACTGAGAGCCCAATTCATCCATCTGATTTTCTTCACTTACTAACCTGTGCACTATACTGCGACTAGGCGTCTCATTGCAATTCTGCTTCTAGGCGCTCCGCGCGATGATCATTGCACCCTGGGATTCACTTTATCCTTTGGGAAGGTCGATGAATCCAGCGATGTCATTGCACCCTGGGATGCACTTTAGCCTTTGGGAAGGTCGATGAATCCAGCGATGTCATTGCACCCTGGGATCCAGCGATGTCATTGCACCCTGGGATGCACTTTAGCCTTTGGGAAGGTCGATGAATCCAGCGATGTCATTGCACCCTGGGATTCACTTTAGCCTTTGGGAAGGTCGATGAATCCAGCGATGTCATTGCACCCTGGGATGCACTTTAGCCTTTGGGATGGTCGATGAATCCAGCGATGTCATTGCACCCTGGGGTGCACTTTAGCCTTTGGGAAGGTCGATGAATCCAGCGATGTCATTGCACCCTGGGATGCACTTTATCCTTTGGGAAGGTCGATGAATCCAGCGATGTCATTGCACCCTGGGATGCACTTTAGCCTTTGGGAAGGTCGATGAATCCAGCGATGTCATTGGACCCTGGGATTCACTTTATCCTTTGGGAAGGTCGATGAATCCAGCGATGTCATTGCACCCTGGGATGCACTTTAGCCTTTGGGAAGGTCGATGAATCCAGCGATGTCATTGCACCCTGGGATGCACTTTAGCCTTTGGGAAGGTCGATGAATCCAGCGATGTCATTGCACCCTGGGATGCACTTTATCCTTTGGGAAGGTCGATGAATCCAGCGATGTCATTGCACCCTGGGATGCACTTTAGCCTTTGGGAAGGTCGATGAATCCAGCGATGTCATTGCACCCTGGGGTGCACTTTAGCCTTTGGGAAGGTCGATGAATCCAGCGATGTCATTGCACCCTGGGATGCACTTTAGCCTTTGGGAAGGTCGATGAATCCAGCGATGTCATTGCACCCTGGGATGCACTTTAGCCTTTGGGAAGGTCGATGAATCCAGCGATGTCATTGCATGATATTTTTCTTGTCTATAAATTGACTCAGAAACATACTTAAAAGTGTTATGGAATAATGTCCGCACATTTACTGTCTTTAGAGTTTTACATCACAGACCCGCAGAGGTCCTGGAACTGGATAGAAGCGGTTGCCACACCTTTCCAGCATCCTGGCCTGCTCTGGCTCGGTGTCCTCCTGCCAGGGTGAGATCGGAGCTCTTCACTTGCCATTGTCTGCCAGGCCTTTAATCATTGCTCCCTGTGTTGGTGTGGTTTGTGATGGTTACTTTCTTAGCCCTGTCTGGAGTGATAGCGGATAGTGCGCCAGGCCTTTAATCATTGCCTCCTGGTTTGGTGTGGTTTGTGATGGTTACTTTCTTAGCCCTGTTTGGAGTGATAGCGGATAGTGCGCCAGGCCTTTAATCATTGCCTCCTGGTTTGGTGTGGTTTGTGATGGTTACTTTCTTAGCCCTGTCTGGAGTGATAGCGGATAGTGCGCCAGGCCTTTAATCATTGCTCCCTGTGTTGGTGTGGTTTGTGATGGTTACTTTCTTAGCCCTGTCTGGAGTGATAGCGGATAGTGCGCCAGGCCTTTAATCATTGCCTCCTGGTTTGGTGTGGTTTGTGATGGTTACTTTCTTAGCCCTGTTTGGAGTGATAGCGGATAGTGCGCCAGGCCTTTAATCATTGCCTCCTGGTTTGGTGTGGTTTGTGATGGTTACTTTCTTAGCCCTGTCTGGAGTGATAGCGGATAGTGCGCCAGGCCTTTAATCATTGCACCCTGTGTTGGTGTGGTTTGTAATGGTTACTTTCTTAGCCCTGTCTGGAGTGATAGCGGCTAGCACGCCAGGCCTTGAATCATTGCCTCCTGGTTTGGTGTGGTTTGTGATGGTTACTTTCTTAGCCCTGTCTGGAGTGATAGCGGATAGTGCGCCAGGCCTCTAACCGTTCCACTCATTGCCTCCTGGTTTGGTGTGGTTTGTGATGGTTACTTTCTTAGCCCTGTTTGGAGTGATAGCAGATAGTGCGCCAGGCCTTTAACCATTGTTCCCTGTGTTGGTGTGGTTTGTGATGGTTACTTTCTTAGCCCTGTCTGGAGTGATAGCGGATAGTGCGCCAGGCCTTTAATCATTGCTCCCTGTGTTGGTGTGGTTTGTGATGGTTACTTTCTTAGCCCTCTTTGGAGTGATAGCGGATAGTGCGCCAGGCCTTTAACCATTGCTCCCTGTGTTGGTGTGGTTTGTGATGGTTACTTTCTTAGCCCTGTTTGGGGTGATAGCGGATAGTGCGCCAGGCCTCTAACCGTTCCACTCATTGCCTCCTGGTTTGGTGTGGTTTGTGATGGTTACTTTCTTAGCCCTGTCTGGAGTGATAGCGGATAGTGCGCCAGGCCTCTAACCGTTCCACTCATTGCCTCCTGGTTTGGTGTGGTTTGTGATGGTTACTTTCTTAGCCCTCTTTGGAGTGATAGCGGATAGTGCGCCAGGCCTTTAATCATTGCTCCCTGTGTTGGTGTGGTTTGTGATGGTTACTTTCTTAGCCCCGTTTGGGGTGATAGCGGATAGTGCGCCAGGCCTCTAACCGTTCCACTCATCGCCTCCTGGTTTGGTGTGGTTTGTGATGGTTACTTTCTTAGCCCTGTCTGGAGTGATAGCGGATAGTGCGCCAGGCCTTTAATCATTGCCTCCTGGTTTGGTGTGGTTTGTGATGGTTACTTTCTTAGCCCTGTCTGGAGTGATAGCGGATAGTGCGCCAGGCCTTTAATCATTGCTCCCTGTGTTGGTGTGGTTTGTGATGGTTACTTTCTTAGCCCTGTCTGGAGTGATAGCGGATAGTGCGCCAGGCCTTTAACCATTGCCTCCTGGTTTGGTGTGGTTTGTGATGGTTACTTTCTTAGCCCTGTCTGGAGTGATGGCGGATAGTGCGCCAGGCCTTTAATCATTGCTCCCTGTGTTAGTGTGGTTTGTGATGGTTACTTTCTTAGCCCTGTTTGGAGTGATAGCGGATATTGCGCCAGGCCTCTAACCGTTCCACTCATTGCTCCCTGGTTTGTGATGGTTACTTTCTTAGCCCTGTTTGGAGTGATAGCGGATAGTGCGCCAGGCCTTTAATCATTGCCTCCTGGTTTGGTGTGGTTTGTGATGGTTACTGTCTTAGCCCTGTTTGGAGTGATAGCGGATAGTGCGCCAGACTTTTAACCATGTCTCCCTGTGTTGGTCTGGTTTGTGATGGTTACTTTCTTAGCCCTGTTTGGAGTGATAGCGAATAGTGCGCCAGGCCTTTAACCATTGCTCCCTGTGTTGGTGTGGTTTGTGATGGTTACTTTCTTAGCCCTCTTTGGAGTGATGGCAGATAGTGCGCCAGGCCTCTAACCGTTCCACTCATTGCCTCCTGGTTTGGTGTGGTTTGTGATGGTTACTTTCTTAGCCCTCTTTGGAGTGATAGCGGATAGTGCGCCAGGCCTCTAACCGTTCCACTCATTGCCTCCTGGTTTGGTGTGGTTTGTGATGGTTACTTTCTTAGCCCTGTTTGGAGTGATAGCGGAGAGTGCGCCAGGCCTTTAACCATTGCTCCCTGTGTTGGTGTGGTTTGTGATGGTTACTTTCTTAGCCCTGTCTGGAGTGATAGCGGATAGTATGCCAGGCCTTTAATCATTGCTCCCTGTGTTGGTGTGGTTTGTGATGGTTACTTTCTTATCCCTCTTTGGAGTGATAGCGGATAGTGCGCCAGGCTTTTAATCATTGCTCCCTGTGTTGGTGTGGTTTGTGATGGTTACTTTCTTAGCCCTCTTTGAAGTGATAGCGGATAGTGCGCCAGGCCTTTAATCATTGCTCATTGTGTTGGTGTGGTTTGTGATGGTTACTTTCTTAGCCCTCTTTGGAGTGATAGCGGATAGTGCGCCAGGCCTCTAACCGTTCCACTCATTGCCTCCTGGTTTGGTGTGGTTTGTGATGGTTACTTTCTTAGCCCTGTTTGGAGTGATAGCGGATAGTGCGCCAGGCCTCTAACCATTGCTCCCTGTGTTGGTGTGGTTTGTGATGGTTACTTTCTTAGCCCTCTTTGGAGTGATAGCGGATAGTGCGCCAGGCCTTTAATCATTGCTCCCTGTGTTGGTGTGGTTTGTCATGGTTACTTTCTTAGCCCTCTTTGGAGTGATAGCGGATAGTGCACCAGGCCTCTAACCGTTCCACTCATTGCCTCCTGGTGTGGTGTGGTTTGTGATGGTTACTTTCTTAGCCCTCTTTGGAGTGATAGCGGATAGTGCGCCAGGCCTTTAATCATTGCTCCCTGTGTTGGTGTGGTTTGTGATGGTTACTTTCTTAGCCCTCTTTGGAGTGATAGCGGATAGTGCCCCGGGCCTTTGATCATTGCCCCCTGTATTGGTGTGGTTTGTGATGGTTACTTCGTTAGCCCTGTTTGGAGTGATAGCGGGTAGTGCGCCAGGCCTCTAACCGTTCCACTCATTGCCTCCTGGTTTGGTGTGGTTTGTGATGGTTACTTTCTTAGCCCTCTTTGGAGTGATAGCAGATATTGCGCCAGGCCTTTAATCATTGCTCCCTGTGTTGGTGTGGTTTGTGATGGTTACTTTCTTAGCCCTCTTTGGAGTGATAGCGAATAGTGCGCCAGGCCTTTAACCATTGCTCCCTGTGTTGGTGTGGTTTGTGATGGTTACTTTCTTAGCCCTATTTGGAGTGATGGCAGATAGTGCGCCAGGCCAAAAACCGTTCCACTCATTGCCTCCTGGTTTGGTGTGGTTTGTGATGGTTACTTTCTTAGCCCTCTTTGGAGTGATAGCGGGTAGTGCGCCAGGCCTCTAACCGTTCCACTCATTGCCTCCTGGTTTGGTGTGGTTTGTGATGGTTACTTTCTTAGCCCTCTTTGGAGTGATAGCGGATAGTGCGCCAGGCCTTTAATCATTGCTCCCTGTGTTGGTGTGGTTTGTGATGGTTACTTTCTTAGCCCTCTTTGGAGTGATAGCGAATAGTGCGCCAGGCCTTTAACCATTGCTCCCTGTGTTGGTGTGGTTTGTGATGGTTACTGTCTTAGCCCTATTTGGAGTGATGGCAGATAGTGCGCCAGGCCTCTAACCGTTCCACTCATTGCCTCCTGGTTTGGTGTGGTTTGTGATGGTTACTTTCTTAGCCCTCTTTGGAGTGATAGCGGGTAGTGCGCCAGGCCCCTAACCGTTCCACTCATTGCCTCCTGGTTTGGTGTGGTTTGTGATGGTTGCTGGTCCTGCCCCAGAGCCTTGGACACCTGCGCGCGCCGCCTCTGAGGTCCTGGAACTGGATTGAAGCGGTGGTCACACCCTTCCAGCAGCCCGGCTTTGGCTCAGTGTCCTCCTGCCAGGGTGAGATCGCAGCTCTTCACTTGGCATTGTGCCCTGCCGGGAGACGGGCTGGGGGTTCTGAGAAGTGCAGCCAGGGCAGTTTCTAGCCAACTTGGTGCCGAGGGCGAAACAGAAGGTGCGCCCCCCGACTGTCGCATGTCGCTCCCAAACTACACCTCTGCCGTGTGACGTACCCCCCTCCTCAGTATCAATAAATATTTGCTATATAGATGCAGCTGGTTTCATTACATTGTAACTCAAGTATTTTACAGAAGAATTCCATTGTGAAAACACAGCTGCTGCTGCCCAAGTACCTGCTCTTAGGGAAGGCCGGGCCTGAATTCAGTTTCAAACTGTCAGTACTGGCACGCTGCGGTGTGACCAGCCTACTGGGTCTGAGGGCCCACTGGCCCCGTTTTGCAGGTGTTCTGTTTGTACAACCTCATATGTATTTTGCAAGGGGCAACACTAGACTAACCATATGAATTATTTTCTGATAGGTTATCATTCCAAGATGGTCAGTCTGGTATACTCTTATTGTACGCTTTCAAAATACCTCTCTGAGAGTGGGAAAGAGGGGACAAATGGCACCAGTGAGGATTCCTGTATGCTTTGCATTAAATCACCTCAGAGGTATTCTTCTTTTTTTTTCTCACTTCCACCAGAAGCTCTCTGTCTCCAGAGCTCTGGTCCTCTCTAGGCTGGACTATTGCAACAGCCTCTTTCTAAATCTTCCTGCCTCTACTCTTCGACCTTTACAGCATATCCAGAACAGGATTGCGAGACTTGTCCTTGGCCTCACGCCCAGGGATTGTATCTCTCAGCTCTGAAATCTCTTGACTGGCTCGATTTTAAAGGGGTAACTGGTAAGCATGAGGACGCAGTGTGTGGTGTAAAGGTGGTAGATTTTAAAGGGGTAACTGGTAAGCATGAGGGCGCAGTGTGTAGTGGAAAGGTGGTAGACTTTAAAGGGGTAACTGGTAAGCATGAGGGCACAGTGTGTGGTGTAAGGGGTAACTGGTAAGCATGAGGGCGCATTGTGTAGTGGAAAGGTGGTAGATTTTAAAGCGTAACTTGTAAGCCTGAGGGCGCAGTGTGTAGTGGAAAGGTGGTCGATTTTAAAGGGGTAACTCGTAAGCATGAGGGCGCAGTGTGTAGTGGAAAGGTGGTCGATTTTAAAGGGTAACTGGTAAGCATGAGGGCTTAGTCTGTAGTGGAAAGGTGGTAGATTTTAAAAGGGTAACTGGTAAGCATGGGGGCGCAGGGTGTAGTGGAAAGGTGGTCGATTTTAAAGGGGTAACTGGTAAGCATGAGGGCGCAGTGTGTAGAGGAAAGGTTTTAGATTTTAAAGAGGTAACTGGTAAATACGAGGGCGCAGTGTGTAGAGGAAAGGTGTTAGATTTTAAAGGGGTAACTGGTAAGCATGAGGGCGCAGTGTGTAGTGTAAAGGTGGTAGATTTTAAAGGGGTAACTGGTAAGCATGGGGGCGCAGTGTGTAGTGGAAAGGTGGTAGATTTTAAAGGGGTAACTGGCAAGCATGAGGGCGCAGTGTGTAGTGGAAAGGTGGTCTTAACTGGTAAGCATGAGGGCGCAGTGTAGAGTAAAGGTGGTAGATTTTAAAGGGGTAACTGGTAAGCATGAGGGCGCAGTGTGTGGTGTAAGGGGTAACTGGTAAGCATGAGGGCGTAGTGTGTAGTGTAAAGGTGGTACATTTTAAAGGGGTAACTGGTAAGCATGGGGGCGCAGTGTGTAGTGGAAAGGTGGTAGATTTTAAAGGGGTAACTGGCAAGCATGAGGGCGCAGTGTGTAGTGGAAAGGTGGTCGATTTTAAAGGGGTAACTGGTAAGCATGAGGCCGCAGTGTAGAGTAAAGGTGGTAGATTTTAAAGGGGTAACTGGTAAGCATGAGGGCGCAGTGTGTGGTGTAAGGGGTAACTGGTAAGCAGGAGAGCGCAGTGTGTAGTGGAAAGATGGTAGATTTTAAAGGGGTAACTGGTAAGCATGAGGGCGCAGTGTGTAGTGGAAAGGTGGTCTATTTTAAAGGGGTAACTGGCAAGCATGAGGGCGCAGTGTGTAGTGGAAAGGTGGTAGATTTTAAAGGGGTAACTTGTAAGCATGAGGGCGCAGTGTGTAGAGTAAAGGTGGTATATTTTAAAGAGGTAACTGGTAAGCATGAGGGCACAGTGTGTGGTGTAAGGGTTAACTGGTAAGCATGAGGGCGCAGTGTGTAGTGGAAAGGTGGTAGATTTTAAAGCGTACCTTGTAAGCCTGAGGGCGCAGTGTGTAGTGGAAAGGTCGATTTTAAAGGGGTAACTGGTAAGCATGAGGGCGCAGTGTGTATTGGAAAGGTGGTCGATTTTAAAGGGGTAACTGGTAAGCATGTGGGCGCAGTGTGTAGTGGAAAGGTGGTAGATTTTGAAGGGGTAACTGGTAAGCATGGGGGCGCAGTGTGTAGTGGAAAGGTGGTAGATTTTAAAGGGGTAACTGGTAAGCGTGGGGGCGCAGTGTGTAGTGGAAAGGTGATAGATTTTAAAGGGGTAACTGGTAAGCATGGGGGCGCAGTGTGTAGTGGAAAGGTGGTCTATTTTAAAGGGGTAACTGGCAAGCATGAGGGTGCAGTGTGTAGTGGAAAGGTGGTCGATTTTAAAGGTGTACTGGTAAGCATGAGGGCGCAGTGTAGAGTAAAGGTGGTAGATTTTAAAGGGGTAACTGGTAAGCATGAGAGGGCGCAGTGTGGTGTAAGGGGCAACTGCTAAGCAGGAGAGCGCAGTGTGTAGTGGAAAGATGCTAGATTTTAAAGGGGTAACTGGTAAGCATAGGGGTGCAGTGTGTGGTGTAAGGGGTAACTGGTGAGCATGAGGGTGCAGTGCGTAGAGGAAAGGAGGTAGATTTTAAAGGGGTAATTGGTAAGCATGAGGGCACAGTGTGTGGTGGAAAGGTAGTTGATTTTAAAGCGTAACTTGTAAGCCTGAGGGCGCAGTGTGTAGTGGAAAGGTGGTCGATTTTAAAGTGGTAACTGGTAAGCATGAGGGCGCAGTGTGTAGTGGAAAGGTGGTCGATTTTAAAGGGGTAACTGGTAAGTATGAGGGCGTAGTGGAAAGGTGGTCGATTTTAAAGGGGTAACTGGTAAGCATGAGGGCGTAGTGTGTAGTGGAAAGGTGGTAGATTTTAAAGGGGTAACTGGTAAGCATGTGGGCGCAGTGTGTAGTGGAAAGGTGGTAGATTTTAAAGGGGCAACTGGTAAGCATGGGGGCGCAGTGTATAATGGAAAGGTGGTAGATTTTAGAGTGGAAAGGTGGTAGATTTTAAAGGGGTAACTGGTAAGCATGGGGGCGCAGTGTGTAGTGGAAAGGTGGTCTATTTTAAAGGGGTAACTGGCAAGCATGAGGGCGCAGTGTGTAGTGGAAAGGTGGTGTATTTTAAAGGGGTAACTGGTAAGCATGGGGGCACAATGTGTAGTGGAAAGATGGTAGATTTTAAAGGGGTAACTGGTAAGCATAGGGGGTGCAGTGTGTGGTGTAAGGGGTAACTGGTGAGCATGGGGACGCAGTGTGTAGAGGAAAGGTTTTAGATTTTAAAGAGGTAACGTAAATACGAGGGCGCAGTGTGTAGAGGAAAGGTGTTAGATTTTAAAGGGGTAACTGGTAAGCATGAGGGTGCAGTGTGTAGAGGAAAGGTGGTAGATTTTAAAGGGGTAACTGGTAAGCATGAGGGCGCAGTGTGTAGAGGAAAGGTGGTAGATTTTAAAGGAGTAACTGGTAAGCATGAGGGCGCAGTGTGTAGTGGAAAGGTGCTAGATTTTAAAGGGGTAACTGGTAAGCAGGAGGGCGCAGTGTGTAGTGGAAAGGTGCTAGATTTTAAAGGGGTAACTTGTAAGCATGAGGGTGCAGTGTGTAGTGGAAAGGTGGTAGATTTTAAAGGGGTAACTGGTAAGCATGAGGGCGCAGTGTGTAGTGGAAAGATGGTAGATTTTAAAGGGGTAACTGGTAAGCATGAGGGCGCAGCGTGTAGAGGAAAGGTGGTAGATTTTAAAGGAGTAACTGGTAAGCATGAGGGCGCAGTGTGTAGTGGAAAGGTGGTCGATTTTAAAGGGGTAACTGGAAAGCATGAGGGCGCAGTGTGTAGAGGAAAGGTGTTATATTTTAAAGGGGTAACTGGTAAGCATGAGGGTGCAGTGTGTAGAGGAAAGGTGGTAGATTTTAAAGGGGTAACTGGTAAGCATGAGGGCGCAGTGTGTGGTGTAAGGGTTAACTGGTAAGCAGGAGGGCGCAGTGTGTAGTGGAAAGGTGGTAGATTTTAAAGGGGTAACTTGTAAGCATGAGGGCGCAGTGTGTAGTGGAAAGGTGGTAGATTTTAAAGGGGTAACTGGTAAGCATGAGGGCGCAGTGTGTAGTGGAAAGATGGTAGATTTTAAAGGGGTAACTGGTAAGCATGAGGGCGCAGCGTGTAGAGGAAAGGTGGTAGATTTTAAAGGGGTAACTGGTAAGCATGAGGGCGCAGCGTGTAGAGGAAAGGTGGTAGATTTTAAAGGAGTAACTGGTAAGCATGAGGGCGCAGTGTGTAGTGGAAAGGTGGTCGATTTTAAAGGGGTAACTGGTAAGCATGAGGTTGCAGTGCGTAGAGTAAAGGGGTAACTGGTAAGCATGGGGGCGCGGTGTGTAGTGTAAGGGGTAACTGGTAAGCATGAGGGCGCAGTGTGTGGTGTAAAGGAGGTAGATTTTAAAGGGGTAACTGGTAAGCATGGGGGCGCAGTGTGTGGTGTAAGGGGTAACTGGTAAGCATGAGGGCGCAGTGTGTAGTGGAAAGGTGGTCTTAACTGGTAAGCATGAGGGCGCAGTGTAGAGTAAAGGTGGTAGATTTTAAAGGGGTAACTGGTAAGCATGAGGGCGCAGTGTGTGGTGTAAGGGGTAACTGGTAAGCATGAGGGCGTAGTGTGTAGTGTAAAGGTGGTACATTTTAAAGGGGTAACTGGTAAGCATGGGGGCGCAGTGTGTAGTGGAAAGGTGGTAGATTTTAAATGGGTAACTGGCAAGCATGAGGGCGCAGTGTGTAGTGGAAAGGTGGTCGATTTTAAAGGGGTAACTGGTAAGCATGAGGCCGCAGTGTAGAGTAAAGGTGGTAGATTTTAAAGGGGTAACTGGTAAGCATGAGGGCGCAGTGTGTGGTGTAAGGGTTAACTGGTAAGCAGGAGGGCGCAGTGTGTAGTGGAAAGGTGGTAGATTTTAAAGGGGTAACTTGTAAGCATGAGGGCGCAGTGTGTAGTGGAAAGGTGGTAGATTTTAAAGGGGTAACTGGTAAGCATGAGGGCGCAGTGTGTAGTGGAAAGATGGTAGATTTTAAAGGGGTAACTGGTAAGCATGAGGGCGCAGCGTGTAGAGGAAAGGTGGTAGATTTTAAAGGGGTAACTGGTAAGCATGAGGGCGCAGCGTGTAGAGGAAAGGTGGTAGATTTTAAAGGAGTAACTGGTAAGCATGAGGGCGCAGTGTGTAGTGGAAAGGTGGTCGATTTTAAAGGGGTAACTGGTAAGCATGAGGTTGCAGTGCGTAGAGTAAAGGGGTAACTGGTAAGCATGGGGGCGCGGTGTGTAGTGTAAGGGGTAACTGGTAAGCATGAGGGCGCAGTGTGTGGTGTAAAGGAGGTAGATTTTAAAGGGGTAACTGGTAAGCATGGGGGCGCAGTGTGTGGTGTAAGGGGTAACTGGTAAGCATGAGGGCGCAGTGTGTAGTGGAAAGGTGGTAGATTTTAAAGCGTAACTTGTAATCCTGAGGGCGCAGTGTGTAGTGGAAAGGTGGTCGATTTTAAAGGGGTAACTGGTAAGAATGAGGGCGCAGTGTGTAGTGGAAATGTGGTCGATTTTAAAGGGGTAACTGGTAAACATGGGGGCGTAGTGTGTAGTGGAAAGGTGGTAGATTTTAAAGGGGTAACTGGTAAGCATGAGGGCGCAGTGTGTGGTGTAAGGGGTAACTGGTAAGCAGGAGGGCGCAGTGTGTAGTGGAAAGGTGGTCTATTTTAAAGGGGTAACTGGCAAGCATGAGGGCGTAGTGGAAAGGTGGTAGATTTTAAAGGGGTAACTGGTAAGCATGAGGGCGCAGTGTGTGGTGTAAGGGGTAACTGGTAAGCAGGAGGGCGCAGTGTGTAGTGGAAAGGTGGTCGATTTTAAAGGGGTAACTGGTAAGCATGAGGGCGCCGTGTGTAGAGGAAAGGTGGTAGATTTTAAAGAGGTAACTGGTAAATACGAGGGCGCAGTGTGTAGAGGAAAGGTGTTCGATTTTAAAGGGGTAACTGGTAAGCATGAGGGTGCAGTGTGTAGAGGAAAGGTGGTAGATTTTAAAGGGGTAACTGGTAAGCATGAGGGCGCAGTGTGTAGTGGAAAGGTAGATTTTAAAGGGGTAACTTGTAAGCATGAGGGCGCAGTGTGTAGTGGAAAGGTGGTAGATTTTAAAGGGGTAACTGGTAAGCATGAGGACGCAGTGTGTAGTGGAAAGATGGTAGATTTTAAAGGGGTAACTGGTAAGCATGAGGGCGCAGCGTGTAGAGGAAAGGTGGTAGATTTTAAAGGAGTAACTGGTAAGCATGAGGGCGCAGCGTGTAGTGGAAAGGTGGTCGGTTTTAAAGGGGTAACTGGTAAGCATGAGGACGCAGTGTGTGGTGTAAAGGTGGTAGATTTTAAAGGGGTAACTGGTAAGCATGAGGGCGCAGTGTGTAGTGGAAAGGCGGTAGATTTTAAAGGGGTAACTGGTAAGCATGAGGTTGCAGTGCGTAGAGTCAAGGGGTAACTGGTAAGCATGGGGGCGCAGTGTGTGGTGTAAGGGGTAACTGGTAAGTATGAGGGCGCAGTGTGTAGTGGAAAGGTGGTAGATTTTAAAGCGTGACTTGTAATCCTGAGGGCGCAGTGTGTAGTGGAAAGGTGGTCGATTTTAAAGGGGTAACTGGTAAGCATGAGGGCGCAGTGTGTAGTGGAAAGGTGGTATATTTTAAAGGGGTAACTGGTAAGCATGAGGGCGCAGTGTGTGGTGTAAGGGGTAACTGGTAAGCAGGAGGGCGCAGTGTGTAGTGGAAAGGTGGTCTATTTTAAAGGGGTAACTGGCAAGCATGAGGGCGTAGTGTGTAGTGGAAAGGTGGTAGATTTTAACGGGGTAACTGGTAAGCATGAGGGCGCAGTGTGTGGTGTAAGGGGTAACTGGTAAGCAGGAGGGCGCAGTGTGTAGTGGAAAGGTGGTCGATTTTAAAGGGGTAACTGGTAAGCATGAGGACGCAGTGTGTGGTGTAAAGGTGGTAGATTTTAAAGGGGTAACTGGTAAGCATGAGGGCGCAGTGTGTAGTGGAAAGGTGGTAGACTTTAAAATGGTAACTGGTAAGCATGAGGGCACAGTGTGTGGTGTAAGGGGTAACTGGTAAGCATGAGGGCGCAGTGTGTAGTGGAAAGGTGGTCGATTTTAAAGGGGTAACTGGTAAGCATGAGGACGCAGTGTGTAGTGGAAGTGTGGTCGATTTTAAAGGGGTAACTGGTAAGCATGGGGGCGTAGTGTGTAGTGGAAAGGTGGTAGATTTTAAAGGGGTAACTGGTAAGCATGAGGGCGCAGTGTGTGGTGTAAGGGGTAACTGGTAAGCAGCAGGGCGCAGTGTGTAGTGGAAAGGTGGTCGATTTTAAAGGGGTAACTGGTAAGCATGAGGGCGCAGTGTGTAGAGGAAAGGTGGTATATTTTAAAGAGGTAACTGGTAAATACGAGGGCGCAGTGTGTAGAGGAAAGGTGTTAGATTTTAAAGGGGTAACTGGTAAGCATGAGGGTGCAGTGTGTAGAGGAAAGGTGGTAGATTTTAAAGGGGTAACTGGTAAGCATGAGGGCACAGTGTGTAGTGGAAAGGTGGTAGATTTTAAAGGGGTAACTGGTAAGCATGAGGGCGCAGTGTGTGGTGTAAGGGGTAACTGGTAAGCAGGAGGGCGCAGTGTGTAGTGGAAAGGTGGTCGATTTTAAAGGGGTAACTGGTAAGCATGAGGGCGCAGTGTGTAGAGGAAAGGTGGTAGATTTTAAAGAGGTAACTGGTAAATACGAGGGCGCAGTGTGTAGAGGAAAGGTGTTGATTTTAAAGGGGTAACTGGTAAGCATGAGGGTGCAGTGTGTAGAGGAAAGGTGGTAGATTTTAAAGGGGTAACTGGTAAGCATGAGGGCGCAGTGTGTAGTGGAAAGGTGGTAGATTTTAAAGGGGTAACTGGTAAGCATGAGGGCGCAGTGTGTGGTGTAAGGGTGAACTGGTAAGCAGGAGGGCGCAGTGTGTAGTGGAAAGGTGGTAGATTTTAAAGGGGTAACTTGTAAGCATGATGGCGCAGTGTGTAGTGGAAAGGTGGTAGATTTTAAAGGGGTAACTGGTAAGCATGAGGGCGCAGTGTGTAGTGGAAAGGTGGTAGATTTTAAAGGGGTAACTGGTAAGCATGAGGGCGCAGTGTGTGGTGTAAGGGTTTAACTGGTAAGCAGGAGGGCGCAGTGTGTAGTGGAAAGGTGGTAGATTTTAAAGGGGTAACTGGTAAGCATGAGGGCGCAGTGTGTAGTGGAAAGGCGGTAGATTTTAAAGGGGTAACTGGTAAGCACGAGGTTGCAGTGCGTAGAGTAAAGGGGTAACTGGTAAGCATGGGGGCGCGGTGTGTAGTGTAAGGGGTAACTGGTAAGCATGAGGGCGCAGTGTGTGGTGTAAAGGAGGTAGATTTTAAAGGGGTAACTGGTAAGCATGGGGGCGCAGTGTGTGGTGTAAGGGGTAACTGGTAAGCATGAGGGCGCAGTGTGTAGTGGAAAGGTGGTAGATTTTAAAGCGTAACTTGTAATCCTGAGGGCGCAGTGTGTAGTGGAAAGGTGGTCGATGTTAAAGGGGTAACTGGTAAGCATGAGGGCGCAGTGTGTAGTGGCAATGTGGTCGATTTTAAAGGGGTAACTGGTAAGCATGGGGGCGTAGTGTGTAGTGGAAAGGTGGTAGATTTTAAAGGGGTAACTGGTAAGCATGAGGGCGCAGTGTGTGGTGTAAGGGGTAACTGGTAAGCAGGAGGGCGCAGTGTGTAGTGGAAAGGTGGTCTATTTTAAAGGGGTAACTGGCAAGCATGAGGGCGTAGTGTGTAGTGGAAAGGTGGTAGATTTTAACGGGGTAACTGGTAAGCATGAGGGCGCAGTGTGTGGTGTAAGGGGTAACTGGTAAGCAGGAGGGCGCAGTGTGTAGTGGAAAGGTGGTCGATTTTAGAGGGGTAACTGGTAAGCATGAGGACGCAGTGTGTCGTGTAAAGGTGGTAGATTTTAAAGGGGTAACTGGTAAGCATGAGGGCGCAGTGTGTAGTGGAAAGGTGGTAGACTTTAAAGGGGTAACTGGTAAGCATGAGGGCACAGTGTGTGGTGTAAGGGGTAACTGGTAAGCATGAGGGCGCAGTGTGTAGTGGAAAGGTGGTCGATTTTAAAGGGGTAACTGGTAAGCATGAGGACGCAGTGTGTAGTGGAAGTGTGGTCGATTTTAAAGGGGTAACTGGTAAGCATGGGGGCGTAGTGTGTAGTGGAAAGGTGGTAGATTTTAAATTGGTAACTGGTAAGCATGAGGGCGCAGTGTGTGGTGTAAGGGGTAACTGGTAAGCAGGAGGGCGCAGTGTGTAGTGGAAAGGTGGTCGATTTTAAAGGGGTAACTGGTAAGCATGAGGGCGCAGTGTGTAGAGGAAAGGTGGTAGATTTTAAAGAGGTAACTGGTAAATACGAGGGCGCAGTGTGTAGAGGAAAGGTGTTCGATTTTAAAGGGGTAAATGGTAAGCATGAGGGTGCAGTGTGTAGAGGAAAGGTGGTAGATTTTAAAGGGGTAACTGGTAAGCATGAGGGCACAGTGTGTAGTGGAAAGGTGGTAGATTTTAAAGGGGTAACTGGAAAGCATGAGGGCGCAGTGTGTAGAGGAAAGGTGGTAGATTTTAAAGGGGTAACTGGAAAGCATGAGGGCGCAGTGTGTAGAGGAAAGGTGGTAGATTTTAAAGGGGTAACTGGTAAGCATGAGGGTGCAGTGTGTAGAGGAAAGGTGGTAGATTTTAAAGGGGTAACTGGTAAGCATGAGGGCACAGTGTGTAGTGGAAAGGTGGTAGATTTTAAAGGGGTAACTGGTAAGCATGAGGGCGCAGTGTGTGGTGTAAGGGGTAACTGGTAAGCAGGAGGGCGCAGTGTGTAGTGGAAAGGTGGTCGATTTTAAAGGGGTAACTGGTAAGCATGAGGGCGCAGTGTGTAGAGGAAAGGTGGTAGATTTTAAAGAGGTAACTGGTAAATACGAGGGCGCAGTGTGTAGAGGAAAGGTGTTAGATTTTAAAGGGGTAAATGGTAAGCATGAGGGTGCAGTGTGTAGAGGAAAGGTGGTAGATTTTAAAGGGGTAACTGGTAAGCATGAGGGCGCAGTGTGTAGTGGAAAGGTGGTAGATTTTAAAGGGGTAACTGGTAAGCATGAGGGCGCAGTGTGTGGTGTAAGGGTTAACTGGTAAGCAGGAGGGCGCAGTGTGTAGTGGAAAGGTGGTAGATTTTAAAGGGGTAACTTGTAAGCATGAGGGCGCAGTGTGTAGTGGAAAGGTGGTAGATTTTAAAGGGGTAACTGGTAAGCATGAGGACGCAGTGTGTAGTGGAAAGATGGTAGATTTTAAAGGGGTAACTGGTAAGCATGAGGGCGCAGCGTGTAGAGGAAAGGTGGTAGATTTTAAAGGAGTAACTGGTAAGCATGAGGACGCAGTGTGTGGTGTAAAGGTGGTAGATTTTAAAGGGGTAACTGGTAAGCATGAGGGCGCAGTGTGTAGTGGAAAGGCGGTAGATTTTAAAGGGGTAACTGGTAAGCATGAGGTTGCAGTGCGTAGAGTAAAGGGGTAACTGGTAAGCATGAGGGCGCAGTGTGTGGTGTAAGGGGTAACTGGTAAGCAGGAGGGCGCAGTGTGTAGTGGAAAGGTGGTCGATTTTAAAGGGGTAACTGGTAAGCATGAGGGCGCAGTGTGTAGAGGAAAGGTGGTAGATTTTAAAGAGGTAACTGGTAAATACGAGGGCGCAGTGTGTAGAGGAAAGGTGTTAGATTTTAAAGGGGTAAATGGTAAGCATGAGGGTGCAGTGTGTAGAGGAAAGGTGGTAGATTTTAAAGGGGTAACTGGTAAGCATGAGGGCGCAGTGTGTAGTGGAAAGGTGGTAGATTTTAAAGGGGTAACTGGTAAGCATGAGGGCGCAGTGTGTGGTGTAAGGGTTAACTGGTAAGCAGGAGGGCGCAGTGTGTAGTGGAAAGGTGGTAGATTTTAAAGGGGTAACTTGTAAGCATGAGGGCGCAGTGTGTAGTGGAAAGGTGGTAGATTTTAAAGGGGTAACTGGTAAGCATGAGGACGCAGTGTGTAGTGGAAAGATGGTAGATTTTAAAGGGGTAACTGGTAAGCATGAGGGCGCAGCGTGTAGAGGAAAGGTGGTAGATTTTAAAGGAGTAACTGGTAAGCATGAGGACGCAGTGTGTGGTGTAAAGGTGGTAGATTTTAAAGGGGTAACTGGTAAGCATGAGGGCGCAGTGTGTAGTGGAAAGGCGGTAGATTTTAAAGGGGTAACTGGTAAGCATGAGGTTGCAGTGCGTAGAGTAAAGGGGTAACTGGTAAGCATGAGGGCGCAGTGTGTGGTGTAAGGGGTAACTGGTAAGCAGGAGGGCGCAGTGTGTAGTGGAAAGGTGGTCGATTTTAAAGGGGTAACTGGTAAGCATGAGGGCGCAGTGTGTAGAGGAAAGGTGGTAGATTTTAAAGAGGTAACTGGTAAATACGAGGGCGCAGTGTGTAGAGGAAAGGTGTTAGATTTTAAAGGGGTAAATGGTAAGCATGAGGGTGCAGTGTGTAGAGGAAAGGTGGTAGATTTTAAAGGGGTAACTGGTAAGCATGAGGGCGCAGTGTGTAGTGGAAAGGTGGTAGATTTTAAAGGGGTAACTGGTAAGCATGAGGGCGCAGTGTGTGGTGTAAGGGTTAACTGGTAAGCAGGAGGGCGCAGTGTGTAGTGGAAAGGTGGTAGATTTTAAAGGGGTAACTTGTAAGCATGAGGGCGCAGTGTGTAGTGGAAAGGTGGTAGATTTTAAAGGGGTAACTGGTAAGCATGAGGACGCAGTGTGTAGTGGAAAGATGGTAGATTTTAAAGGGGTAACTGGTAAGCATGAGGGCGCAGCGTGTAGAGGAAAGGTGGTAGATTTTAAAGGAGTAACTGGTAAGCATGAGGACGCAGTGTGTGGTGTAAAGGTGGTAGATTTTAAAGGGGTAACTGGTAAGCATGAGGGGCGCAGTGTGTAGTGGAAAGGCGGTAGATTTTAAAGGGGTAACTGGTAAGCATGAGGGCGCAGTGTGTGGTGTAAAGGAGGTAGATTTTAAAGGGGTAACTGGTAAGCATGGGGGCGCAGTGTGTGGTGTAAGGGGTAACTGGTAAGCATGAGGGCGCAGTGTGTAGTGGAAATGTGGTAGATTTTAAAGCGTAACTTGTAATCCTGAGGGCGCAGTGTGTAGTGGAAAGGTGGTCGATTTTAAAGGGGTAACTGGTAAGCATGAGGGCGCAGTGTGTAGTGGCAATGTGGTCGATTTTAAAGGGGTAACTGGTAAGCATGGGGGCGTAGTGTGTAGTGGAAAGGTGGTAGATTTTAAAGGGGTAACTGGTAAGCATGAGGGCGCAGTGTGTGGTGTAAGGGGTAACTGGTAAGCAGGAGGGCGCAGTGTGTAGTGGAAAGGTGGTCTATTTTAAAGGGGTAACTGGCAAGCATGAGGGCGTAGTGTGTAGTGGAAAGGTGGTAGATTTTAACGGGGTAACTGGTAAGCATGAGGGCGCAGTGTGTGGTGTAAGGGGTAACTGGTAAGCAGGAGGGCGCAGTGTGTAGTGGAAAGGTGGTCGATTTTAAAGGGGTAACTGGTAAGCATGAGGACGCAGTGTGTGGTGTAAAGGTAGATTTTAAAGGGGTAACTGGTAAGCATGAGGGCGCAGTGTGTAGTGGAAAGGTGGTAGACTTTAAAGGGGTAACTGGTAAGCATGAGGGCACAGTGTGTGGTGTAAGGGGTAACTGGTAAGCATGAGGGCGCAGTGTGTAGTGGAAAGGTGGTCGATTTTAAAGGGGTAACTGGTAAGCATGAGGACGCAGTGTGTGGTGTAAAGGTGGTAGATTTTAAAGGGGTAACTGGTAAGCATGAGGGCGCAGTGTGTAGTGGAAAGGTGGTAGACTTTAAAGGGGTAACTGGTAAGCATGAGGGCACAGTGTGTGGTGTAAGGGGTAACTGGTAAGCATGAGGGCGCAGTGTGTGGTGTAAGGGGTAACTGGTAAGCAGGAGGGCGCAGTGTGTAGTGGAAAGGTGGTCGATTTTAAAGGGGTAACTGGTAAGCATGGGGGCGTAGTGTGTAGTGGAAAGGTGGTAGATTTTAAAGGGGTAACTGGTAAGCATGAGGGTGCAGTGTGTGGTGTAAGGGGTAACTGGTAAGCAGCAGGGCGCAGTGTGTAGTGGAAAGGTGGTCGATTTTAAAGGGGTAACTGATAAGCATGAGGGCGCAGTGTGTAGAGGAAAGGTGGTAGATTTTAAAGAGGTAACTGGTAAATACGAGGGCGCAGTGTGTAGAGGAAAGGTTTTAGATTTTAAAGGGGTAACTGGTAAGCATGAGGGTGCAGTGTGTAGAGGAAAGGTGGTAGATTTTAAAGGGGTAACTGGTAAGCATGAGGGCACAGTGTGTAGTGGAAAGGTGGTAGATTTTAAAGGGGTAACTGGTAAGCATGAGGGCGCAGTGTGTGGTGTAAGGGTTAACTGGTAAGCAGGAGGGCGCAGTGTGTAGTGGAAAGGCGGTAGGTTTTAAAGGGGTAACTGGTAAGCATGAGGGCGCAGCGTGTAGAGGAAAGGTGGTAGATTTTAAAGGGGTAACTGGTAAGCATGAGGGCGCAGCGTGTAGAGGAAAGGTGGTAGATTTTAAAGGAGTAACTGGTAAGCATGAGGGCGCAGCGTGTAGTGGAAAGGTGGTCGGTTTTAAAGGGGTAACTGGTAAGCATGAGGGCGCAGTGTGTAGTGTGTAGTGGAAAGGCGGTAGATTTTAAAGAGGTAAGTGGTAAGCATGAGGTTGCAGTGCGTAGAGTAAAGGGGTGACTGGTAAGCATGGGGGCGCGGTGTGTAGTGTAAGGGGTAACTGGTAAGCATGAAGGCGCAAAGTGTGGTGTAAAGGAGGTAGATTTTAAAGGGGTAACTGGTAAGCATGGGGGCGCAGTGTGTGGTGTAAGGAGTAACTGGTAAGCATGAGGGCGCAGTGTGTAGTGGAAAGGTGGTCTATTTTAAAGGGGTAACTGGCAAGCATGAGGGCGCAGTGTGTAGTGGAAAGGTGGTAGATTTTAAAGCGTAACTTGTAAGCCTGAGGGCGTAGTGTGTAGTGGAAAGGTGGTAGATTTTAACGGGGTAACTGGTAAGCATGAGGGCGCAGTGTGTGGTGTAAGGGGTAACTGGTAAGCAGGAGGGCGCAGTGTGTAGTGGAAAGGTGGTCGATTTTAAAGGGGTAACTCGTAAGCATGAGGGCGCAGTGTGTAGTGGAAAGGTGGTCGATTTTAAAGGGGTAACTGGTAAGCATGAGGGCGTAGTGGAAAGGTGGTAGATTTTAAAAGGGTAACTGGTAAGCATGAGGGCGCAGTGTGTAGAGGAAAGGTTTTAGATTTTAAAGAGGTAACTGGTAAATACGAGGGCGCAGTGTGTAGAGGAAAGGTGTTAGATTTTAAAGGGGTAACTGGTAAGCATGAGGGCGCAGTGTGTAGTGTAAAGGTGGTAGATTTTAAAGGGGTAACTGGTAAGCATGGGGGCGCAGTGTGTAGTGGAAAGGTGGTAGATTTTAAAGGGGTAAGTGGCAAGCATGAGGGCGCAGTGTGTAGTGGAAAGGTGGTCGATTTTAAAGGGGTAACTGGTAAGCATAAGGGCGCAGTGTAGAGTAAAGGTGGTAGATTTTAAAGGGGTAACTGGTAAGCATGAGGGCGCAGTGTGTGGTGTAAGGGGTAACTGGTAAGCATGAGGGCGTAGTGTGTAGTGTAAAGGTGGTAGATTTTAAAGGGGTAACTGGTAAGCATGGGGGCGCAGTGTGTAGTGGAAAGGTGGTAGATTTTAAAGCGTACCTTGTAAGCCTGAGGGCGCAGTGTGTAGTGGAAAGGTCGATTTTAAAGGGGTAACTGGTAAGCATGAGGGCGCAGTGTGTAGTGGAAAGGTGGTCGATTTTAAAGGGGTAACTGGTAAGCATGAGGGCGTAGTGGAAAGGTGGTAGATTTTAAAAGGGTAACTGGTAAGCATGAGGGCGCAGTGTGTGGTGTAAGGGGTAACTGGTAAGCAGGAGAGCGCAGTGTGTAATGGAAAGATGGTAGATTTTAAAGGGGTAACTGGTAAGCATAGGGGTGCAGTGTGTGCTGTAAATGGTAACTGGTGAGCATGAGGGTGCAGTGCGTAGAGGAAAGGAGGTAGATTTTAAAGGGTTAACTGGTAAGCATGAGGGCGCAGTGTGTAGTGGAAAGGTGGTCGATTTTAAAGGGGTAACTGGTAAGCATAGGGGCGCAGTGTGTAGTGGAAAGGTGGTCGATTTTAAAGGGGTAACTGGTAAGCATGAGGGCGTAGTGTGTAGTGGAAAGGTGGTAGATTTTAAAGGGGTAACTGGTAAGCATGAGGGCGCAGTGTGTAGTGGAAAGGTGGTCGATTTTAAAGGGGTAACTGGTAAGCATGAGGGCGTAGTGGAAAGGTGGTAGATTTTAAAGGGGTAACTGGTAAGCATGAGGGCGCAGTGTGTGGTGTAAGGGGTAACTGGTAAGCAGGAGAGCGCAGTGTGTAATGGAAAGATGGTAGATTTTAAAGGGGTAACTGGTAAGCATAGGGGTGCAGTGTGTGGTGTAAATGGTAACTGGTGAGCATGAGGGTGCAGTGCGTAGAGGAAAGGAGGTAGATTTTAAAGGGTTAACTGGTAAGCATGAGGGCGCAGTGTGTAGTGGAAAGGTGGTCGATTTTAAAGGGGTAACTGGTAAGCATAGGGGCGCAGTGTGTAGTGGAAAGGTGGTCGATTTTAAAGGGGTAACTGGTAAGCATGAGGGCGTAGTGTGTAGTGGAAAGGTGGTAGATTTTAAAGGGGTAACTGGTAAGCATGTGGGCGCAGTGTGTAGTGGAAAGGTGGTAGATTTTAAAGGGGTAACTGGTAAGCATGGGGGCGCAGTGTGTAGTGGAAAGGTGGTAGATTTTAAAGTGGAAAGGTGGTAGATTTTAAAGGGGTAACTGGTAAGCATGGGGGCGCAGTGTGTAGTGGAAAGGTGGTCTATTTTAAAGGGGTAACTGGCAAGCATGAGGGCGCAGTGTGTAGTGGAAAGGTGGTAGATTTTAAAGGGGTAACTTGTAAGCATGAGGGCGCAGTGTGTAGAGTAAAGGTGGTAGATTTTAAAGAGGTAACTGGTAAGCATGAGGGCACAGTGTGTGGTGTAAGGGTTAACTGGTAAGCCTGAGGGCGCAGTGTGTAGTGGAAAGGTGGTAGATTTTAAAGCGTACCTTGTAAGCCTGAGGGCGCAGTGTGTAGTGGAAAGGTCGATTTTAAAGGGGTAACTGGTAAGCATGAGGGCGCAGTGTGTATTGGAAAGGTGGTCGATTTTAAAGGGGTAACTGGTAAGCATGTGGGCGCAGTGTGTAGTGGAAAGGTGGTAGATTTTAAAGGGGTAACTGGTAAGCATGGGGGCGCAGTGTGTAGTGGAAAGGTGGTAGATTTTAAAGGGGTAACTGGTAAGCGTGGGGGCGCAGTGTGTAGTGGAAAGGTGGTCTATTTTAAAGGGGTAACTGGCAAGCATGAGGGTGCAGTGTGTAGTGGAAAGGTGGTCGATTTTAAAGGTGTAACTGGTAAGCATGAGGGCGCAGTGTCGAGTAAAGGTGGTAGATTTTAAAGGGGTAACTTGTAGGCATGAGGGCGCAGTGTGTAGTGGAAAGGTGGTAGATTTTAAAGGGGTAACTGGTAAGCGTGGGGGCGCAGTGTGTAGTGGAAAGGTGGTCTATTTTAAAGGGGTAACTGGCAAGCATGAGGGTGCAGTGTGTAGTGGAAAGGTGGTCGATTTTAAAGGGGTAAATGGTAAGCATGAGAGGGCGCAGTGTGTGGTGTAAGGGGCAACTGGTGAGCATGAGGGTGCAGTGCGTAGAGGAAAGGAGGTAGATTTTAAAGGGGTAATTGGTAAGCATGAGGGCACAGTGTGTGGTGGAAAGGTAGTTGATTTTAAAGCGTAACTTGTAAGCCTGAGGGCGCAGTGTGCAGTGGAAAGGTGGTCGATTTTAAAGTGGTAACTGGTAAGCATGAGGGCGCAGTGTGTAGTGGAAAGGTGGTCGATTTTAAAGGGGTAACTGGTAAGTATCAGGGCGTAGTGGAAAGGTGGTCGATTTTAAAGGGGTAACTGGTAAGCATGAGGGCGCAGTGTGTAGTGGAAAGGTGGTCGATTTTAAAGGGGTAACTGGTAAGCATGAGGGCGTAGTGTGTTTTTAAAGGGGTAACTGGTAAGCAAGGGGGCGCAGTGTGTAGTGGAAAGGTGGTCTATTTTAAAGGGGTAACTGGCAAGCATGAGGGCGCAGTGTGTAGTGGAAAGGTGGTCTATTTTAAAGGGGTAACTGGTAAGCATGGGGGCACAATGTGTAGTGGATAGATGGTAGATTTTAAAGGGGTAACTGGTAAGCATAGGGGTGCAGTGTGTGGTGTAAGGGGTAACTGGTGAGCATGGGGGCGCAGTGTGTAGAGGAAAGGTTTTAGATTTTAAAGAGGTAACTGGTAAATACGAGGGCGCAGTGTGTAGAGGAAAGGTGTTAGATTTTAAAGGGGTAACTGGTAAGCATGAGGGTGCAGTGTGTAGAGGAAAGGTGGTAGATTTTAAAGGGGTAACTGGTAAGCATGAGGGCGCAGTGTGTAGAGGAAAGGTGGTAGATTTTAAAGGAGTAACTGGTAAGCATGAGGGCGCAGTGTGTAGTGGAAAGGTGGTAGATTTTAAAGGGGTAACTGGTAAGCAGGAGGGCGCAGTGTGTAGTGGAAAGGTGCTAGATTTTAAAGGGGTAACTTGTAGGCATGAGGGCGCAGTGTGTAGTGGAAAGGTGGTAGATTTTAAAGGGGTAACTGGTAAGCATGAGGGCGCAGTGTGTAGTGGAAAGATGGTAGATTTTAAAGGGGTAACTGGTAAGCATGAGGGCGCAGCGTGTAGAGGAAAGGTGGTAGATTTTAAAGGGGTAACTGGTAAGCATGAGGGCGCAGTGTGTAGAGTAAAGGTGGTAGATTTTAAAGGGGTAACTGGTAAGCATGAGGGCGCAGTGTGGTGTAAGGGTTAACTGGTAAGCAGGAGGGCGCAGTGTGTAGTGGAAAGGTGGTAGATTTTAAAGGGGTAACTTGTAAGCATGAGGGCACAGTGTGTAGTGGAAAGGTGGTAGATTTTAAAGGGGTAACTGGTAAGCATGAGGGCGCAGCGTGTAGAGGAAAGGTGGTAGATTTTAAAGGGGTAACTGGTAAGCATGACGGCGCAGCATGTAGAGGAAAGGTGGTAGATTTTAAAGGAGTAACTGGTAAGCATGAGGGCGCAGTGTGTAGTGGAAAGGTGGTCGGTTTTAAAGGGGTAACTGGTAAGCATGAGATGAGGACGCAGTGTGTGGTGTAAAGGTGGTAGATTTTAAAGGGGTAACTGGTAAGCATGAGGGCGCAGTGTGTAGTGGAAAGGCGGTAAATTTTAAAGGGGTAACTGGTAAGCATGGGGGCGCGGTGTGTAGTGTAAGGGGTAACTGGTAAGCATGAGGGCGCAGTGTGTGGTGTAAAGGAGGTAGATTTTAAAGGGGTAACTGGTAAGCATGGGGGCGCAGTGTGTGGTGTAAGGGGTAACTGGTAAGCATGAGGGCGCAGTGTGTAGTGGAAAGGTGGTAGATTTTAAAGCGTAACTTGTAATCCTGAGGGCGCAGTGTGTAGTGGAAAGGTGGTCGATTTTAAAGGGGTAACTGGCAAGCATGAGGGCGTAGTGTGTAGTGGAAAGGTGGTAGATTTTAAAGGGGTAACTGGTAAGCATGAGGGCGCAGTGTGTGGTGTAAGGGGTAACTGGTAAGCATGGGGGCGCAGTGTGTAGTGGAAAGGTGGTCTATTTTAAAGGGGTAACTGGCAAGCATGAGGGCGTAGTGGGTAGTGGAAAGGTGGTAGATTTTAAAGGGGTAACTTGTAAGCATGAGGGCGCAGTGTGTAGAGTAAAGGTGGTAGATTTTAAAGAGGTAACTGGTAAGCATGAGGGCACAGTGTGTGGTGTAAGGGTTAACTGGTAAGCATGAGGGCGCAGTGTGTAGTGGAAAGGTGGTAGATTGATTTTAAAGCGTACCTTGTAAGCCTGAGGGCGCAGTGTGTAGTGGAAAGGTCGATTTTAAAGGGGTAACTGGTAAGCATGAGGGCGCAGTGTGTATTGGAAAGGTGGTCGATTTTAAAGGGGTAACTGGTAAGCATGTGGGCGCAGTGTGTAGTGGAAAGGTGGTCGATTTTAAAGGGGTAACTGGTAAGCATGGGGGCGCAGTGTGTAGTGGAAAGGTGGTAGATTTTAAAGGGGTAACTGGTAAGCGTGGGGGCGCAGTGTGTAGTGGAAAGGTGGTAGATTTTAAAGGGGTAACTGGTAAGCATGGGGGCGCAGTGTGTAGTGGAAAGGTGGTCTATTTTAAAGGGGTAACTGGCAAGCATGAGGGTGCAGTGTGTAGTGGAAAGGTGGTCGATTTTAAAGGTGTAACTGGTAAGCATGAGGGCGCAGTGTAGAGTAAAGGTGGTAGATTTTAAAGTTGTAACTGGTAAGCATGAGAGGGCGCAGTGTGTGGTGTAAGGGGCAACTGGTGAGCATGAGGGTGCAGTGCGTAGAGGAAAGGAGGTAGATTTTAAAGGGGTAATTGGTAAGCATGAGGGCACAGTGTGTGGTGGAAAGGTAGTTGATTTTAAAGTGTAACTTGTAAGCCTGAGGGCGCAGTGTGCAGTGGAAAGGTGGTCGATTTTAAAGTGGTAACTGGTAAGCATGAGGGCGCAGTGTGTAGTGGAAAGGTGGTCGATTTTAAAGGGGTAACTGGTAAGCATGAGGGCGCAGTGTGTAGTGGAAAGGTGGTCGATTTTAAAGGGGTAACTGGTAAGCATGAGGGCGTAGTGTGTAGTGGAAAGGTGGTAGATTTTAAAGGGGTAACTGGTAAGCATGTGGGCGCAGTGTGTAGTGGAAAGGTGGTAGATTTTAAAGGGGTAACTGGTAAGCATGGGGGCGCAGTGTGTAGTGGAAAGGTGGTAGATTTTGAAGTGGAAAGGTGGTAGATTTTAAAGGGGTAACTGGTAAGCAAGGGGGCGCAGTGTGTAGTGGAAAGGTGGTCTATTTTAAAGGGGTAACTGGCAAGCATGAGGGCGCAGTGTGTAGTGGAAAGGTGGTCTATTTTAAAGGGGTAACTGGTAAGCATGGGGGCACAATGTGTAGTGGAAAGATGGTAGATTTTAAAGGGGTAACTGGTAAGCATAGGGGTGCAGTGTGTGGTGTAAGGGGTAACTGGTGAGCATGGGGGCACAGTGTGTAGAGGAAAGGTGGTAGATTTTAAAGGGGTAACTGGTAAGCATGAGGGTGCAGTGTGTAGAGGAAAGGTGGTAGATTTTAAAGGGGTAACTGGTAAGCATGAGGGCGCAGTGTGTAGTGGAAAGGTGGTAGATTTTAAAGGGGTAACTGGTAAGCAGGAGGGCGCAGTGTGTAGTGGAAAGGTGCTAGATTTTAAAGGGGTAACTTGTAGGCATGAGGGCGCAGTGTGTAGTGGAAAGGTGGTAGATTTTAAAGGGGTAACTGGTAAGCATGAGGGCGCAGTGTGTAGTGGAAAGATGGTAGATTTTAAAGGGGTAACTGGTAAGCATGAGGGCGCAGTGTGTAGAGGAAAGGTGGTAGATTTTAAAGAGGTAACTGGTAAATACGAGAGCGCAGTGTGTAGAGGAAAGGTGTTAGATTTTAAAGGGGTAACTAGTAAGCATGAGGGTGCAGTGTGTAGAGGAAAGGTGGTAGATTTTAAAGGGGTAACTGGTAAGCATGAGGGCGCAGTGTGTAGAGTAAAGGTGGTAGATTTTAAAGGGGTAACTGGTAAGCATGAGGGCGCAGTGTGTGGTGTAAGGGTTAACTGGTAAGCAGGAGGGCGCAGTGTGTAGTGGAAAGGTAGATTTTAAAGGGGTAACTTGTAAGCATGAGGGCACAGTGTGTAGTGGAAAGGTGGTAGATTTTAAAGGGGTAACTGGTAAGCATGAGGGCGCAGCATGTAGAGGAAAAGTGGTAGATTTTAAAGGAGTAACTGGTAAGCATGAGGGCGCAGTGTGTAGTGGAAAGGTGGTCGGTTTTAAAGGGGTAACTGGTAAGCATGAGGGCGCAGTGTGTAGTGGAAAGGGGTAACTGGTAAGCATGGGGGCGCGGTGTGTAGTGTAAGGGGTAACTGGTAAGCATGAGGGCGCAGTGTGTGGTGTAAAGGAGGTAGATTTTAAAGGGGTAACTGGTAAGCATGGGGGCGCAGTGTGTGGTGTAAGGGGTAACTGGTAAGCATGAGGGCGCAGTGTGTAGTGGAAAGGTGGTAGATTTTAAAGCGTAACTTGTAATCCTGAGGGCGCAGTGTGTAGTGGAAAGGTGGTCGATTTTAAAGGGGTAACTGGCAAGCATGAGGGCGTAGTGTGTAGTGGAAAGGTGGTAGATTTTAAAGGGGTAACTGGTAAGCATGAGGGCGCAGTGTGTGGTGTAAGGGGTAACTGGTAAGCAGGAGGGCGCAGTGTGTAGTGGAAAGGTGGTCTATTTTAAAGGGGTAACTGGCAAGCATGAGGGCGTAGTGTGTAGTGGAAAGGGGGTAGATTTTAAAGGGGTAACTGGTAAGCATGAGGGCGCAGTGTGTGGTGTAAGGGGTAACTGGTAAGCAGGAGGGCGCAGTGTGTAGTGGAAAGGTGGTCGATTTTAAAGGGGTAACTGGTAAGCATGAGGGCGCAGTGTGTAGAGGAAAGGTGGTAGATTTTAAAGAGGTAACTGGTAAATACGAGGGCGCAGTGTGTAGAGGAAAGGTGTTAGATTTTAAAGGGGTAACTGGCAAGCATGAGGGTGCAGTGTGTAGAGGAAAGGTGGTAGATTTTAAAGGGGTAACTGGTAAGCATGAGGGCACAGTGTGTAGTGGAAAGGTGGTAGATTTTAAAGGGGTAACTGGTAAGCATGAGGGCGCAGTGTGTGGTGTAAGGGTTAACTGGTAAGCAGGAGGGCGCAGTGTGTAGTGGAAAGGTGGTAGATTTTAAAGGGGTAACTGGTAAGCATGAGGGCGCAGTGTGTAGTGGAAAGGTGGTAGATTTTAAAGGGGTAACTGGTAAGCATGAGGGCGCAGTGTGTGGTGTAAGGGGTAACTGGTAAGCAGGAGGGCGCAGTGTGTAGTGGAAAGGTGGTCGATTTTAAAGGGGTAACTGGTAAGAATGAGGACGCAGTGTGTGGTGTAAAGGTGGTAGATTTTAAAGGGGTAACTGGTAAGCATGAGGGCGCAGTGTGTAGTGGAAAGGTGGTAGACTTTAAAGGGGTAACTGGTAAGCATGAGGGCACAGTGTGGTGTAAGGGGTAACTGGTAAGCATGAGGGCGCATTGTGTAGTGGAAAGGTGGTAGATTTTAAAGCGTAACTTGTAAGCCTGAGGGCACAGTGTGTAGTGGAAAGGTGGTCGATTTTAAAGGGGTAGCTCGTAAGCATGAGGGCGCAGTGTGTAGTGGAAAGGTGGTCGATTTTAAAGGGGTAACTGGTAAGCATGAGGGCGTAGTGTGTAGTGGAAAGATGGTATATTTTAAAGGGGTAACTGGCAAGCATGAGGGCGCAGTGTGTAGTGGAAAGGTGGTCGATTTTAAAGGGGTAACTGGTAAGCATGAGGGCGCAGTGTGTGGTGGAAAGGTGGTCTATTTTAAAGGGGTAACTGGTAAGCATGAGGGCACAGTGTGTAGAGTAAAGGTGGTAGATTTTAAAGGGGTAACTGGTAAGCATGAGGGCGCAGTGTGTGGTGTAAGGGGTAACTGGTAAGCAGGAGGGCGCAGTGTGTAGTGGAAAGATGGTATATTTTAAAGGGGTAACTGGTAAGCATAGGGGTGCAGTGTGTGGTGTAAGGGGTAACTGGTGAGCATGAGGGTGCAGTGTGTAGTGGAATGGTGGTTGATTTTAAAGGGGTAACTGGTAAGCATGGGGGCGCAGTGTGTAGTGGAAAGCTGGTCGATTTTAAAGTGGTAACTGTTACGCATGAGGGCGCAGTGTGTAGTGGAAAGGTGGTCTATTTTAAAGGGGTAACTGGCAAGCATGAGGGCGCAGTGTGTAGTGGAAAGGTGGTCGATTTTAAAGGGGTAACTGGCAAGCATGAGGGCGCAGTGTGTGGTGTAAGGGGTAACTGGTAAGCATGGGGGTGCAGTGTGTGGTGTAAGGGGTAACTGGTAAGAATGGGGTGCAGTGTGGTGTAAGGGGTAACTGGTAAGCAAGGCGGTGCAGTGTGTGGTGTAAGGGGGAACTGGTAAGCATGGGGGTGCAGTGTGTGGTGTAAGGGGTAACTGGTAAGAATGGGGTGCAGTGTGGTGTAAGGGGTAACCGGTAAGCAAGGCGGTGCAGTGTGTGGTGTAAGGGGTAACTGGTAAGCATGGGGGTGCAGTGTGTGGTGTAAGGGGTAACTGGTAAGAATGGGGTGCAGTGTGGTGTAAGGGGTAACTGGTAAGCAAGGCGGTGCAGTGTGTGGTGTAAGGGGTAACTGGTACGCATGGGGGTGCGGTGTGTGGTGTAAGGGGTAACTAGTAAGCATGGGGGTGCAGTGTGTGGTGTAAGGGGTAACTGGTACGCATGGGGGTGCGGTGTGTGGTGTAAGGGGTAACTGGTACGCATTGGGTGCGGTGTGTGCTGTAAGGGGTAACTGGTACGCATGGGGTGCAGTGTGTGATGTAAGGGGTAACTGGTACGCATGGGGGCGCGGTGTGTGGTGTAAGGGGTAACTGGTAAGCATGGGGGCGCGGTGTGTGGTGTAAGGGGTAACTGGAAGCATGGGGGCGCGGTGTGTGGTGTAAGGGGTAACTGGTAAGCATGGGGGCGAGGTGTGTGGTGTAAGGGGTAACTGGTAAGCATGGGGGTGTAATGTGTGGTGTAAGGGGTAACTGGTAAGCATGGGGGTGCCTCCTGTCCGTAGTGCAGAGTTGGTGGAATATTTTGAAGGGGCCCCAAGGTTGGAATTTGGTGGGTGCTCTTTAGCTCCCGGAATGGTCGGCTTCTGCTTACTTTGATAGCGCAGCTGCAAGGGGCCGTGCACCCCCCGCTTCCTGCATGCCAGAATATGTACTGGCCTAGAACCCGCTGCTCCCCAATGACCTCCTGGCTTTGATGCCGACAGGGTGGGCGCTCCATCCTCTTGCCCCCCCCGCCTTGGGACCGGCTTGCCTGGGGAGTGGAGCTAGGTGAGGCTGGAAGTGTCCTGGTGGTCACAGGCTGTGTGGGGAGAGGGTGAGGGGGGGGGGGGTCGGATGAATGAGGGAGAAGAATTGATGTCTTGGTCTTGGCTCCTTATGTCTGCTAGGGCAGCCACCTGATTGGATGCCTGTCTTGATCGTGATGCTGTCCGTGGCTGTGATTGGCTAGGCTCTGCTGCATTGCATTTGCAGAGATGCTTGGTCAGGGCTAGATGCGATGCTCCCCCGGGCTCTGCATTGGCTCGGCCCATTCCTGGTGAGCCCCTCCTCCCAGGAAGCCGAGTCATCGTGTATGAATGGAGCTCTTCCTTCCCCTTAGAGCTGCCAGGAGTCTGTAAGGGACTGCCTGTGAAGGATAGATTGTGACTGCAGGAGAGAGACCACCCGGTGCAGGAGGCAGACTGGTGGGGAGAGAGAGGCCTCCCTGTGCAGGAGGCAGACTGGTGGGAAGAGGCCTCCCGGTGCAGGAGGCAGACTGGTGCATACAGACCTCCCTGTGCAGGAGGTCGACTCGTGGGGAGAGAGAGGCTTCCCTGTGCAAGAGGCAGACTGGTGGGAAGAGGCCTCCCGGTGCAGGAGGCAGACTGGTGCATACAGACCTCCCTGTGCAGGAGGCAGACTGGTGGAGAGAGACCTCCCTGTGCAGGAGGCAGACTGGTGGAGAGGCCTCCCTGTGCAGGAGGCAGACTGGTGGAGAGAGACCTCCCTGTGCAGGAGGCAGACTGGTGGAGAGAGACCTCCCTGTACAGGAGGCAGACTGGTGGAGAGAGACCTCCCTGTGCAGGAGGCAGACTGGTGGAGAGAGGCCTCCCTGTACAGGAGGCAGACTGGTGCATACAGACCTCCCTGTGCAGGAGGTCGACTCGTGGGGAGAGAGAGGCTTCCCTGTGCAAGAGGCAGACTGGTGGGAAGAGGCCTCCCGGTGCAGGAGGCAGACTGGTGCATACAGACCTCCCTGTGCAGGAGGCAGACTGGTGGAGAGAGACCTCCCTGTGCAGGAGGCAGACTGGTGGAGAGGCCTCCCTGTGCAGGAGGCAGACTGGTGGAGAGAGACCTCCCTGTGCAGGAGGCAGACTGGTGGAGAGAGACCTCCCTGTACAGGAGGCAGACTGGTGGAGAGAGACCTCCCTGTGCAGGAGGCAGACTGGTGGAGAGAGGCCTCCCTGTGCAGGAGACAGACTGGTGCATACAGACCTGTGCAGGATAACCTCGAGAGGGCAGGGTAGGGGGCCTGGCGCCGTCTCCTTGGGGTTGCCTAGAGGTTACACTGGTGGGCAACGGGATGTTGCATCGGCTCTGGCAGTTCCTGTTCACGGCTTTGCTCCGGGTCTGGTGCCAAGAGTCGCAAGGCCAAGAACTAAATGATAAAGAACCCCAAAATCCTGACCCCGGATCTGAGGGGCCCCAACACCAAGGACAGCGTGGCCTGGAAGCGGAGGGGAAGCCGGACCCTGCTGGAGCGAGATCCACAGTCATCCTGGTGCTGGGGCCCGACGAGCAGTCGGTCGAGGTAACGGGCCCTGGGGGGCTTCCAGTGCATGCTAATATGAGGGGACCTGTTCGCTTGCCGTCCGAGCTGATGTCTCCTGTCTCTATAGACCCTAAGCCGGGGAGTCCCACCGTACCCCAGATCAAAACTTTGGGAAATAGGAAAGGTGGGCTCGCTCCCCTTTCAGCTCCAGACTAACAGTGACAATTGTTAATGTTCACTTTTTATAAATGTTCCAATCTCTGCTCCACTCGTTGCTAAAAGCTCCACGGTGATTGCTCAGGATCACACAATATCGATCGGGGGAGTTATGGTTTTGCAGTACGGCACTTAGCAACCACCGCGCTGCAGCGGGCCGCCCGTTTTGTGGTACCGGGGGTGGCTGCGGTCCTCTCCTTGTCATTCTTTCCGGGTTAGCACCCCTGCTGCAGCCCCCTCATGCGCCCCCACTCTTCCTAAACCCATTAATTCCCCTGCACCCCCTGTTCACGAGGCGTTCTGAATCAGCCAGGGTAAAAGTGCGGCACCGAAATCCTATCCTGTCCTCTCCCTCCCCACAGTATTGGAGCGGGCACCCTAGAGAGGAAGAGAATGTGAGGTTAAGCCCCTCCATCTCCCCCCCCTTTGTAGTAGTGGTGAGGAATTAGTCATGTCGTCATGCTTTAAGTACCCCGAGGTGGGCTTTGTACGACAATTTTGCGATGTGCCAATGTAGACACTGCATCAATCCAGCTTGTCTCGAAGCTGGAGGAAATAAAATTAACAGTTTGTTCCCCAAATCCTGCCCGAGCTACACGTCAGTGTAGGGCTCCAAACTACTGCTAGCTTTTGTAGTTCCTACTAGCCCCCTAGAAGAATCTGGTGCCTTTAGCGCCTGCTTTCAGTTTAGAAGAGCCCAGTCAGCTTGAAGTGCCTACTAGCACTTTAGAGACTGGTGAGCTTGTAGTGTCTGCTTGCACCTTAGGAAGAGCCTGGTCAGTTTGCAGTTTCCTGCTTGCACCCTAGAAGAGCCTGGTCAGTGTGTACTGCCTGCTTGCACCCTAGAAGAGCCTGGTCAGTTTTCTGCTTGCACCTTAGAAGAGCCTGGTCAGTTTGTAGTGCCTGCTTGCACCCTAGAAGAGCTTGGTCAGTTTCCTGCTTGCACCCTAGAAGAGCCTGGTCAGTTTGTAGTGCCTGCTTGCACCCTAGAAGAGCCTGGTCAGTTTCCTGCTTGCACCTTAGACGAGCCTGGTCAGTTTGTAGTGCCTGCTTGCACCCTAGAAGAGCCTGGTCAGTTTCCTGCTTGCACCTTAGAAGAGCCTGGTCAGTTTGTAGTGCCTGCTAGCACCCTAGAAGAACCTGGTCATTTTCCTGCTTGCACCTTAGAAGAGCCTGGTCAGTTTGCAGTTTCCTGCTTGCACCTTAGAAGAGCCTGGTCAGTTTGCAGTTTCCTGCTTGCACCCTAGAAG
Source organism: Ambystoma mexicanum (assembly GCF_040938575.1). Lineage (NCBI taxonomy): Eukaryota > Metazoa > Chordata > Amphibia > Caudata > Ambystomatidae > Ambystoma > Ambystoma mexicanum. Next base: position 3,321,903 of record NC_090929.1, on the reverse strand, counting down.
AGCCTGGTCAGTGTGTACTGCCTGCTTGCACCCTAGAAGAGCCAGGTCAGTTTCCTGCTTGCACCCTAGAAGAGTCTGGTCAGTTTGTAGTGCCTGTTTGCACCCTAGAAGAGCCTGGTCAGTTTCCTGCTTGCACCTTAGAAGAGCCTGGTCAGTTTGTAGTGCCTGCTAGCACCCTAGAAGAACCTGGTCATTTTCCTGCTTGCACCTTAGAAGAGCCTGGTCAGTTTGCAGTTTCCTGCTTGCACCTTAGAAGAGCCTGGTCAGTTTGCAGTTTCCTGCTTGCACCCTAGAAGAGCCTGGTCAGTGTGTACTGCCTGCTTGCACCCTAGAAGAGCCAGGTCAGTTTCCTGCTTGCACCCTAGAAGAGCCTGGTCAGTTTGTAGTGCCTGTTTGCACCCTAGAAGAGCCTGGTCAGTTTCCTGCTTGCACCTTAGAAGAGCCTGGTCAGTTTGTAGTGCCTGCTAGCACCCTAGAAGAACCTGGTCATTTTCCTGCTTGCACCTTAGAAGAGCCTGGTCAGTTTGCAGTTTCCTGCTTGCACCTTAGAAGAGCCTGGTCAGTTTGCAGTTTCCTGCTTGCACCCTAGAAGAGCCTGGTCAGTGTGTACTGCCTGCTTGCACCCTAGAAGAGCCAGGTCAGTTTCCTGCTTGCACCCTAGAAGAGCCTGGTCAGTTTGTAGTGCCTGTTTGCACCCTAGAAGAGCCTGGTCAGTTTCCTGCCTGCACCAAGAAGAGCTTGGACAGTTTGCAGTGCCTGCTTGCAGCATAGAAGAGCCTGGTGAGCTTTCCTGCCTGCGTGTAGGTCACAGGTAGGTTAGGCTCAGGACATGGTTGAGGCAGAGAACAGTATTGTTTGCTGCAGAGCCTGAACTTGCAACCCTGCCAGATTGCTTACATGAACCGGCCCGAATGATGGCAGAGTTCCTGGATTTGGGAATGCTGCTGATTACCCGCCCCCAAATGGAAAACCTTGGGCTTCTGATGAAAGGTTCATGGCTTCCGTGAACTCGGACCAGGAAACATGCAATCTTTGCCCACTGCCACCTGCCGCTTATCAGCCCACCTGAATATTAAGAAATGGCCATTTCTGCCCTGGCCTTGCCTGCTGCACGTGATCACTGTCCCCCAGACCCCCCCCACATCCCCCACCCCCCGGGTGAAAGTTGGGATGGCTGAGTTGGGGCCAAGTGTGCCCCAGCGAGGCTTGCGCTGCCCCTAATGGCTGGCGCCATGCCCCAGCTGGGCCTGTTGTGCCCCTCGCGGAGGCTGGTCGCAGGGGTGCCGCCTGCAGGGGCAGGCCTCCCGCCGCCCGGGCTTCTGCAATGCTGATCTTGGAGGTCCTTACCATCTCCTTGGGGGCACGGTCTCCAATCCTAGTATTTGGGCGGGCCCGGGTGGCGGTGGCATCGCTGGGTCACGGGGCTGGCAGTTTTGTAGGGTGCATTTCACGCTGTGAATACATGTACAGAGGGGCGTCATTTCATCTTCCTGTGGTGGACTCTCCTGGCACAGGCAGGTGTGAATTGTGCCAGGGACATTTCCTAACATGCCCTGGCTCCTGACAGCCCGTGTCCCGTGGATTGGGGTGGGGGCTTGAACTCATGACGTGGGACAGTCCATGGACTTTGGCTCTTGTCCAGAGCTGCCGAGTAGTGACGCAAGGCCGGTAGTAACCGGATCCCCGGATTGGCTGCCCGAGGGGGTTTGCGAGGAGGGCAGGGCCTGGCCGGCTGGCTCCTGAGTCTGGTGCCAGGATCCCGTCTGCCCACTTGCTCCCAGACTCTCGAGGGCCACCATGCTCTGCCTGTGCCTCTACCTGCCGGTGCCCGACGGCTCCCAGAGGGAGTTCCAGTACTTCGAGTCCAAGGGGCTCCCCTCGGGGCTCAAGTCCATCCTCCGGGTGGGCGTCTTCGTGCCCTCCCAGGAGTTCAGCACCTACCGCCAGTGGCGACAGGTACAGGAGGGGCTTCGGGGAGCAGCGGAGCCCGGGGGGGCGGGGGCAGCTATAGCAAGCACTCGAGGGGAGGTGACAGTTTAAGACCTGCTGTAAAGTGTGTTTTAGGGGGACTCTCCAGCTCTGGGACATGCGGTGTACTTTTGGGGGGGCGGCTCTATGAGCGCTGCACCAAGGGCCGTCCCAATGTAACTGGGTACTTTTCCGAGTTTTAGTGGCACCTCGGAGTGGATCTTGGAGCCTGGGGCCCTTCCTAGCGCTGCAGGCGCTCCCGGAACAGGATGGGAGGGGCTCTGCCACTTGCATTAAAGTGCCCCCTAAATGTGTTGACGGTGCAGTGCAATTGAGTGTAGTCTCAGCGCAAGCTCCTGGGGTAGGAGCCAGGAGGGCAGTTGCAGCTCTGGGGTTCCCGGGTGCCTCTGGAAGCAGTGCTGCCGCCGGGGCGGGGGGCGAATGTGGGCATTTTCAAGGACCTCCTGGGGCAGATGCATGTTCACCTTTCATGGGACCCTCTGGCCGACCCCATTCCACCCTGCAAAACCTGCCCCATCCCACTCGCCATTCCTGCTCCGTTCCACCCTACCAAACCTGCCCCATCCCACCCTACCAAACCTGCCCCATCCCACCCTACCAAACCTGCCCCATCCCACCCGCCACTCCTGCTCCATTCCACCCCACCAAACCTGCCCCATCCAACTCAGCACTCATGCTCCATTCCACCCTGCAAAACCTGCCACGTCCCACTCGCCACTCCTGCTCCATTCCACCCCGCAAAATCTGCCCCGTCCCACTCAGCACTCCTGCTCCATTCCACCCCGCAAAACCTGCCCCATCCCACTCAGCACTCCTGCTCCATTCCACCCTGGCAAACCTGCCCCATCCCACTCGCCACTCCTGCTCCATTCCACCCTACCAAACCTACCCCATCCAACTCAGCACTCCTGCTCTTTTCCACCCTACCAAACCTACCCCCATCCTGCTCAGCACTTCTGCTCCATTCCACCCCGCAAAACCTGCCCCATCCCACTCACCACTCCTGCTCCGTTCCACCCTACCAAACCTGCCCCATCCCACTCAGCACTCCTGCTCTGTTCCATCCTGCAAAACCTGCCCCATCCCACTCACCACTTCGGCTCCATTCCACCCCGCAAACCTGCCCCATCCCACTCGCCACTCCTGCTCCATTCCACCCTACCAAACCTGCCCCATCCCACTCAGCACTCCTGCTCTGTTCCACCCTACCAAACCTGCCCCCATCCTGCTCAGCACTCATTGTGCTCCATTGCCACCCTATCAAACCTTTCTCATCCTGCTCAGCACTCCTTGCCCTTCATTCTCCCCTAACAAACCTGCCCCATCCTGCTCAGGACCCCTAGCGCTGCATTGGCTCTGGTGGGGGATGGCGCGGGAGGGGCTGGGGATCGATGTCCTCTGGGACCCTGGACCAGGTAATGCAGAGCTTTGACCCCATACTTGCTTACTAAAAGGCCTGTTGGTTCAAGGGTCCATGACATAGACCCCCTCCCGTTCATACCAAGGTAGACTGGACGGCAGAGGGTGACTAATGCCCTGCCGCTCTCCACTAGCCCGGTATCCCGCCCATTGAGTAGGCAAGTGGCGCTGCCCTAAAGGGTCCGCCGCTTTTTGTGCAGTCCCTGCTTTAATGGGTCTCTAGCCTGAGCCACTATGATATCTCTACTCTATGGTCTGGGTTCCACAGTGACCACTAACCTGTGTAACTCTACCTCTAAGCCACTCTCCCATGGCAGGTACACAAGGCTGGAGCTCCCTCCTGCATACACACATCCAGTGCGGCAAACCGAGGCTGCTTACTTCTGATCTGCACACATTTCCGCTTTTCTTGCCGACCCCAAAGTACAAAGGGACCATACAGCGGCGGTGGGCTACACACAACCCAGTGCCATAGCCTACAGCAGGGGTCTTCCTTGAGGTTCTAGAGGGTGACCCTGCTGTCACCACGCTTACTTTGCACTGGCAGTGCCGTGCAGCCTGCTGCCACGCATATCTTGCACTGGCAGTGCCGTGCAGCCTGCTGCCACGCGTATCTTGCACTGGCAGTGCCGTGCACTTCGCTGCCACGCTTACCTTGCCCGGGCAGTGCTGTGCACCTCGCTGCCACGCTTACCTTGCACTGGCAGTGCTGTGCAGCCTGCTGCCACGCTTACCTTGCACTGGCAGTGCTGTGCAGCCTGCTGCCACGCTTACCTTGCACTGGCAGTGCTGTGCACCTCACTGCCGCGCTTATCTTGCACTGGCAGTGCTGTGCAGCCTGCTGCCGCGCTTACTTTGCACTGGCAGTGCTGTGCAGCCAGCTGCCACGGTTACCTTGCACGGGCAGTGCTGTGCAGCCTGCTGCCACGCGTATCTTGCACTGGCAGTGCTGTGCACCCCGCTGCCGCGCTTACTTTGCTCTGGCAGTGCTGTGCAGCCTGGTGCCACGCTTACCTTGCACTGGCAGTGCTGGGCAGCCTGCTGCCACGCTTACCTTTCCCTGGCAGTGCTGGGCAGCCTGCTGGCACGCTTACTTTGCACTGGCAGTGCTGTGCAGCCTGCTAGCACGCTTACTTTGCACTGGCAGAGCTGTGCAGCCTGCTGGCACGCTTACTTTGCACTGGCAGTGCTGTGCAGCCTGCTGCCACGCTTACTTTGCACTGGCAGTGCTGTGCAGCCTGCTGCCAAGCTTACTTTGCACTGGCTGTGCTGTGCAGCCTGCTGCCAAGCTTACTTTGCAGTGGCAGTCCTGTGCAGCCTGCTGCCAAGCCTAGTTTGCAGTGGCAGTGCTGTGCAGCTGAGGCATTCAGTGACCTGATGAGCTGGGGGTGGGCATGAAGCGATGCTCACTGGATCAGAAGGCGGGAAACCCATCAGGTCCTCCCTGCATGCCTGGGGAGTCAGCTATCTTTAGCCTACCGGTTTTATATTGGGACTAGCTTGGCTGCACGGGGTGTCCTGTGAGGCAAGTCTTGTGACTTCACCACCAATCATTATGGCATGGACCTGACTCGCCTGTAAGGCCTGTCAATCATGGCCATGGCACACGTAAGCTATCCTTAATGCCCCCGCCTCTCTAACCTATTGGTTCCCGGCGTGTGTGTTGCATGGAGCTCTGCATTGAGTTCTCATTCGTACTGCTGGGTGAAGGTGTGCTTACCTGATATGATATGATATGATATGATATGGTATTTGTAACGCGCCTATACACAAGTGTTTCAAGGCGCGACGAGGCGGGGGGGGGGGAAACAAGGGAAAGACAGACAAACGATCCTACTAGGCCAGGTGTCATTCAGATCGCGCAAGTGCAGAGGTAAGGGGAAAAAGGAGAAAGTGCAAGGGGAGGAGGTGGGGGGGAAAGTGCAGTACAAGGTAAGTAGCGTAAAATAAATAATGAATAAAAAGGGCCAGCTGGTGGCAAGTGCGAGGTAAGTGCAGAGCAAGTGCTGGGAAGGGGGCTGTAGGGATACAGTGACAGTCCCACGGTGCAGGGGGGGCCAGGGGAGGCAGTGCAAGAGGAGAGTGGCTGGGCCCTGGACCGAGGTCGCTGAGAGTGGCCCAGATGCAGGTTAAGTGCAGAATTCAGTGGGGAGTTAAGCAGGTTTAGCAGGGGAGAGGGAGAGAGAAGGCAGAAGCGAAGAGGAAGGTTTTGAGGTGCTTCCGGAACCGGAGATGGTTCTCCTCAAGTTTCAGGGAGGCAGGAAGGCTGTTCCAGAGGGAGGCCCCTGCTGCGGAGAGAGATCTACCCCCAGCTCGTTGCTTCGAGAAGCGGCTGACCATGAGGGAGTTGGAGACGGATGAGCGAAGGGCTCGTGAAGGAAGATATTTAGGAAGAGAGAGTTGAAGGTATTTAGGCCCCAGGCCCCAGAAGGCCTTGTGGACAATGCAGAGGGTTTTGAACTTAATCCTCGCAGCCACTGGGAGCCAGTGAAGAGATTTCAGTCCAGGAGAGATACGGTCCCTGGGCTTGAGGCCAAGGACAAGTCTCGCAGTTCTGTTCTGGATAAGTTGCAGAGGGCGGAGAGTGGAGGCAGGCAGATTTAGATAGAGGCTGTTACAGTAGTCCAGCCTTGAGAGAACCAGGGCTCGGGAGACAGTGAGCTTCTGGGGGAAGGAGAGGAAGGGAAGAATACCTCTGAGGAGGTGCAGTTGGTAGTGAGACTTCTTAGAGACGTCAGATATATGAGGAGAGAAGGAGAGTGTGGAGTCGAAGATGACCCCGAGGTTTTTAGCCTTGCAGGTAGGGGCAGGAGGGGGGCCAAGGGAGGCCGGCCAGAGAGCTGAAGGGAAGGAGGGAGTGGGTGTGCCGATGAGTAGAATCTCAGTCTTACTGGCGTTAAGGCAGAGGTCATTGGCGGCACACCATTCCTTGATAGTAGACAGACAGTCGGAGATGAGGGAAGGAGAGGAGGAGGCCGAGGGTAGCCTGAAAATGAGCTGGGTATCGTCCGCATAGCACTGGAAGTAGGGGCAGAGAGCGGCGATGCGGTGGGCAAGGAGTGCCAGATACTGGTTGAAAAGCCAGGGAGAGAGGTTGGATCCCTGGGGGACACCACAGGTGGAGAAAAAGATGTCAGAGAGGAAGGAGCCCATTTGGACCTGGGAGGGTCGACCGGAAAGGAAGGAGGTCAGCCATGCCAGAGCCTGTCCAGTGATACCCAGGTTATCACGGAGGCGGTTTAGCAGGATGGCATGGTTGACAGTGTCAAAGGCAGAGGAGAGATCGAGCAGAATGAGAACACAGGGAGTGTTGGAATCGAGGTTCAGGAGCAGGTCCTCACGGATGTTCAGGAGAGCAGTTTCCGTGCTTCTGGCCGCTCTGAAGCCGGATTGATGGTCATGAAGATTACCAACAGATTCAGCATGGAGGTTAAGCTGGGAGATGGCCAGTTTCTCCAGGAGCTTGCCCAGGAAGGGAGTAATGGAGATTGGGCGATAGTTAGCGGGGCAGGAGGGGTCGGAAGAGGGTTTCTTGAGGAGGGGGTGCACAAGGGAGTGCTTGAGGGGGGATGGGAAGACTCCAGAGGCGAATGAGAGGTTGCAAAAGTCTGCAAGGGCAGGAGCCAGGGAGTCGATGTGGTCCTTGATGGTTTTGGAGGAACAGGGGTGAACCTGTTTTGACGAGGCTTTCATAGATCGGACTTGTCTGGAAACCTCATCAGCAGAAAAAGGTGGAAAAGCAGAGAAGGGGGGCGGAGGGGCAGCTGCAAGAGAGCAAGAGGAAGAGCCGGGAAGAGAGGGAGGGAGGAGAGAGGAGGAGAGCGAGGATAGGATGTCCTGAGTTTTTGAGATGAAGTGCGAGGCCAGTGCAGTGCAGAGGGCCTGGGAGGGGACCGGAGAGGTAGAGACTGCAGCAGGGTTGGCCAGCTCCTTGCAGATTTTAAAGAGTTCGGCCGAGTTGTTAGATGCCTCAGAGATGCGGGCTTGGATAAGGGCTCTCTTCTTGGTGAGAACGGAGAGCCGGTATTGCCTTTGGAGCAGGCGGCAGGCCAGTTTGTCAGAGGATGAACATGAAGCACGCCATTTCCTCTCTGCCACCCTGCACTTGCGTTTTAGGGTGACGAGATCCAAGTCATACCAGGAGTTACATTTGGCTTTGGGCTTCAGGCGGATTCTCATGACGGGGGCAAGGATATCGAGAGTATCAGTTATAGCGGAATAGAGCATGGAGAGGGCTGTGTCAGGGTGGGAGTCAGCCGAGGGGGGAGGAGGGGGCGAGAAGGTAGCGGCGAAAGCCTCAGCTGACACGCGCTTCATGGGTCGGATGACCGAGAAGGTGGGTGGCAGTGAAGAGGGTGGCTTTGCCTGTGGGGTAGGGAGGGAGAGGTGGGAGGATAGGAGAAAGTGATCGCTCCAGGAGAGAGGAGTGGAGAGAGGGAGGGAGAGGGGAAGGTCAGAGGAGATCAGAGCATCAAGAGTGTGCCCTGCAGAGTGGGTAGGCCCAGACGGGAGAATAGAGAGTGAGAGAGAGTTGCAGAGTTCGCGAAAGAGACCAGTGGGGGGACAGGAGGCATCGAGGTGGATGTTGAAGTCACCGAGAAAGAGGAGTTGGGTGGTTGAGGACAGGAGTGCGGAGGAGAGGTCAGCCCACTCAGAGAGGAAGGAGGAAATTTGACCAGGTGGCCGATAGATAGTAGCCACGGTAAGGGAATGGCTAGGAGAGAGAGAGAGTCGGCAGACAAGACATTCAAAAGAGGAGTAGGTCTGCGTAGGAGTGACAGTGGCAGGAATCCACTCAGGGAAGATAAGGGCAACACCACCCCCTGAACGGTTGGGCCTGGGCACGGAGAGGATCTTGTAGCCTTCAGGTAGGAGTGTGTCGAAGCTGGTGGCAGAGCTGGCAGTGAACCACGTCTCAGTGAGACCGAGGACGTCGAGGTCCAGTTCCTCAAGAAGGCGACAGATATCAGAGGAGTGCTTGATGGCAGAGCGAGAATTTAGAGTGGCAATGTGGAGAAGGTTGCCACCCTTGAAAAACTTCCGGGGAGGGGTACAGATCAGAGGTACGCCCTGCGGAGGTGTTAGAGAAGGAATTGAAGAGGGAGCAAGAGAAGGGGCAGGGAGGGAGGGGAGAGGCAAGGTAGCCGAGGACAGAGGAGGGGGGACAGCGGGAGCGGAGAGGAAGTTGATGAGGCGTGGGAAGCGTCTATCAAAGAGGTGAAGGTTGGCCTGAGGGCCTTGGACCAAGACGGTCCCGTTGGCATAGACATTAATGATGGCCTTAGAGGAGTGGAAAGGGGCCAAGAGGACATCCCAACGGGTGCCACCATTAATGGGAGAGGAGGAGAAAGGAGAGAGCACAGCGACCATGTGAGGGGTCCATAGGTCAGGAGAAGGCACGAAAAAGAGAATGTCAGTGAGAGTTTCCTTGGAGCAGGCGCTCGTGTAGGTGTCAGCGATAGGGAGGCCTGGGTTGGAGACCAGGATGTCCTTTTTAAACTTTTTCCTACCGGATTTAGTGAGGAGAGCAGGATAGTCAATAGAGAAGCAGTTAGAGTAGATAGGCGAGATAGAGAGCACCATGGAGTAGGAGGGGAGGCGGACGACCCGAGTATGCAGACAGGAAGTGAGTGGAGGGCACTAGTTTACCACAATGCAGAGCAAACAGTAATGCGTATTAGGTCAGGGCCACCTAAGTTTGAGAATCCTGCGAGGGGAGAAAGAGCACCCTAGTTTAACACAATGCAGGGCAAAAAAAAACAGTAATGCGTATTAGGTCAGGGCCACCTAAGTTTGAGAATCCTGCGAGGGGAGAAAGAGCACCCTAGTTTAACACAATGCAGGGCAAAAAAAACCTCATGCCCCCCACACCTGTGTGCCTCCAGGCGTGCTTGTAGACAGGGACCCCATGCCTCCTGGAGCTCTGCAATGAGTTCTCATTTGTACTGCTGGGTGAAGGTGTGCTTACCTCATGCCCCCCACACCTGTGTGCCTCCAGGCGTGCTTGTAGACAGGGACCCCAGGCCTCCTGGAGCTCTGCAATGAGTTCTCATTTGTACTGCTGGGTGAAGGTGTGTTTACCTCATGCCCCCCACACCTGTGTGCCTCCAGGCGTGCTTGTAGACAGGGACCCCAGACCTCCTGGAGCTCTGCAATGAGTTCTCATTTGTACTGCTGGGTGAAGGTGTGCTTACCTCATGCCCCCCACACCTGTGTGCCTCCAGGCGTGCTTGTTGTATCAAGGGGCCCCAAAGCTCTGTAGCAAGTTCTCCTTTGTACTCCTGGTTGGAGGTGTACTTACACCGTGGGCTCCTGCGCACATGTCTGCATGTTTGTTGGTTAAAGTTTGCTCACTACGTGGCCCATCCAGTTGTCAGGGATTTGGCATTTTCGACGTAGACTTTCACCTGCGCAGAGCTCTGGATTTGTTCATTGTACTCGGGGCCTGCGTACCACATGGTATCCACGCCTGCGTGGAGCTCGGCAGAAAAGGTTACTGGACTGCATCAGCTCTGTACTTAAGTGAGCTTGATACCTGCATGGAATTTACAGAAAGTGTTTTCTGAAGGTGTGCTTTATATAGTTTGGGGTGAAACCCCCACTCTTATCAGGGCTCGCAAAATCTACTAGCCCACTCACTTTGGCGAGGCAAGTACCGTTTGTCCTATGCTCAAACTTGTTGGAGTATGGGGATGTTTGAAACTTATTTGACAATTACAGCAAACAAACTTTGCACTAAATGTCAAATGTTTGACTGTGCATGACAAGAATTTGCAAGGCCTGCACCGGCCGGCCGTCTCTCACTCTTGGAAATGAGGCACTGGGACATGTTTGTTGATGTGGCCCCTCTTCTTTGGCAAGTTTTGCTTTACTTTGGTGTGGCTTTGTTGTCGCAGAATCAGTATCTGCAGATGTGGTAGTAGTTGGGAGCTGGTACAGCTCAAGCTGTAGGGTATCCGGGAAGAAAACATCAAGCTAATTGTCATTTTGTTTCCTTCTAGAAAATTGTGAAGGCAGGTGACAAGGACCAGGATGGGCAACTGGACTTTGAAGAGTTTGTTCATTACCTTCGAGATCACGAGAAGAAGCTTAGGCTGGTCTTCAAGAGCCTGGACAAGAAGAATGACGGTAAGTGCTTCCCTAACCTGGGTGTAAGGGAGGGTCCTCAGTCCTGTGGAGCAGTAGAAACCACAGTACGCTTTTCCCACTGAGGGCGTAAGGGTCCTCAGTCCTGTGGAGCAGTAGAAACCACAGTACGCTTTTCCCACTGAGGGTGTAAGGGTCCTCGGTAGCAGTAGAAACCACACTACGCTTTTCCCACTGAGGGTGTAAGGGTCCTCGGTAGCAGTAGAAACCACAATACGCTTTTCCCACTGAGGGTGTAAGGGTCCTTAGTCCTGTCGAACAGGTGAGCCGACGGTAAGACTTTCCTACTGAGGATGTAAGGGTCTCTGTCATAAAGGCCATAGAAATGATGCTAAACTGTTCCTTGCAATGGTGTAATGGTTCGCAGTCTTGGGGAGCCTGTTGAAACTAAAGTAATCGTTTGACCTACAAGGATGTGAGGGTCATTCCTGGGGTGCCATAGAAATGATTTTGAGCTTTTCCTTGCGATGGTGAAATGGTAGAAATGATGTTGTCTTCTGCCCTACAGGCCGCATCGATGCCCAGGAGATCGTGCAGTCTCTCCGAGATCTGGGTGTCAGCATCTCGGAGCAGCAAGCGGAGAAGATTCTGAAAAGGTGAGGCATCAGGACGTCTTTCACAGTCCGGTGCTGGTGGCTAGAACAGTCTTGTGAATCGCCAGTTATTGGTAATTCCGTATAGTGGACCCTGCGCGTAGACTTTGTGCTCTATCTGTGTGTCTGGCCAGTTTATATATTCTTAGCAAACCTGTATGAGGCAAGGTGCGGGCAGAATGTGTGGCAGCTTGTGGGTAGAGCTGGCTTCTGCCCATTCTTTGTGCAGGATGTTCTTGGCTGTTCTGCTCAAACTTGTGGTCAAAAGTGTTTCTTGGCCAGTTTGTGGGAGCCTCTTGTGGGCAGAGGTGGCAGCTGATTCTGCTCTTTTTGTATGGGGCATTAATATGAAATGTTGGGGGGTTGGAGTTCCTGAGGTGGTGTTGCGCGCTGTCTCATGTACTGTTCTCTCCCTTTGCTTTTGCTTCCCCGCCCGTCGTCTGTCTGTCTCTCAGAATAAGGACGGGATATTTCTGGGGTCCTGTCACATAGTAAGTATGTGCCCGCTTTGCCTCAGATTTTCTGCTTTCCTCGTGCAGGTTTTTGCCACCTTATCCTCCGTTTTTGTGTTACCCTTGCTCTGATGATCACCCTCCGTCTCTCTTCCTTTCAGCATGGATAAGGATGGGACAATGACCATTAACTGGAACGAGTGGCGAGATTACCATCTCTTGCACCCTGCTGAAAACATTCCTGAAATCATCCTGTATTGGAAGCATTCAACGGTATGTGCCCCATAATCTCATCTCTCAGGGGCCCTGGCATCCCCCCATCTCCTGAAGATCAGTGAGGGCGAATCTGTTCCTGTCCAGAGCACTGCCCCTGTGTCTGCGCTCAGTTGGCCGGCTTCTCCAGCTGGCCCTGAATCGTTTTGTTTGGAGGGCCTTTGAAAGCCCCTCAACCCTTTCTTAATACCAAGATGACATAAAGGGGTGTCTTCTCACATCTATTTTTCTATTTTCTGCTCTTGTGTTTCCAGACCCCACAAACACAAGAAAATTGTGTGCGTGGTCCTTTGGAAGGCCACTATACACAATTAGGTGATGCCAGTGGATAAGATTATCGTGCATTGGGTGGCATGTTGTCTGTCCCGAGGCCAGTACAGGCCCACCCCTGGGGAGTACTGACACAGGCCTACTGGGGAACCCGACACTGTTCCTGCTCTGTCAGGACCTGGGGATGCCACAGGCGTACTGTCGAACTCAGCACTGCTGCCTTTGAGTCCCACTCTGTCATGGGGCAACAGCACGCCAGCTGGGAGAAATATGCTGGCCGGAAGTGAGGTATTGTCTGAGTGGGGTGGCTGGTGGAGACCGGGACAAGAGGTGGGAAAGAGCTGCACAGGGCGGTACGGGGTGCACCCGCCATGGCCAAACTTAACTCTTTTTGTCTGAGATTGTGAGGAACTCTCCAGTCTGAGGAATGTGACACCGGACCCAGTTAAAACTGGCGCCACAAGCTGCTTGCAAGTGCCTTGAAATGTCATCGCTGGGTGTGCTACAAGGACGCAAACATGGAAAGATTTGTGCGGTCAGAATCCGCTTCTCCTTGTGCACTTTACAAGCATTGTGTGCAAGGTGGCGTGGCAGCCGGATGCGCAAAGGCTTCCCTGGGAATTGGACTCGCGTCTCAGTTTGTAGATCTTAGCGTCAGGGTTGGTGGTTCCTGAGCTGGCGGTGAGATTCTTGCATAGTTCGCTTAGTGTCCTGTAAGACATGTGCACTCTTTTGCATTGCAGTATTGGCTTTGGGTCTGGATTTTTCCTGTGCCTGGTCCCCTATTATGTACTACAGTACACCCTCCCTGTGTGATTCAGAAGCCCCACAGCCCCTCTGTAGACTCTGCTACAGGACTACACAGATGGGGTAGCTGGGAGGAAGGTGACGCCTCGCTTCCCTGGTGAAAGAAGCTGTCACTGGTGTACATGCAATGGTGGGAGGAGCAGGAGAGGGCGGGCAGTGTGGTGTGTGAGCATGGCAGGAAGGTGGCATCAGGCGCCGGTGGTTACTCTTTCACTTTTCAGGTGCTATGGCTGTGCTATTGGTTGTGCCACTGGGAACGCTGTGTGGGTACTGCAATGGCGTAACCACTGCGTGGTGCACACAGTGGGATTCCTGTTTCTAGCTTCCTCTATCAGTATCTCCTATGATGCCAAATCGAAGGTACTAAGATGGCTGACAACACTGACGAGTGCCGTCTCAAGAGTATGGTTGTCACTCTTGAGTGTTGCTGAAATTGGGCAGTGTCTTCAAAGTGTGTGTGCAGTTGGAGAGTTTTGCTTGTGCTGCCTTTGAATGTTTCTGGTCATGTTTCCTGCTCTGACCTCTGAGACTTTCCTTGTAGATCTTCGATGTTGGCGAGAACCTGGCGGTCCCAGATGAATTCACTGCAGAGGAGAAGCAGACTGGGATGCTGTGGAGGCATCTGGTGGCAGGCGGTGGTGCTGGAGCTGTCTCGAGAACTTGCACGGCTCCGCTGGACCGGCTGAAAGTGCTCATGCAGGTAGGAGCAGGCATCTCCTGGAGGTGGCCTGAACCCCAGCCTTGGTTTCACGTGGTGCAATGGCGTCACATCCCCGTAGGCTTCAGATTGGGTGCTTCATAGATAACTGCTGTGGGTTCCAGAGGGCAAAAGTGTTGCGAAAGATTGTTAGCTGTGGGTGCAATCTGCACTTAGCCCTATGCAGAGTGGCAGGACGAAACATCTTGTGACTTCCTGGGATGCGTGGTGAGATTGCCAAAGGCGGTGCCTGCGCCAATGCGAATGGCATGCCTTCATGGGGCTTCTTTACTTCTCACCTCTGCTCTACTTTTCCGGCTCTGGTTAAGACTTTGGTTATGATGCAAGTCTCACACACAGCAGCCTACTGGCTGCTTGCGCTAGATTTCAGCGAAGTTCTGAAACACACACAGCTTTGTCCCCTCATAATGGCTGTGTACACACTTTTCATAATGCAGGCCACACCTGCTCTGTGGACATGTCCCTTCCTGAAAGAGACTTTGCCCTCTACTCGCTGCCGGGCACACTGACCACACAGCTATTCAGGCACTGTGTTGCAGATTCTTAACTGCCCCCACCCCTCCATATATTTCATGCTCTCCCCTCCTGACACACCTTTGGTTGACTTGTGGGTTCACCGTGTTGTGCGTTGTTCTCTTGTGTGGTGTTCTTGTGTGAGTCCAGGGCACATCACGTCTTAAAATCTGTGGTTGGTTCCAAACCTCCTGCCTATGTGTGGCCCTGTAGCTCTTCCTCTATGTCCGTGTCCCATCACACAGCTGTGATTGACCAAGCATCAGTTCTTTTAACCATTAGTCTTTCCCTTTCTGCAGGTTCACGCTACTCGCACTAATAACATGTGCATCGTAGGCGGATTCACACAGATGCTCCGGGAGGGGGGCACCCGATCGCTCTGGCGAGGGAATGGCATCAATGTTTTAAAAATAGCCCCGGAGTCCGCCATCAAATTTATGGCTTATGAGCAGGTAAGGCCTCTTGTGGGGCGGTGTGAATTGTGGGTAGGTGTGAAGAAAGCAATCGTGACATCTTCTACTGCCTGGGTGTTGTATTGTTGCAGGTGTCAAGCAGATGTTAGGGTGTCACACCAATGTCACGGTCGCACTGGTCAAGCAGGTTGAATGGCCTCCTGTTCAGTTGCTCCTGCTGTCAGAAGGAAGTACTGGGTATAATCCCTTGCCGTCCCTGCACGGGCGAGGCTTTCAGACCCTGCGCGGGCAGCGCTGTCAATTTATTTATTTAAAATGTCAGTAGTGCAGCCTCTGCTTTCGGTTGCCTCAGAACTGACAATTCTTGTGCTTGAAGCCTATCCACCTGCATGCTTTCAGCACTGATTCTTCCTATGTTATGCGAGGGATCAGCAGTGCAAGGCGGACAACTGCGATTGTTCAAAACATGCCATTTTATTAAAGTATAAATAATGTAAAATGCCCCTCTCCCTACTCTACTGAGGATTTCCCTGCCTAACCCAAACTAAATGGAAACACTCTTAACACAAGATGTCTGGCTCTCACAATAAACATTAAATACAAAGAAAATATGACAATTCAAATAGCATCAACAACATTCGCAGTTTCTTGATAACCCCTCAATACCTTGGACGAGTTCCCTTCCCCAGAATTCAAGTGAACCCCTCTCCAATGTTCAAAAATAAAATGGAACAAGGAAGTCCTTGAAGATAGAATAGTCTCAAATCAGTTCTTGATATTTCAATGTCAAGGTAAAGTTTTGTTAACCAAAGTTCCAACAATAGTATATCTGTTCTCCTTTGTAAAAGATGGACTTTCCACTCAGAACAGCACCAATGGTACTCCCTGTCACAATGCTTTGCCAACACTTTCAGTAATCCAAGAAGCTTTGCCACAGTTCAAAAAAGAAATACAACTTCTACCACTGCCAGTTAAACATAGTTCTTGGTTAACAGTCCGTATGTAGCAACTGAACGAGTCGTCAACTCCGGCCGCAGTACCACCCACAGACGGAGCCCAAATTAGTAGCAGACACCCCTTCACCAGCCACTACACCACAAGACCACAAGACAACCAGACCAAAGCAGGACCAACTAGACATCACCAAACAAAGATTAAACAACTCTCAATCCTACAATGCCGCGCAAACAACCAATTCCGAGAAAGACGAAGAGATGAAAGAACAAACACGCCAGAACAGCAACCTAGAAAAACCATAGACTGGACCCCCACAGGCAGGAACACAAACCGAAGGAAAACTCAGAGAAAAAGCCCTCTACCTAACTCCATACCTCGCAGCCAACTGGCCAACACGGCAATCCAACCCAACATTAGAAGCAGCAACATCAGTCAACCTAACACAAGCAAGTAGAAGGATGTCCAAAACAGACGACCGACCCAATAACCCCCTACATCACCAAAGCAAGAGGAACTCCCAATCAACACCCACAACTCCTGGAAGACGAACCCGATGAAAACCCAAGACAAAACCTAGAAGAACTCTTCGAAGACGCTGACACCCCGAACCCCACAGCCCAACAAGTGGCCGACAAAGAAGGAAACCTCAACCCCGACCAGAAGACGACCTCGACAAAACCCAAGCCAAATAACACCTCCAAACTTCACTGCAATCTAATAAACGCAAGATCCATGTCAAAACACTCAACAGAGATCTTCGACCTACTCAACGACAACAAGCATTGACATCCTGTTCATCACAGAAACATGGCTGGACGACAACTACAAAATCACACTCCAAAGCTGCCTCCCGGCCGACTTCAAATGCCTACAAATAAACAGAAAAAACAAAAAAGGAGGAGGCATCGCTATAGCATTCAAAGAACACCTGAAAATAAAAACTGACGAACCACTCAACATCCTCAATTGCGAAACCATGGTAATACACCTAACAGCGAGCCCAAAATAACATCACGTTCATCCTGGTGTACAGACAACCAACGTATGATGCAACATTCGTTGATAACTTCATAGAAGCCATCACCAACTTAGCCATCAACCACGAACACCTAATCATCCTGGGGGACTTCGACATCTGGTTTGAAGACAGCCACGCCAACTGCCAAAACTCAATAATTGACCGACTCAGCACCATGAAACTACAACTAGTCAAAGGAGCAACGCACTCGGCAGGACACTCCCTAGATGCAATTTTCGCCAAAGAAAAACTCATCACCACAGCACCTCCGATACAAATACTATGGAGCGACCATCTCATCATCCCATTCTTGATCATTCTGCCCACCCAAGCCTACATCCGAAACTCACAACCACCACCAAAAGAAACTGGAAACGTGTCAAAGAAAGCAACCTATTCGAGCAACTGGAATTAACGAAACTACAGAACTGGAGCTAGCCGACCTAGACGAAAAAGCAGAGATACTACACAGATGGATCACAGATACAATAGACAAGATCACCCCAGAAAAACCGTTCACCCCAACAAAGAAAAGAGCAATGGCAAAATGGTTCACCCCACTATTAAACGACATGAAAAAGGAAAACAGAAAGATGGAACTGCAATGGAGGGAAAGAATACAACCCAGGGAAAAAACACTGTACCAGAAACAAATCCAT
Source organism: Ambystoma mexicanum (assembly GCF_040938575.1). NCBI lineage: Eukaryota > Metazoa > Chordata > Amphibia > Caudata > Ambystomatidae > Ambystoma > Ambystoma mexicanum. The sequence goes on along the minus strand of NC_090929.1, from coordinate 3,304,676 downwards.
GCATACAAGAAGGAAATTCAAAAGGCAAAGAACAGACAATACGATGACAGAATCAACAATGCCACCAACACACAAAAAGAAATGTTTAGCATCATTGAAGAAATGAGAATCCCACCAGGATACGATAACACCCCAACCCCCTCTGAAAAACTATGCAACGACCTGGCAGATCACTTAAAAAAAAAAATCAACGACATCCGTCAAACCATACAAAAGTGACCAACCAACCACAACATACAACCCAACGAACCCAACTCGGAACCTCAACACACAAACTCCGAAGCTTTCCTGAAATATCAGCAGAGGCATTCGCAATGCTGGTTAAACGAAGCAAGAAAGCGGGATCACCCATGGACCCATATCCCCCAGACATCTACAAATCAATCCTCGCGCAAGGATCACCAGCAGAACACTACAGAAACATTCTAAATCTATCACTATCAACAGGGACTGTACCGAAAATCTTCAAATCGGCATACATCAAGCCACACTTAAAAAACACAAGTGGTGACGTAGAGGACCTTTCCAACTACAGGCAGATCCTAACATCCCCTACCCAGTGAAACTTCTAGAAACCTATGTATATAAACTAACGCAAGAACACGTAGAAAAACACCACCTGCTGGACCAAGCTCAAATCGGTTTCAGACCAGCGAGAGGAACGGAAACAGCACTACTATCCATCTGGGCGACCTCAAAACTAACGCAGACTCAAACACTACCTCAGCCCTTATTCTGCTCGACTCTCTGCAGCCTTTGACACAGTTAGCCACGACACCCTAACCAAAAGACTACAAGACATAGGCATAACAGACAAAGCACTACGCTGGACCAAATCATTCCTAGCAGACAGAACAGAAACCGTATGGATAAAACCTTTCAAATCAACTCCACGAGTTAACGACTGCGGAGTGCCACAAGGATCCTCACTATCTCCACTATATTTCAACATCTATCAGACTCTAGTCATCAGAATCTTCAAAAAATACATTACATGTTACAATTACGCAGATGACACTCAGATCATCTACAAAATCAAAGACACCGATGCCGACCATTCAACCCTAACCGACTGTCTAAAAAAAGTCTTTGACTGGATGGATGCAAACAACCTGAAAATCAACCCAGGAAAGACAGAAATCACGATCATATCCAAAGACCGAGAGAACGAAACCACCATCCCGTGGCCGATGGAAATGGGAAATGCACCAACACCATCGTAGGTAGTAAAAAAATCTGGGAGTCCTAATGGACAACAACCTAACCCTGGAACCACAAATAAATGCAACAGTGAAGAAATGCTTTTTCCTCCTCCACACGGCAAGAAGAATTCTACCTTTCCTCTCCTTCACGCACAAATCACTCACTATCGTCGCCCTAATCATGTCTAAAATCGACTATGCAAACAGCCTGTACCTCGGAAACACCAGAATACCTCCTGAAGAAACTACAACGGCAAGACTACTCATCGAACTATCCAGAAAAGACCACATCACTCCAGCCCTAAAAATACTACACTGGCTCCCAGTAAAACATTGCATCACCTTCAAAACAATGTGCATAACGCACAGAGCAATCAGCGGGCAAGGAGCAGAATTCCTACAAAAAAAAATAACAGTCTACAAACCAGCGAGACCCCTCCGATCAAGCAACAAAATCCGCCTGGAACTCAAACCATACCATTAAAAAAAAAAATTGGAGCCACCTCCTTCTACCACTTAGCTGCAAAAACCTGGAACAACATCCCAAAAGAAATAAGAAGCACTGAAGATCAACTAAAATTCAGGGAATCACTAAAAACCTGGCTCTACAACACCACAGACTAAACCAAGAAACCGAAACTGGACAAAAAAGGATGACTAAACCGAAAAGACATGGACATCCCTGACCCGAGAGAATAACGGCCATGGCACCTGGACGGGTGACACCGGATAGACTGGAACACAGGTGGCACGCACGGAGACTGAGTCAACTACCCCAGACAATCCCACCAACACTCTCGCACGCCCTTACTTAATCTCCGCCAGGTACCACGGGTGTGGAATTATCGAGATATTGGCAATGTGATCGCACTACCTGAGAGGTTGTCATTGTCAGGTGCAATGGCCACAGGAGTATGAATGGAAGATAAGGGGAGCTATGAGAGAGCATATTAGAGGCGGGGGCTAGAGGAGTAAGGAACCTGTATGCCAGTCACACCCAGATCAGGACAGAGCCGCAACAAGGGAGACTAAAAAAGCCGAACACTTCAATTCAGGATAGAGACGCAAACTAACCAACCCTACTAACAATTTCCCTTTTGCATACACCTCTCAAACTCAAAACCAAACACAACCAAAACCTGCAGCACAACAAACCGCACAAACTTCACTACATTACAACAACAAAACAAAAAACACACACAGCCTTGCACAACAGTACACGACGACTAAGGGCCGCAAACACCCCAGGCCCAGCCAACGGACCCAGCGGGCTGAAGCCGCCAGCAGCACATCACTGCTCTCTTGCACTTTTCCTGCTTCCTCCCACTAACTCAACCTCCCCTTCTCTTTCAGAGCCACCAGAGCGCTAAGGGGCCACTCCGGTGGTGATAGTGCGCGGTACAAATGTCCTTTAACATTAGTTACAGGATTAGGATTCACAGTAGGTATATTTGTCAGGATGACTTCACAGGGCTGCTGCTTCCACTTCTTCACTTCTACTCAAGTTTACCATGAGAACAATCTCCTTTGCCTCCTCGTACTCCACTTCATTTAGGGGTACTGAAATGTTGCATCGACAGACAACCACCACAGATTCAGTACTTGGACGACTGCCACAGCTTCAGTCATTTGTGATTCAAGACCTGTTTTGACAAGATTCACTTTAAAGTACTCCTACACCTCCCAAGCTGCAATGCACTCTTCCTCTGAATATCTCTCTTCAAAAGGGGAAGCCTCTTTGCCTTTCTTGTGTCTCTGCCACAATAACAACCTAGGTTTGCCTTTATGACCCAATTCTCTTTCTTCCACAGTCTTTGGCAATATAGGTTGTGTCTACTTCAAATTATCTTTACAAGCAGCAAGTTCCCCATCCCCAACTTTGCCTTCACCTCTTTGCCAACTGTTAGCCCAAGTAATTACCCAGAAGCCTTGGTGTCACTCTCTTGGCTTCAGGTAATGCTTGCACACTTGCATCTTAGTCAAGGTTGAACTGCTACTGGGTTCACATTAATAGTTGGATTGCTTTTTGGCGCTGAGAAAGTCTGCTTTCAATCGTAGTATGGGGAGACACTTGGCTTGGGCAATGCTTGGTCTTCTCTTCAATTGTAGATGTTTAACTGCTTAACTTCTTTTATAAAAGATGAATGCCCCTGTGAACTGAAGCCCAATTAGGCACACGCGACCACTCCTTCATATGTTTTACAGTCTTGTTTAACAATGGTCTCTCGGAGTGTTTGCTCTTCATGTGAGTAAATGGGAGTGCTACTTTTCCATTGTTCCCTTATTTAAGCTTCAACGAACCACTTAGCTCGAACTGACTATTCGCGAGTGAATAGGAAACTGGATACTGTACCCGGGCGTGCTTGCATAATATGTCATTTATAATGCGCCTATACACATGTGTTTCAAGGTGCGACAAGACAAGGTAGGAGGACAAGATCAATGATCTTAATTGGCCTTTTCATTCAGATAGTGCAACAGTGCAAAGTGCAGGGGGAAGAGAGGGAGGTGCCAGGGCGAGAGGGAAGGAGGAAGTGCAATCAGGGCAGCAGTTGCTCTGGGTAAGTGCAAGGAGGCAGGGGAATGTAGCGGTTACAGTTACAGCTCCTAAGTGCACAGTAGTCCCAGAGGTAGTGCAGTGGAGCCTGAACATGGATTGACCTGGGTCCTATTGAGGCTCTGAGGGTACCCAAGCAGACAGGTGGGTCAGCAGGGGAGGGAGAAAGCAGAGGAGAAAAGCAAGGTCTTGAGCTGCTTCTGGAACTTCAGGTGGTCCGGCTCAAGTTTGAGTGGGAAGGATGACCATTCCAGATGGAGGCACCTGCAGAGGAGAGAGATCTACCCCCCAACTCTCTGCCTGGAGAAGCGTCATACCCATATAGGGTTGGAGGTAGCCGAGTGAAGGGCTCGGGAATGAAGGTATTTTGGAAGACTGAGTTGGTTGTAATGCGAGTCATGGCACCCGAAAACTCTGTGGGCAATGCAGAGGGTCTTGAACTTGATCCTTGCAGCCACTGGGAGCCAGTGGAGAGATTTCAGGGCTGGAGAGATACTGTCCCTGGGCTTGAGGCCAAGGAAAAGTCTTGTAGTCCTGTTTTGGATTAGTTGAAGAGGGCGGAGAGTAGAGGAAGGCAGATTGAGAGAGGCTCTTGCAGTAGTCCAGCCTAGATCGAACCAGGCCTCTGGAGACAGTGGGATTCTGGGGGAAAGTAAGAAAAGGAAGAATACCCTTCAGGAGGTGCAGTTGGTAGTGGGCCTGATGTGAGGAGAGGAGGAGAGAGTGGAGTCGAAGATGTCCCCAAGGGTTTTTGCCTCACAGGATGGCAAAGTAAGAGGACCCAAAGAAGGTGGCCAGAGTAAGATGGGGAAAGCGGGAGGAGGAGTCCCAATGAGAAGGATCTCAGTCTTACTGTCATTAAGGCAGAGCTTGTTGGAGGCACACCAATCCTGAATTGCAGATACAGTCAGGAATGAGCGAGAGCAGTGGATGCTGAGGGGATCTTGAAAGAGAGCTGACTGTCATCCGCATAACACTGAAAGTTAGAGGAGAAGGTAGAGCTCAGGTGGGCTAAAGGGGTCAAGTAGACATTGAAGAACCAGGGTGAAAGGGTAGAGCCCTGGGGAACACCACATGAGGAGAGCGAGGTGGTAGAGAGAAAGGATACAAGTTGGACCTGGGACGGTCGGTGCATAAGGAAGGAGGTCAACCATTCCAGGGTCTGATACGTGATGGCCGAGTTCTTGTAGAGTTGATTGATCAGGATGGCGTCATTGGCCATGTCAAAAGCAGAAGAAAGGTCGAGCAGGATGAGGATAGAAGGAAGTCAAGATTCCAAAACAGATATTCAGGTGTTCACAGGCAAGGAATCAGAATGCCCGGTTTCACCCACCGGCTTCTGTGAACCTTGTTCTTGGGGATGCACAACTTCCGATACTTCTGCCACACCTTCTACTGCTTCTGGCTTCATAGGGACCCACACGCTTCCTTGCTGCCACTTGTGTAAGAAGCCCCTCTCGCTCCCGAGACGCACGGCTTGATAACAACTCCTCGGCCTCTGAAAAATGGCAACCACAGCAATTAGGCTCCCATTGGGAAAGGCCGCCTTCTTGCCCGTGTTGCGCTGCGCAGCCTCTGCACTTCAGAGTTTGGGGGGGAGGGACAGCACCCTCAGAACAAGCAGGTGAAATCTGCTACATCCACGTTCCGGCGTCCCTCTGGTTCTCCCACTTCTGCTTAATTGGCCAGTTCTTACTCGTCCCCGTACTTATGGGATTATGTCACTTGCAGTGCCCAGCAACAAAATTCTTTAACTTTTGATTTTTAAGGGTACATTTATTCCCCTTAGTTATTTAAGCATAAATCATTAGAATTTGCAGTTAGAGGAAAAACTTTATTTAAGGCAATTTCTTTCCATTATAACTTTGGGCGTAAGGAAGATGTTTATCCTGAAATACTTAGATGGGTCTTTCGGTGGGTGAGGCTTGTTCAGGTTGTATAGTCCTTGTGCCCAGAGCCACAGATTTGTTATGTGGTTCAGATATTTTATAATGGAAATAAGCCATTACCTGCTTTGGAAATTTAGAAAGATGTTCCCTTTCAAAGGACACATACTGTCTAATATCCCATGGGATCTCCTCACCACCCTGGGCCTTGTCTCCTCCCAGGTGATCCTCTGGCAGTACACCACACCCAAGGTCAGAAAGCGAGACTTTAGGCGGGGGTTTAGTGAGGAATTCGTAGAGATCATCACATAATGCTCCCCCAGTAGCTCAGTGCTGATTTCCTGTGTAGGCTTCCTCAGTAGTTCAGTGCTGATGATTTCCTGTGTATGCTCCCTCAGTAGCTCAGTGCTGATTTCCTGTGTAGGCTTCCTCAGTAGCTCAGTGCTGATTTCCTGTGTATGCTTCCTCAGTAGCTCAGTGCTGATGATTTCCTGTGTATGCTCCCTCAGTAGCTCAGTGCTGATGATTTCCTGTGTACGCTCCCTCAGTAGCTCAGTGCTGATGCATCCTGTGTACGATCACTTGCCTCAGAGATGCTTCCTGTGTGTTTTCTCAGCTCTGCTGATGATTCCTGTGCTTAAGCTCTGTCTGTAGGTTGATGTTGATGCATCCTGTTTGTATGCTCCCTTGGCTCAGTGCTTAGGATTCCTGTGTGTACGCTTCCACAGTAGCTCACAACTGATGATTTCTGTCTAGTCTGCCTCAACGTTGTAATGATGATTACTATATTTACGCTACCTCGTTAGCTAACAGATTTATTTCTGCAGATAAAGCATCTCATCGGGAGTGACCAAGAGACTCTGCGCATCCACGAGCGGTTGGTAGCTGGCTCGCTGGCTGGAGCCATTGCACAGAGCAGCATTTATCCAATGGAGGTGAGGCTTGTGTGGATGGTTGGAGTGGCTGTAGTCCGATAGTATGGCTCAATTGAGTTTGGCGTCTCAGGATATATGTGAGCACCTGGTGGCACCAGACATGAGTCCCTAGCGCGCACAGTGATCCTCCCTGCAGCCCACCTGTGACTATCATGGGGACCTTAGCCCTGACTGAAAGGCATTCTTTCTGGCTAAGTGGTTTGAATGTGAGTGCAAGGACCTGGTTAGGTGGATTTGATCCCATTTGAGTGCATGCTTCCCAGCCTCTAGTAGATTGGAGGGTTGGGGTGTGCACTGGCCGTCGATTGGAATCATCGCAGAGGGTATGCTCATGCTCCGTGATCGGGAGGAGGGGCGGGGGGAACTGTAAGAGGACATGCTGCCAGTTTGAGGATTGGAAGTATTTGTACACATACTCCGCTAGCACAATCTGCCACAGTAGTGTTATCGGGCTTAGTGGATTGTAGGTGTGGTAGATGATGTGCTCCCATGCCCAGCTGTTTGGAGTTGTGGTGGCAGGCAGGCACTGTGGATCAGAAATGTGGTTTAATGTGTCTTCCCAGCCTCTTGGATTTGTAGTAAAGGTTTCTTGTAGTATCTTATACTCGTTGCCCCACACTGTTCTGTGTTCTCCGTATGCAGGGGAGTGGCTTTGCTTGACTCCTTTATTTTCTGTACGCTAGGTTTTGAAGACGCGCATGGCTCTAAGGAAGACTGGGCAATACATGGGCTTGCTGGACTGTGGTAAGAAGATTCTGGTGAAGGAGGGAATGACTGCCTTCTACAAAGGATACGTCCCCAACATGTTGGGCATCATTCCCTATGCTGGCATTGACCTCGCCGTGTACGAGGTAAGTCATGTGCTGCTCAGATGGAACAGTTTGTGTTTCTGGGAAAAGAGGATTTCTTTCCAGCGATGCCCTCTTTGCATTAACCCATTTAATGTCTCCTCCCTTCACATCTCTAATATGTTATTTGTTATGTTATGTTATTTTGCACTTATATAGCGCCTTATATACCATTGGTATGGTCTGAAGGCGCTGGTAGGTTGAACGCCCTTGGGAACCGAAGTCCTGGTCAGTAGAGGAGTAGAGAGAGTCCAAAGGTGCGTGTGCGCACCAGGTATGTGTGCAGCTGGTGCGGAATTCCTGTGGTAGCTGCTTTCTAGCGGTAGGTGTGGTGGCTGATAGATCTGGCCGGAATTATCCAGACCGAGAGTGGCAGCGTTAGGCCTGAGGAGAACGCTTGGCTGGGGGTGTGAGACCAGCAATGTTTACTTAGAGTGATGGGGAGTGAGCGGCAGATGTTGATATGAGAACAGTTATACCGAATGGTGTCATAGTATCTCTGTGTTCTAGTTGAATGGTGGTGTAAGGACAGAGTAAGCGTGGGGTGTGGTAAGAGGTATGCATCCACACTCGGCCTCTCTCCACACTCAGCGCCTCTCCACACTCGGCCTCTCTCCACACTCAGCTGCTCTGCTCGTTCTTCCCCTCTCCACGCTCTCCGCTCTCCACGCTCTTCCGCTCTCCACGCTCTTCCGCTCTCCACGCTCTTCCGCTCTCCACGCTCTTCCGCTCTCCACGCTCTTCCGCTCTCCACGCTCTTCCGCTCTCCACGCTCTTCCGCTCTCCTCGCTCTTCCGCTCTCCTCGCTCTTCCGCTCTCCTCGCTCTTCCGCTCTCCTCGCTCTTCCGCTCTCCTCGCTCTTCCGCTCTCCTCGCTCTTCCGCTCTCCTCGCTCTTCCGCTCTCCTCGCTCTTCCGCTCTCCTCGCTCTTCCGCTCTCCTCGCTCTTCCGCTCTCCTCGCTCATCGGCCAACCGCATCAGTCCTCTACATTCGTCCACACTCATCCGCTCTCCACACTCATCGGCCAACCGCATCAGTCCTCTACATTCGTCCACACTCATCCGCTCTCCACACTCATCCGCTCTCCACACTCATCCGCCCTCCACACTCATCCGCCCTCCACACTCATCCGCCCTCCACACTCATCCGCCCTCCACACTCATCCGCCCTCCACACTCATCCGCCCTCCACACTCATCCGCCCTCCACACTCATCCGCCCTCCACACTCATCCGCCCTCCACACTCATCCGCTCTCCACACTCATCCGCCAACCGCATCAGTCCTCTACATTCGTCCACACTCATCCGCTCTCCACACTCATCAGCCAACCGCATCAGTCCTCTACATTCGTCCACACTCATCCGCCCTCCACACTCATCCGCCCTCCACACTCATCCGCCAACCGCATCAGTCCTCTACATTCGTCCACAATCTTCCCCCCTCCACACTCATCCCCCCTCCACACTCATCCGCCCTCCACACTCATCCGCCAACTGCAATAATCCTCTATACTTGTCCACATTCATCCGCTCTATACAGTCTTCCGCTCTATACAGTCTTCCGCTCTCCATACACTCATCTGCTCCATACACTCATCCGCTCTCCATACTCATCCGCTCGCCACACTCATCCGCTCTCCACACTCATCCGCTCCGCCCTCCACACTCATCGGCCAACCGCATCAGTCCTCTACATTCGTCCACCCTCATCCGCTCTCCACCCTCATCCGCTCTCCACCCTCATCCGCTCTCCACCCTCATCCGCTCTCCACCCTCATCCGCTCTCCACCCTCATCCGCTCTCCACCCTCATCCGCTCTCCACCCTCATCCGCTCTCCACCCTCATCCGCTCTCCACCCTCATCCGCTCTCCACCCTCATCCGCTCTCCACCCTCATCCGCTCTCCACCCTCATCCGCTCTCCACACTCATCCGCTCTCCACACTCATCCGCTCTCCACACTCATCCGCTCTCCACACTCATCCGCTCTCCACACTCATCGGCCCTCCACACTCATCCGCTCTCCACACTCATCGGCCCTCCACAATAATCCTCTATGCTTGTCCACATTCATCTGCTCCATACACTCATCTGCTCCATACACTCATCTGCTCTCCACACTCATCTGCTCTCCACACTCATCTGCTCTCCACACTCATCTGCTCTCCACACTCATCTGCTCTCCACACTCATCTGCTCTCCACACTCATCTGCTCTCCACACTCATCTGCTCTCCACACTCATCTGCT